>NW_028186342.1:1276131-1289759 GCF_003343005.1 Rhea americana
TAGATGGTACCACAGTAAAATACTGAAAACAAGTCTTCCCTAGCACTCCTGTAATTGCCCATACTGGCAGAACTATATCGCTGCTACAGCAACAGTGGCAGGTTTTCAAAGGAGCTGAGTGTACACAAGGATGTTTTACACAGTCAAACATAAAATCTTCCTTCCAGTTCCCTCTGGCTTCAGACAAAAGAGGCAAACCCTAAATCAACATGATTCATGAGCACATAGGGAAAGGCAGATGCCATGGTTTTGCCTACTCTAGAACACTTTATGATTAAAGTTTACTGTTGCTGCACCTCCACTCTTCAAAAGACCAGCAGAAACTGTATTGCTTACAGGATCTGAGCATTCTGCATTGATGATACAGGTCCAAATACTGTAAATCCAAATTTTGCCTGCAAATGTAGCTACCCCAACAGTGAAATGCGCACTACAGTATGTTAATGAAGAAGAGAGAAGAGTTTGCTGGAAGACAGCCACTCCTATTTTAAACAGAGATGATCAGAGTTATTTAAAATCAAAGTTATTTAAATTTAATCATGGCTGAAATATCATTATCTCTTAGACTTAAATAAAGCTAAAAATATTTTCTTGTTGCTTTTTTAAAGGCAGCAAGTATTAGTACCAAAAATGATAGTATTAAAAGCATATTTTTGCAAACAATTTATAATTAAACAAAAATCAGTCACTGAACTATTCCAATATCCTGTATTCTTCAGAAAAGCTGTTAATCCTAATATTCAGGATTCTGCACAGCAGGGTAAGTTGAGAAATTAATCCTTTTAAAGTTGAATTTCAACAACTAACAAAGGCATGTGTTAGCTGAACTCCATTTATGGCATGCATCCAAATATCAAATAAAGCTTTCCTGGCTGTGCTTCAGTCATCCTCATTCACAGCTCACAGAGTACTTTTACAAATTTAGACAGACAGTATAAATCCTGTGTCTTGTTTGCATCCAATTCTACACATCCTGAAAACAGAGAACAACATTATTTACTAAGTGTCACTTCAAGAAATGGACCATAAATGACTTACTAAAAGTCCATCCTATGCAGCTGTGAATTCCATATTAAATTCAAAAGATACTAATAAAGTACCACAATGTACAAAGTAAAGCAACTAAGGAACGACAGGACTACAAGTACATGAACATAATGGGGTACTGCTCCTCAAACCAGTTAAAACATTCAGCATCATATTTAAAAGGCTTTACTAAGTAATACTTAAAACAAAATGTACCTTTCTGACAAACATTCCCCCCCACACACATAAAATAAAAAGATCTATTAATAAATACCTTATAAAAATCACTATTGCTATGTTTTAATTATCCAGCATGTAGGAAAATGAGCTAAGCTTATTTTTGGCAGGAATTCAAATATGACAGGCACACAAATTCAATTAAGGAATTCAAATAACTCCATTTTGCCACACAACAACTGTATGTAATCATGTTGTAACAACGGCATTTCATTATTTGAGATTGTATACTAAACCGAATTTTAAAGATACTTAAGTTTTCTCCCCATCCACTTTCACACTGTCACTACAAAGACTTTRATTTTCTTCCACACTTCAAGCCTTTGAATACTTATATTTTTATATACTCAGGAGTATTTCAATGTATCCTTAATTTTGAATTCCCTGGATTTAAAACATCTTGAAAAGAAATAGCACACATATTTTTTACCCTTATATTACTCATACAAACCATTAATTCCAACCACGAAGATGATAATTTTAATACAAAAACTTTTTATAAACAAGCAAGAAAGCCACAAACAGCATGTCAAAAGAACAAATATTAATAATAAGTATCTATTTATTATCCATTTTAAGTTATTTCAAAATCAGAATTCACTGGAAACACAGAAGTAATCAGGTGCTCCAGCCAGTTATGTTGGATACACAGGCACAATGCATCATCTGAATTAAGAGACACACAAGAGCGTAAGAGCCTTCCAACCCTCAATTTACTATTGTTTTGGTACTTAAAAAAAACCACACATTTTCAAGTTTGGACAAATTTTTCCAATGGGGTGATTTTTGCCATCTCTTACATTGGTTGTAGAACAAGTGCAATACCAGCTATGAGAACTTTTTACTTTTGAGGCTAGGATATTTGATCTTGAAGAATAAAAACGTGCAAAGATTCAGAGAGACTTTCAATATACTACAACCATCTCTCTGATTCAGTAATTTTGGAATAGACATGGTATTTCCACAAGCCATCTTGATTCCCTCTTTACTCATCTTAGTAAGATAAGTGACATTAAAGTGYACTTTCTCATATCTTCCCAAAAGCTGAGAAATGTTTATGCTTCCTATGATCATTTATGTTTGTATTTATAATTTAAGTACTATGTTTGATGCTAAATACAATTTTTTAAAGCTAAATATACAATCATGTTTAATAAACAAAGCTCCTCAGCACTATTAAATGAAAGCCCTGCTGAAAGCTTGATATCTGTAGTACTACTACTAATGAATTTAAGCATCAGATATATGAAACAGAAAATGTTGCATGCAAACTAATGAAGTCTAATAGACTCTTGTATCTAACCAACTTCTCTCTTCGGTGTTACAAGTGTCAATACTAGGAGATGAAACTGCATGAACGTTAAAAAACATTAAATAATGACAAAGACACTTCATGCACAGTTCATACAATCATAAGGCACCTCAGAATACAGCATAAATGTCTCAGATAATGTACTCAATTTTCTATCATAGAATCAGTAAGGTTGGAAGGTACCTCTGGAGATCATYTAGTTATCATGTTTAATATCAACACGCTGCAACTAGCTACTCTGAACACATTCACTGTGAATGTGAAAATAGGAAAGGGA
Source organism: Rhea americana (assembly GCF_003343005.1). Taxonomy (NCBI): domain Eukaryota; kingdom Metazoa; phylum Chordata; class Aves; order Rheiformes; family Rheidae; genus Rhea; species Rhea americana. The sequence goes on from NW_028186342.1 coordinate 1,278,984, forward strand.
GACGTGTGTGTTGTATAGATTTTATACATACATAATTCAGGCTTACTAGAAAGGATTTTGACAGAAACATGTTTCATGAACAGTATTTGTCCAAAGTAAGCATTCATAAAGCACAAGGTTCTGCAATTCTAGTGTTCCATCTCAGGCTCTACATATGCAAACCTCTTCCTTATTTCTCTAACAAAGAGTGCTTCTGATATGTCCCAAACGTCCCTTAAGACTACAGATAAAAACAGATGCATCTAAAAAGATGCATACTAGTCCAAAGTTAAATCTACGTGACAAATACTGCACCTGGAAGGAATTACTCAAGGAAACAAAGATTTACGTTGTTTGTAAAAAGAGGTTTTGAAATTATTAAGCAAGCTCTTCCACAAATATGCTCACATCTGATTCTTATGAGACAAATGGAACCTAAGCCAAACATTTAATGGTAAAATATGGATAAAAATTGCTTTCTGTACCACACAGCTAAAATTCCAGTGAAATCAGGAGGAGAGCAATAATTAAAGAACTCGTAACTTGTAAGGATGCTGTAACTTGTCCTTAAGATCAATTTCTTGCATGGAATTCTTGCACTTTTTTGTTGCAATGACACAAAGATAGTCTACAACATTTGGGTCGGGATATACTTCAAATAACTATCTCTTAAAGCTTTTGACATTACTCTTAATTTTTTTTTATCACTCCTCTCCTGGAATACCTTGAGGAAGTAAAGGAAAACTAAGAAATGATGTCAAAAGCGCATCTTCAGACATGATTACTTTAAGATGAGATTAACAAGTCTCCCATAATTCCTTCATTAGGTTCATATTTTTTCATCCCTTTTCTAATAAATGCCACAGATGAACACTAAACAAAGAGCCTAAGGTGAGAGTTCTCTGTCTTAACAAGCTTTTTGAACAGGCTCTGAAGACCAATAAAGTAGAAAAGTCAAAAAGCAGTTTCAATTTTATACAGAAAAGAGCTGAACAGTTTGTATAGTTCATGTCACAGAATACAGCAATAGAAAACAGTTCCATGCACTCTGCAAATAGCTCTAGTAATCAACAAGAATTAATTTTTGGATTGACTCACGAATCAAGATTGGCAGGTAAAAGCTGAACCACTGATCTAGTTGCTACAAACTCTAGTATAGAGCAGCATTGAAATGCACGGGTCATTCAACATAAATGAGTATTCAATGTCCTACAGAACCAAACTTCTAAGAAGTCATCTATACATAGAGAAGGATAAATCCTGTTAATGTTACAATAGGAAAAAGCAGCCAAAAGAACAAAAGACAAAATATTTGAGCGTTTGGAATTGTCAATTTATACAAAAATGTAAGGCTGGTCATACTACCTCAAACTAAATATCTATTAGCCCATATGTTTTCTGTGATCGCAGCAAACTGCAAGGAAGAATTTACACAAACCACTAAGCTTAGAACAGTATTTCTACAGTAATACATTCCAGACTCTGATAATCAGTTAGAGACTCCTTAGTTTGTGGGCTTCTCTAAATAAGACTACAAATTTAACAGCTTTTTGAACCATTTGTCTCTTTACCATTTAAAACATTTGCTACTTGTTTCCATAATTAAATGGTGTACAAGGAGGGGAAAAAAATTAAAAAGCCTTTTCTTTTAGATTGCTGCCTCGTCATTGCATTGGATATCTTCTGAAGCTAAAAAAATAGTAAATATCCATGGTTGATTTATCTTTGCAGTCCATTCATGGTTTTCATACTCCTATAGTATCCCTTTCATTCTAACCTTTTTCAGTTTTATTTATATAAACTGTACAGCATTTTGATATAGAATGCTGTATATGCTAAAGGTTTATGTGGATTCAAGGACAGACAATTTAATGGAAGATAAATTCACTGAGGGTTAGAGTTCATGAGGAGAATCAGCAAGCATGCAGATAAAGGCGATATCTGGATGGAAACTGTGTACCTGGCAAAAGTTTTTTGGGATTTCAATATTCCTCACCTATGGCTGTTTAAAACTCCCCATTTGTTTGTAATATATATATTCCCTGCCTCAGAGGCAGAAAGGTAGTGATCTTCCTGAATGGATTCTTTTGCTATTGTATTAATGTACTGAAACCCCTGCAGGGCAGGCAGTCCTTAAATTTACTCTAAACAATATAATCCCCTTCTTGCTACCACACCTCTAAAAGCACCTTTTTTTCATTTAAGTGGCAGCACATAACTTAAATGAAGAACTGAAGCTTAAATCGAATCCTTTTAGACCACAAAATAAGAAACCAAATGATTTCCCCATCTGATCACAGAACAGTTTCATTCCAGGTACAGTTCAAGTTTCAAGGTGAGACAGATGGCCTTGTCTAGAATTTAGATCCCCTAGAAGAAAAATAAATAATTTTTATTCCTAAATAAAATGTGCACGTAGGCTAAGGAAGGGCATGGATCACATTCACATAGATGTGCCTACAGACAAAAAGATTATTGATATTCTATCTGTAATACATGCAGAAGAGATTTTAAAACTCCTGAACACGCTGAGCGTGCCTGCAGCGCAGACCTTCAGAAACCCCCACAAAGTCAACTTCAAAGGAACATACTCTTCCTAAGCCCCCTTAATCCACTTGCTGAAGGAAACAATGTGTCAGCCACATCCTCCAGTAGGTTTAGAACCTGTTAGATAACTTCGGCCAAACTGACAATAGGATACAGGCCTCAGTGTAAAATTCATACAGATTTCATGAAAACATACTTCAATATTCATGACAGAAAAGCTAACTTAGTTTTCCTATAACAGACTGCAACATAACACTAGACATGAGAATTTCTGATGCGAGAAATCCAAATGCCCCCAAAACAGTAAAAACTTTCATCAGAATTCTTAATCTGACATGCACTTAAAGTTGACACTGCTCCTCACACACAACCAGAGCATCTTGTTGTTTTCAAAATTTTAACTTAAGTAAAATTCATCGAGCCTGTAATGTTTAATTATGAGATATAACCAAGACTATTAGGTATTATAATTAATTACAACTTCTCAGCACATTTGTTTTAGTAGGAACACACATTCTAAACTGAGCAACATTTGTTTCTAAAACACACAAAAAAAATATTCATAGAAATATTTCAAACTGGCAGACCTCTTCATTCCTAACATTATATGGAAAAGACGATAAACTTTAAATGGACGACCAGAAATATTTTTTCATCAAACATACCATCAGATTGTGGAATTTCTTGCTTAATTCAAAAACTAAACAAGAGCCAAAAAAGAACTTAAATTTTAAGACAGCAGATAGTCCTGTTGCACCCCAAATAGTTAAACATAGTGAAAATGTGAAACATATTATTATATATACATCTATATATACATATATACACACATGCATACGTTACAAATATATTTGTATGTATGCCATGTTGTTTGGCATGACTTCTGCTACGACACACAGCTCAGGAGGAGCTGCTGCTGCCAACAACACTATCTGAGTAAAAGCACTGAGGAGTGAAATACAATTTTAACGGAGACAGACTGTCACATACAACATATGTCTTCCTGCCCCATCTTAGGAAGTAGTCTGCACAACAGCTATCAGTTAATAGCTGAATTAGTAGACTCTGTTCCCTTTGCACAAGAAAACAGAAATTTTCAACAGTTAATTGAAACTACTGAACCGTGCAGTTTATTACTTTCCAATCACTCCATAGTGCCACTATCAAAACTTACAGATTCTTCTGCTCAGCAAATCCACACAAAAATCCGATCTGTTGACAATGACACTGAAACAACAGGCTTATAAGGGTCAGCTTTTCTGAACTGGACTGAAACTCCAGCATTTGAGAACTTTTTATGACCGTCTTTAGATCTCTTTCTTTTCTACATGCTTCATTTTGTCTGTGTATTAATATCAATTGCTATCTATCTCCCTTTTTTCTGCCAAACAGATAAAATAGCCTGAACTCCACCACAGCTCAAGTTTGCTTTTAATATCAAAGCTTTGCATTACTTTGCATAATACTTTGTTTTATAGACTTTGTAAGGTGGCCTGAAATCCTTCCTAGTTATTTACAAAGCAACTGCAAAAGCTTTCCAACTGCTGTAGGGACAACTGATCAATGGGAAAGGCAGAGAGATTGTTCACAGGCCATTTATACAAATAGTGAAAACATTCTTCTTTGTCTAGTGTAGTGATAACACACAGATCACCAAGAACTACAAGAGTTCATAACAAAGTAACTAATACTGAACACTTCAAACACTTAAAACACTGCATGCTTTTGGAAATAGCAGTTACTCAAATTTTTTACTATGTGCCCAGCAGAATCAGATGGTACCACAGAATTAAGAGAGACCTGAAAGTTCATTTCAGTCAGTTCCTGAAATAATTGCTGAACATGTTGATGAGAAAGCCAAAACTTGTCTGAATGTTCAACCTCAACAGTTTACTCTTTACATAAACACAGAGAAGATAACACATGTGATAAGCTGTACAGATACAACCACATACCTTTACTTCACCTGCACTTTGGCCACTCACCAATTTCTACTAGGTTTACAGGCATATCTTATCTTCAAAATGAGTTCAGGGCAATTTCTTCTTATATAAAAAGGCAACTATACAACTTCTTCATTTTCTCTTGCTTAAAAAAGTACATTTCCACCTAAAACTAAGTAATTTGTGTACTGGCATAACAAACAGATAAAGGCTCCATAGAATTTTTAATACGAAATCTGATAATCATTTTAACCAGAAGACCACAGAAAGCAAATACTTTGCTGAAAACTTAAATACACCAAGAAAGATCAGCTGCTTTATGAAAACTGAAAAATTTTAACCTATAATGTGGGAAACAGGGAAAAAATACTTCTTGTCTATATTAAAAAGCAATGTTCTATAGATTTCCCTTACAAGTAGCTACAACAGGTTTCATACATCAAGCTCCCAAACCAATTCAAGCAGTACTCCTCACCCTAATGCTTTTGAAATCTACAAATTCTCAAATCACCATTCTATAGTAAACTTCAAAACTTTGCAGAGAACTTTTCAAAAAGAAACAAAGTGCGAGTGATGCTGTGTGGCATAACCTTTCAGCAATGAGGACATGATTAACTGAAAAAAGAAAGATGGAAGGTGAAAGGAAAGAAGGTACTGAGAAGGACTTTCTTTCTCTGTAGCATGTTAATAACCAGAAATATCTGCACACTAACTTAAACAACTTTCCAACATCTGGGTCCCTGTGGACTTTTCAACATTACTGGATAAAGAGCCACAGCTATAAAATTAACTCACTTGAATTTGCACCAGAAAGAAGTCTGAATTCAATGCATTTGATCATAGGGAACCACACATTCATGATCTTCGGTCTTCAACATCATCACTTACTTAGGAAAAATATGAACCAACACAAAGTACCATAGCCTATTTCCTTCCAAATTAGACCACTGCACGTGCTACTGTGGCACTTGCTGTATTCATGCCTAGGTCTCACTAAATTAAGCATAGTTCAAGCTCCTCATGTCAATATTCAAATTCTTCCATGAGACTCAACTATATTCTCTCCAATTACAGTTTCTTTGAATACCTAAATTACAATAGGACAATAGAATTGAGCAATATATGCAGATTCTCTGATGGAAAACCCCATAATTTTCACAAACTAAATAAAGTATCTTAAAAATAAAAAAGTAAAATTGACCACAAAAAGCCTAGCTAGTTTTAGAACTGAAGAATTACTTAATTCATCTGAACTACTCCTTGATCCAGATCATGCATTTACACTCAAATACAAACATGTAAGAAAAGTAGATTGTAAGACAGAAATTGCATGATGCTCTTCAACACTTTCTGCAGAGAAGATTCCACAACATCTCGACCTGATTACCAGAGCTCAGAAAGATGCTCCCTACCAGATCCTCAAGAAACCAACCCAGTTAGGAAGTGAGGTTTTCCTTGTCTCTGCATAAGGACATAGGCACAGCAAATGCAATGGAAGACTCATTTAGAGGAGTATCTCTTTCTGCGGCAGAGCCAGTTTAGCAGGTCTACCTCATCTGCTACTTTCACCACCACTTAATCCCAGCCACTCAAGATCCCATCTCTTGTCCTAATACCACCATTTGTGCAGCTGTGTACTAAACTAGACCAGTAAACTAGACCTGTAGTAAATATTCTATCAAAAATAATTTACTCATTCTAGATTGTTCTCCCAATCTCATTCACCTTGCAGCTACAAAAAACAATAGCGCTGGCACAACTGGGGGAGCTGTACATGATGGCAGACTGCAGGAAAAAAGGCCTGCTTAAACAGCACTGTCACTGGAACAAATATTCAAACTGCAGTGGGAGGGGGTTCCTCCATATTATGTATAACTGTTTTGCAGTAACATATTTCATAGTCTGTTTTTAAAGCCAATAGGCTAGGAAGATTCAAAGTACAATCAGACATTTACAATGCTAACGAAATCTAAGGGATTACAGTAGAATCAATTTCTAATTGACTTAAATTTGAATATCCAGAAGGTAGCTGTAAGAATACTGCAACAGATGCACAAAACATTCTTTCCCGCAGTACACAACCCAGTCACTGATGGTAATGCTCAGTGCTTGTTTGTCCACTATGGCCATCTTCTCTGGTCTAAAGGACAAGCTAAAAAACATGCATTATTTCTATTCCCAGGAATTTCTATTACTAGACAAGTTCTGAAACTCAAAAATAAGAGTAGGGTCTTAATATCTTTATAAAGCCTCTGCTTCATTCCTCTTCGACAATTCAGTCACTGTCCTACCAGAGATTGGATTAGTCTCTTGGATTATAGAAAGAAAAAGTTAAATAAAAAATGTAAGTAAAAAATATACATCTTGTATCAACAATTCTCAGTGAGCACAAGCAGATTACAGTCGTTTAACACTTCAGCAAGGAGAGGAAATTGAATTTTGACTATATGACATTTGCCGGGCTAAAGCTCTACTCACTTGTTGCTATTTACTAGCAACCTTTCTTGTTGCTTCCAAATTCCAAAAAACCTCACAGTTTCACAGTAATTCAGTAGCAATGTAATATTGTAAATATAGTAGCAAGGTGAAGTAGTAAATTGAGAAAGGGGGGGAAAAAAGTAGGAAAGAGTTCTGCTCTTATTTTTACCAGTGAAAATGTGACTTTATTAGTACAAGCAATATGTTACTTTTTTTTTTAATGAACGCATTAGCTACATTGGCACATTTAATCAGTTCAGATTTAGTGCCTGACATTGGATGAGTTGGTGTAATCATTTTTTTCACTTCTGCCTGTTTATAATGAATATCTAATGCTGTTATATTTGAATGTTGCGAATGTTGCATATGATATTCAACCACAGAACAACTAGCCTCAAGGTTTTGTTTCATGCTCCAGTGATTTTTCTACTACATTACTAATTAGTACGTGCATTTTGGCTGTTTTATCTCAAAAACGGTAGTATGTTATGTAAAGATATGAGGCAAACTCATTATATTTCTGAATGCTGAAAATATTTAGAATATAATTATTTCTTGTCCTCTTTGTATTGATATTTACAGTTATCTCCATTATTTTTCTTATTAGGAGATACCATCTTCTGCAATGGCCACCGAACATATACTTTTTTTAAATATATGTATATTGATTATATATAAAAAGGTGGCTTTTTAGTCCTTAGCTCCAGTCAGTTCCTCACATGGTGTAGGGATGAGCTTCAGCAACAGGCCTAAGAATCAGTAAGTAGCATTTCTTTTTATCTTTCTCTAACCAGTCCTATTCCAGAGGCCAACAATTTTCAGTTTCACTATCATTTTAAGCCAATATAAACTGGCACTGTTGCTGAAGAAATAGTCCCACCCTTCACTACTGCTAGTTTTCACATGCCCCTTCCTCGTGCTAACACAAGCCTTCATGAAGCCACAGAGTAAACACGGTTAGGATACTGATCTAGTCAAAACCAACATTTTTCTTCCCTTTTTCCTTTGTTGTTTTTGTTACTAGACAGGGTAAAAAGAAGGGAAAAGCTGAGCTAATTTTAACATGATAGTTCCCCAATCCACTCGCTACATAGCTACATAAAGGTTGAAAGCAGCAGAACAGCAAGGAAAAGATACAGGATAAGACTGCAATTCAACAAGTGTGGATTTATATAGGCTTGAAGTGCTTATGAAATTACAACAAATGAGTAAAAATCTGAAAGACAAAGTATTTTTAAATACTTAAAGAAAAAAATTTCTTTCCCAAGCTATGTATGAGTGAAAAGGGGTAACTCAAAGAGAGACAGAGACTAACCAAAACAAACATATTACCAAAACATACGTATTTTTACAAGCCCGTCTGGGCAATCAGATCAAATTTTAAATTAATGATACTCACTTTGTTTGTATTACTATTCACCTTAGGTCTTGTGCGCTTTTAAAAGTTTTGCCAAACATTTTTAAAGGACTACAAAAACAAAAATCTTAACTGAAATGGCTACACAAGCCAAAATTTTAATGCATACTGACAGTACATCCTTCTAATGACATGACTCTGTTTGTTCAAGGAACTGGCCAACGTGCATCACAAGAAGAACTGTAATAGCATAAGCTACATCTCAATTCACGGGATTTTCAAATATAGCTTTTCTTTTAAGAGCAGGTAAGAACATTTTAATAAGCACACTAAAATTCACCTACTTTAATTTCAATAAACTGAAGTCCAAACATTAGAAAACCTTAATTATACATGAAAAGACTCCAATCTTACAGCTTATCTCACTTTCATAATGTTTTTATTCCCAAAAAGCAAAATGATCGTACTTGACAAACTTACAAGACAGGTATTCATTAAACTGCAATCAGCCTGATGCGAACACAAGAATGCAATTCTGTTCACACAGTTAGTTTCATAACTGAGGACCTAGGAAAAAAAGTTATTGGTCATAACTGAATCTGACTGCAAACAGGATCCTGAACTGCAGGATAACTCTATTTCTAAAAGGATAGCAATTATAAAAGAACTACATGCTCCTAACACACCAGGTCACAAATGCATACTTGTAGCCTCCTCACTGCATTCGGGGCTTTCTTAATCTCATTAATTGTATTTATATATTAAATCAGAGCATTTTTCCCAGGATGAGTTGTAAAGTATACACACACATATATACATACACACCCACACATATATATATTTGCATTTTTATATATATACATACACACACACACAATATAGGGTGTTCTGATTATCAGATAATCATTAATAACTTTCCCTAAATCCAGCTGGAATATTACTAATGTATCTTGCAGCAAAGAGAAGGATAGTTTAATTCTTCACTGTGTAAAAGTATATTTCATTTGTTCCAAATGTTAATTCAAATTGAATTGCATTTCAATTTAACATCTCCTCAATATCTTTTACTATGAGAAAATATTAAAAGTCTTGCTTTAACTTCTTTAGAATCATTCTGTTTAGGCACCTCTATCAAATGCCATTTTATTTGTCTCTTTACATCAAGAAATTCATTTTTACCACTCCTAAGCACTACACATCTTTCTCAAGACCTTTTTAAGCTCTGAAGCCACATCAATGCCACTAGGATTAAATATAAAACAACAAAAAAAAAAAATCCTCTTGATTTAATAGTCTGAGATCCTCTACCTACCTAACACAGACATTCATCCATTCCATTAAATGTTAAAAGATTAAAAATCTAGAGAATTCACAGTAGGATCGCTGAGTTTACAAGTTCTGCTTAATTAAGCATGAATCCTTGAAGAGCTGTAGTACTTTACATGGAACCTTTTTATTTTAAAAGTTCTACAAGTTATTTTAATGAGGCACACTTTTCAAATTTCCCATACAGTAAAAACTCATCAGAACCACCATTTATCTCCTAGAATTCTTGATCTGAACAGCCTTCTTTAAAAACAGTCTCTCCCTTCCTTTCTCACTAGACCTGAAACCAACTGGAATATATGTATTTTAAATAACAGGATAGCCTTAACTCCCCTATAATAACATGAGAAAAAAGAAATTAATGAGTCTTTAATATCCTTAAAAACAATTCAGAAAGTATTATATGTTGATCAAAATCTCTGCACAGTATAACAAGGACTCAGAGTACTTTGTGAAGTGCACTATTTTTTTTAAATGGTTTAACTTCAGCATTAGTAACACACAACTCTATTAATAAACATCTTATCTTATGATCAGCCTCCACAAAAAAAGAAAATCACAAAAATTTTAATATTTCCTTAAGCAAAATTAAACTCTGCTTAGCTACCTTAATTTCAGTGCAATAAGAATAGCAAACAGTACATTTCTCATGTCATACACCCCCAAAGTTGCTCCTGCCAGTTGTCTTCTGGACAGATATTTTCATTAGACTATTAGCAGTGAGTTTTTGTCTTTTAAATAAGAGCAAGAATTAAGTAGTTAGCACTTCTCCTAATACACTTATCCCTATTACCACGCACTTGTCAAACCTAAAATTCACAAAAGATGAARATAGGCATTCAGTGAGTTTACTTTTAACATTCCCGACATTCTCTTGTGGTCTTCGCTTTCCATGCAAAATTGATGCCATTTTACTATCCACTCCCTCCTCCCGATCGTTAATGCACGGAGTAACGACGGGATCTGGTACCGCAACTCACCGCCATTCTGAAAAAAAAACCTAACCGTGTACCTTTTTTTTTTTTTTTTGGCTCTTCGCCAATTTCTAACCCAAATCAAAATTTTCTCCGAGGCTCCTTATTGCTCCGGAACCCTCCTCCGGGAAGCGCCATGCAGAGCTTTCAGGCAGCCCCGCACGGCGCGCCG
>NW_028186342.1:1290829-1318975 GCF_003343005.1 Rhea americana
GCGGAAGCGTCTAGAAGGGGGCGGGGGGGAGCCGAGCGAACGCGAGGGAGGTGCGGAAAGTAGCGTCAGCGGCGTGCTCGAGCTGAACGAGGCAAAGTTAGTGTGTGCCTGAAGAACGCGCGTTTCCTGGAGCCCCGTGATCTGGAGAAGCGCGGGAGCCYGCGTAGGCGAAGGGTGAGGGAGTTTGGGAGCCCCCCGGTTAAAACCCCTTTCCCTGACTAAGAAAGTGCAGGAGGGGAGGAGGTAAGGAAGAGTCGCCGGTGCTGATTTAAAATTACTGCTCCAGGGTGATAAAAATCTGCTTTGTAACTGGGGAAGGTGTGTSACCCCCCCAAAAAAAAAATAAATTACACCATGCGAGTGGACAGAGGTGTTAAACAAATATTAAAGCTGTGAAAAATGAAGAAAAGGTGGTGAGCAGCTGGTGCGTATCATCAGCCTAGTTTCCACTGGGGAACGGCGTCGCCGAAAGGCTTGCTCGTGCCCTTGCTGCACGCCTGCTCTCGGATGCCGGCGTCGCTCTCCAAGAGCGCTGTAGCTTTCTAAATCTTGCAGTCATCCCAGCAGAGCCTCGCCAGGGGCAGCCCCGGCATGCATGCCCCCAGGCCGTCAGCTTTGCTGCGCTGAGAACAGTTCCTCCGTAGCGGCCAGTGCCCACCTAAACCCTGCAGAGACTTCTGGGGTCACTCACAAAAGCCTCCTCCTGATGGAGTCGTCTGTTGAGCTGCAGGTTGAGTGGCTGGCGAGAACCCTCCTTGAGCATATTTTGGTCTGAGGCCGCAGCGCAGGTGTTATCCACACCACTTTCCTTTTGTTTCCATCCTTAAGCATCTTTTGTGGTACAATGTCAGTCCAGTTTTACTTCTGAGCTTTCACCACATCAGACAATTTTACTTACAGTTTCTCATGTTATGATACCAGTGGTGGGCAAACAACAGTGTGTTTGAGATGTGTTCAGTAGCATTTCTCTGTCCACCTTTCAGCTGCTCACCACCTTTAACTGGCCACAGAAAGTGACTTCAGGCAGTGTTTTGACTAACATACTCACCAGGTGTCTGAATCTTCCTCGGTGAGCTTGCAGGAGTAGTGTTTTGATGAGTTWAGTGCTGGGATTTCATTCTGCTATTTTACACATACGAGGGCACAAGGACAGTCCGTGTGGCATTTACATTTGGCATGACAAATGCAAGTTATCCAAGTTTCACGGCCTGGCGGAAGAATGATGACAACTGTGTGGTACACATTTAGTTTTATTTGAAGTTAGATATCTCCTTCATTCCAGACATACTGATTTAATCTCTCAAGAGCTGTGCTGGCTTTCTCTATCCCCTGCATGACTTGGCTGTCATTTGTGGCGTTTAGTGAGGGCATGGTGCTGAAGTAGTGGAATAGGTCTACAGATTTCAGTACTGATTAAAGGCTAATTTGTAACCAGACTCTACCCTCTCTTTCTGCTGTATCTCCTATTTATGCTCCAGTTACATACTTACTGTTCACAGTTTTGCACCCAGTCTTATTCTACATATATAAGGATTTGTTCACTCAGGCTCTCCGTGTTTTTCTTAAAAGTCACCTTGTCATCTGTTAAGGCAGCCAGTATGAGCACAACTGGGCAGTGCCAACAATAGCACCTACAAATCCTGCCCTGTGGATGCCATCAGACTAGTGTAATGCCTGGTGACCAGCTCACTGCACCAGAATAAAACCAGRCATGGGGCTGAGAGGTTGCTCCAGGTCTGCATCACGCAAGAGCAGAGGTCTGCAGGACCTTTTCCTAAATAGTTACAGTCTGGCTGTGGCTGTTCCGTTTCCCCAGGAGACCACACGTTGTAGCCCTCCATAGTTCAGATGCCCGTTCAGCGTGGTCGGTATATTTGTTTTCAAGTATATTACTTCATTGTGTCTGAAAGAAAATTTCTCAGGCTGAACCCACAAATAAAGCAAAGTATTTTTCCTTCCTTCAAAATAAATAAGTGAAATGCCTGGGAACAGTTCTGGGTGTTTGCATGTTTCCACACAAAACAACAAAGGCACTCATGCATTGTGCTCAGAATGGGTTGTTAAGGCCTCCTGGACAAATCACCATGGCTGTTTTTTGTTGCCAATAGAGGCTGTGATTCTGGCTATTAGAAATGCCAAGCAAGTTTCTCCACTGCCTGTGCCCAGTGCTTGCACAGGCCTTTTCCTCTGCTCTCATTGCTCTCGTGCCAAATGGAGCAGGCAGACAGCATCATGTGAGGCATTGTTTGTTTGCTTCAAGGCAGACATGAATATCCTCTTGAGTTAAAAATCTTCCAAAGGATCTCACCGTAATCATTATGCTATCATTCAGCTGGCAGCTGAAAATTTCCTTGTGGCACCCAGGAATGCTTTGCAATTTCGTAAGTTACAGCAATCGTAAATAGGAGTTACCAACTAACAGAAGGTGGTTGTGCCACTATGGATTTCTGTGCAGCAGACTTGGACAAAAAAAATCCGTTGCTCAGAGGAGATTAGGAGCATCCAGATAGCGGTCCTTCAAAGTATTAATTCTGGACATACCACCTGAGTAAAAAAAATCTTTTGTTAGTGATGCAAAGGGTAACAACACAAGGCAGAACTGGAATAAGAGCTGAAGGTGTTGCATGAACAATTTCTTTGGCCTATTAGCAGCTGAAAAATTGTATGCTATTTGACCTGTCTATGAGGTAAAAGAGATAGTATACATCTTCTCTGTAAAGGGCTGACGCCCCTAGAAAGATCGTACCTCCCGGCTGGCTCTCGGGCCAGTGAGCCAGGCATCTTCTGCAGGAGATGCACGCATGTGCTTCTTGGTTGGGGTGGCCACGAGCCACGCACGCGCTAATCACGGCGCCAGAGCAAGCAGAGAGGCAACGGGGTGTGGGGTGAGCAAGTGGGGTGGAAAACTACTTTTGGAGAAGGGATGGAAAATGCACTCTTTGGAAGGGAGGGCTGGAGGCTTATGTTGTTAACTTGGGGGTCCTTGATGGAAGCTCATGGGACCCATAAGCTTTGTACACTGCATCTCAAGCATTGCATTTAACTGTTATTGATTGCTGCCGCTGGTTTGTTGTCCTGATAAACCATCACATGCACATTCCTGCACACAGGACGTTCCTGTGCACAAGAAGCAGGAAGTGGCTTTGAACTCCAGCAGCAAGGTTGTAAGGATAAGCACTACCTCTTGTAATCACAGAGTGTTAATGAGCTCTGCTGGGAGATACCAGTGCTGCTTCTCTGCGTGGTTTAAAAATGGCGCTCCAGCGTTGATTTGCTGAAGGTGGAGCCTTTTCTTAGCTGGCCAGTAAAAGTTGAAAACCAAAACTACTGCTGTTGTCGCATCGTCACTGTAACCTGATGTTGCAGAAAGAGGTAGTTGCATCCTGCTGTTAACCAGGTATGTTCACCTCCTCTGCACATCTGGCAGCAGAGCTGCCGCAGTGCCTCAGTGCATGATATTGGTAAAATAGTCTGCCTTAAAGCCAATAATTTTGTTCATTTCCCAGCTGGCCCTGTCCTGCTCCGTGCCAGCGCCGGCTGGGGTAGGCTGTGGGGCCGCACAGCCATGAGCACCAGTGGAGRGGGCCCGTTGGTCCCGGGGCAGCCACCCACTCTTAGCTCAGCTTAGAGTGACTTGGACGCTAGCTGAATTGTCTGAATCTTTAGGCCACCTAAGAATGTGAAAATCAGCAAACAATTTGCTGAACATGCTAATGCTATCTAAGTGGTTGAAATAAAGTAAAATACCAGCTATAAATCCTACAAAGAAAGAATTTAAAGAGTGAGTCCCAGTGTACTATTTTGCTGAAGTGCATTAGGGTCTTGTATAGCTGTCAAAAACATGCAGGAGAAAAAAAGAAAACTGAATGTACATAGTACTGTATAAATTAGCAGACTTAGATTATATGACTGRGGATTTAAAAGGATTAGCTGATAARTTTACTGAGCAACTGGCACTTATTTTTATCAAATCATTGGAAGTTTAGAGAGGAAAAAAGATGTGCAGTAGTCACATTAWRAAGGGCTGAAGGGAAAGATTCCCCACGTAGGCAGGAAGCTCTTGGGCAGCCACGTACCTGCAAGCCCAAAGGAACCTGATGGAGCGGGGAGAAAGGTCTGAACGCGCCTGTGTTTGTGGGGCGGGAAGGAGGCATGAGGAGCAAACGCGCCTGCCTGCCCTGCCGTGCCGGGGAGAGGGAATAAGCTTCCCCTGAGAAGAAAGAGGGCTACTCTTGTACTGGCATGAAAAAGATTAAAACGTTTGGCAGTCAGCCAGGGGAAAATGTAAAAGCCTGGGATATAACCACCTCCTATCCAAGTAAAGAGGGGAAACACAGGCTTTCTGAGAAGGTACCACTAACAGCTGGTCTGTGACAGGGAGCAAAAGCAGATCTGACTCCTCACGGGGTGGGAGGGGGGCAATTAGAGATAGAGCAATTTTAGATAGAGCAGATAGTTTAACAGCCTTTGGGAGGCAAAGGAATTCATTAATGGCTGGAAAGACTGTACCGTGCAGAAATCCCAAAGAAACCTCCTACTCAGCAACAACCACCACGCCGCAGCTGTGACAGGCTTATGCTGCAAAAGGAAAAGCAGTAGAGACAGGTTACCCCACTGCTACTGACTGCTTCCATTGCAAATACTGCTGCAGGTGGCATGACAGCCTTGTCCTTGTGGTAGCGACCCAGACTTTCTACGTATCTCTGCCTGATGGAGACAAGCTCCGTCCATGTCCTGCAACAGCTGCTGCAGCCCAGCGGTCCTGCAGCCAGTCCACCACCGTTGCGAGCTTCCCAAGCAGGCCTGCCCTAGCTGGACGCGAGCGTGGGAAACTGCCGCCAGCCTGTGCGTCTGGATTGGGAATCTCTGGAGGGRGGGCTGGCAGCACACCTGAAGCTCAGGGAGATATTTTTGGAAATAACTGAAGTCACGAGACCCACAGGAAGCCAAGACCMGTTCTTGCAGCTGTTCCCCACAAAACCTTGCACGTCCCACATGGCCATGAATGAGACCAGCTGGTGTGTGGAGAGCTTTTGGCTGTGGAGAGCCTTGTAAAGTCCTGGGAAGGGCAGAGCTGGAAGAGCATGAAAGGCAACACGGAATGAGAAAAGTGGAGAAAAGTGGAGGCAGAATCCCTCATGGGATGAAGCAGCTACAGCCTGATTATTTTAATCCCTTCCTGCAACTTTCCCAACCTGAGATGAAGTTCCAAAGTGATGTTGTGATAACAGATGGGAAAAAAAGGCCAGAAATGACACGCTAAGAGACAGGCTGCTGGTGCCCGGGTGCGCAGAGAGCAGCTCATTATCTGCAACGTGGGGGAGGTGGTGGGCAAAGGCCACATTTGAGGAAAGAATAGATAATCTACTCTTTGTGAAGACAACGCAGTCGCATATAATTAGACTGTTAATGACTGAATATGACTACTATGGGGTACGGACAGCATAGAACAGTGCCTAGCAGTGGGACTCAGTGAAATAACTACTCTGATACAAGTCAAAAAACACAGGTGCAAGGTTCACTGGAGTCTGGAGCCATAAATTGYTGCTTGTCTAACTGATCAAGAGCTATGGGGAAGCGCAAGCAAAAGGTGCTCCTCTGGTGGATCCCTGGTGTGTAAGAAAGCAGTGTGGAGCATATAGAAGAGTTATTGCAAGGGAAGCCGGGGTTGTACCTGCCTTATCTTACAGTTTTGGAATACAAGTTTTAAGTTACAAGATGCGTTGAAGGAGAAGGGCAGAGAAGGAAAAAAGACACAGCACAGGTGAGTGAGCAGAAAGACTTTACAAGACAGCGCAGGAGGCTGTTGGGGAGATTATGCGTGTCCAGCATTGAGAGGCTGACTGAGGAGCCAGGCTTTATGCAAAAATAATAAAAGATCCACAGGAAGCAGCACTTCCGAGCAGCACCCCCTGCAAACAAGCAAATCAGGCATTTCCCTGCCCTTGACGAGCCTGAAGGCAAACAGTTGTTCTGGGTGGTATATAATGAGGATATATGAAAAACAAAATTCCAGTTGTTCATAGCCCAAGTACACCAAGGAATGGCCTTGCAGCTGCAGCAGGCAACGCTAGGGAGCGCGGCCATACAAATGGGCTCAAAAAGGGATCAGACAAATTAAGAGAGACAGCGTCCGTTTGTGGCTACGGAAGGCCACGACCAAGAAGTGACATGTCACTCTGGGGTCTCCTGACTGCTGATTTCTGAAGATTGGGAAGAGTTCCCGGGCAGGATCGCTGTGTGCCCTTGCCCTTTTTCACGCTCTTCCCTTAAGCATGTTCTGCAGGCCGCCGCTCCGTTGGCACTGGGACGAAGCTTTGGTCGCCGCCGCAGAGCAATCTGAAGAGCCTTAAAGCAGGTGAAGCGCAGAGCCCACGCTGCCGGGCTGGGGACTAGGCCACGGGGTTTATTGAGTCTGTTCTCACTCTCCCGTCTGGGACACATGGCAACGCATTCTGTGTGCCCCTTGATTTTGGAGGTATAATATAACAAAAAATGGAAATAACATTAAAAAAATCCCAACCAATTAACTGCCAGACACTGAAACAGGGGTAAATGGACCGAAACAGGAGACTTCCCATTAAGAATCACGTATTCTGTGTAATTAAGGTATCTTCTCCTTTTATAATTAAGTTCTTGTCCCTACATAAGCAGTTGGATAACAGTAGGTGTAAGTGGGAAGATTTCTAAACCAGGATCATGTGGATAAATTAGCAGGTGCATGCGTAATATTGCTAACTCCATTTGCAATTTCTGAATCTATGTAGGTGTTTTATTTTCTAACTGTGTTAGAAAGACTGTCAGAAAATAATTAGGCTCTGTCAACAGTTCCCCTATTCCCAGATTACTGCTTCCTGACTCATTAGAGCTGCTGAGGTTGGCAGGAAACTTGTTTTATAGTAATTTCTGTTAGCAGTGTCCCTGGAGAAGAGACAACAGTGAGCATGTGACACTGGAGTCAACTTCGTCCTCGTGACCGAGGCACCAGGCTCCCGGAAAGCAGCCGCGCTGCCACCTGCATTTACAGTGCGATGATCGGTACTGGCATTAGAAAGCAGCATCTCGGCRTTCGCCCCGCGCTCTGCCCCCTCCGCAGCACCCCGCTGCAGCAATGTCCTTAATTCTCCCCACCTGATAAGCTGCGGTTACCTATTTCATAGTACGCTTAATGGTTTTAGACTACTGGCAAGTCTGTTAGGCAAAAGCAGCTATTCAAATTATAATAATACTGAGGCGTGCTGCGTCAYTGATGGTTTTAGGAGGTATTTTTGAATGTGCAATATTTATTCTTTATATTTAATTGTAGAAGGCATCTGTACTGATTTTCTAAAACATAATCTAGTTACTTTTTCCTCTTAAAAATACACAACTATTTTACATTTAGGTCAGCCAAATGTGAAGTGGTGTTTTTACTGTTAGAAGAATACCTAGGATATAATGTTTTTCTGATGCTTCCTGAAATACTTCTGAAAGACTGTTTGTAATGATACAGCCAGTAGGTTAGTCCAGGTCCCGCACTGTACAAAACAGGGAATAATTATACCCTAAAACTTAGCCCAGCAGAAGAGGATAATATGAGAATGGGGCTAATGTTACTGAATAGCAAAACTGTGACAGGTTATCCATATGGAGCAGAATCTGAATATCATTCAGAAATAATGCTGTGATCCCAAGGACGAGCGTATTGGAAGTGACGTRTAATTCAGTGGTAGAAGGGCACAAACATCCAAACTGGGGAGATTTTCTATTACAAGTAATTGCTGGCTGCCCTGTGCCSCCTGCCATGAATTTGGGACACACTTTGAAAAATAGTAATACAGTGTTTCAGCTCAGCCTCATTCATCAAGCAAAAGAAATACTAGCAAGATACGTCCCTATTGGTATGAGGCAGAGCTTAACGGTCCTGCACTGACGAGAGGAGAGCAATTTTAGTTGTCCCAGTGAAAACAACTTGATTTTGTTCCAGTTGAAAGTTTTAATAATTGAATCATAGTGTTAAGGGTATTTCCCAATTTCAGAGGATCTTATGGTGTTTATCAAAAAGATGGTTTTACCTCCCTTTTTTTCCCAGGAAGAAAGGGTAGGTTTTCAGTATGCACACTGGTATTCACCCCCCCAGACAGCTGCAGAAGAGCATTGCCCACTGTTCCGTTTGATTCCCCGTCCTTCCRGCTGTGCCTAGCTCGTCGTGGAAGGACACGTTGCCTATCGAGGCATCGCGGCTGCCCCGGCACGAGACACGTGGGGACGTTCCTCCGGGTCGCACGGGATCCTTGCCACCAAGGCGGCTCCCGCAGGCCCCTGCTGCCGCGCCCCCGAGGCCGAGCAGCTCCACGACGCTCCGCTCTGCATCACCRGCTCTGCCAGCATCACCAGCGGAGCAGAGAGATTTCCTTTGCAGTTGGCTGCATGAACCTGACTGGCAACTCGTASGCACAGCTTCTCTGAGTTAAACGTTTTGGCCCTTCTTTCTGTTATCCTCACTAAAAATTAACTCCCTACAGAATGGCGTTATTGCCAGGAAAACCTCAGCATCACCATCAGGCCGCTGGAGAAGAGCCTGGCCATGCTGCAGAAGCGGCAGCAGCACGACCAGCTCTCCTGCCGGAGCAGAGGCGAGGCGGGTGCCAGTGGCTGCCAGCGACGTCCCTGTGTCGAGCAGTCTCCTCCTGGCCGTCCGCTGCGGGCGTGGTGGCCGGGCATGTGGCGAGACACGGGGCGGTTGCTCTGGGACGCTGCCGCTGYATCGCGGGAGCCTCGCAGGGAGCCAGCATTGGCCCAGACGCCGCAGGCTGCTCTTGCCTCTCCCAGGACTCAGCCCATGCGGGCCCCGCCGGAGCTGCGCCCTGCTCCCACCCTCCTGACTTTTCAGCACTTGGGGTCCCGCCACCCACCAGCGACACAGCGCGAGCATCGTCCCTTCCCATGGCCGCTTGGCTGCAGGAGGCACGTTTTCAAAACCGTTTTACAGTGAGCGCCACGCTCGTTCCTGGGCGAGCCATCCCCCACGACACCCACCCGAGCGGGCAGCTCAGAAACTCTGGGAAAAGTGCTCATACCGGAGAGGCTTTGAGTCACCGCAGAGAAGAAATAAGCTACTGCCAATAAGTACGAAAAAATATGCAGGAATGGTACACGTGAAAACGTCGCAGTGCAGCGGGGCCAGCGGCTCCAGCCCAAACGCCTGGATATCACAGCACGCTGCTCGGGAGCAGCCTCTGGGTAAAGACGGACGGGCCAGACAGGGCCCTCAGCGTCGYGTTAAACTGTTTGCTTCTCCAGCTGATACTTCTTTCAAGGAAGCATTTAAAAATAGCCTGTCATGTAAAAATAGTTTTTGGAGAGGAAAATAAATGCATCGTTAATTTGGAAATTTACTGATTGGGAATAATTAAAGCTTTAAAAATATCCAGCCTTGTTAATAAGAAGGTGAGATGAGGACAGCATCGCGAGACCTGCTGTGTTGCCCAACACCTCAAGCAGCGACCGTAACGATTGTGCCACAGTCTTTTCCAGCACAGAGGCTGCCGTGAGTTTTCTGTCTTTACCCCAGTGATTTCAGTGCTCGTTTCGTCACGATCAAGCAAGCCCAGAGCCTGAGCTGAGACAGCGGCTAGACAGAGGTGCCCCAGCATTTAGCTCTCCCTGTTGGTACCTTCTCTGGCTCAGACACCCTTCAACGCCTGCAGAAACAAGATCACAAGACACGTTAACTGCTTCCTGGTCCTGCAGGGTTTTAAAAGCAATTCAGAAGTTTCCTCCTGATTTCTGCAGATTTTGGATCCAATTCCTCGTGATCACCAAAGATAAATAGAATTTACACAAAATAGCATTTGCCAAGAAAATAGTTCACAACCTTCCTTCATATTCTGAATCAGCTTTTCCTCTATAAAAAAGCACGTTTAGGATGTCCTGTCCTGTGACCACTATACCTGCTTCCTGCACCACAGAACAGTTTTCATACCCAGGAACCTCTCAAAGGATGCACAGTTGCTTTCATGAATCATTCAGCACCACTTTCCAGTCTCCCCCCACCCCCAAGTGTTTCATTCAGGCTCCTGTTTTAATGTCTTGCTTCAGTTGTGCATGTTCCCTTCATAAAGAGCTACAGAGCTGCACAGTAGCCTCATCCAGCAGGTGCCTTTTGTCATCTAAATAGAATTATTCTAGTATATTTTCCATTTTCATTATGATAAATCTAACGGCACTCTGTATTTTGCAAGCACTGATCCTTCCTGTTTATTTTAGGTGACTGTACTCCATTTCAGTTACAGCAGAATATTTCCAGTCTGTCCATGAGTTTGACACTTGTCACAGACCTGTCACAGCAACCCTGCGACTCTTCCCCTAGGTTATACCTACATACTGAAATGCATTTGTTCCCTGAATTATTTCAGCTAAAATGCAGGACCAAAACAGACAGTTCTCACTGACTTTCCCTTGCCTCTGCTACTAGGTCAGCGTCAGCCTGTTAGCTGCCTTTCCGATCGTTTTGCTCCCTTGCAGGACGATTTCACTGGGTGCCGCTTCCCTGAACTTGCTGACTGCAACTATCATAAAAGCTAYGACAAATAATGAGGCAAATAGCCGAGAGCTAGATGCTGCTGGCAGCTGTGGGAAATGGGTGTTAAACTCCGTTTGTTTCCATGTATAATAATAAAAATGTGTTTCCTGGTCTCCATTCCATCTTTCCATTGAAAACAATCCTACCTCCACCCCCCTCCTTTAGCGGTTCCTTTAGGCTGCCTTCCGGGGCATTGCCTCGGCATCGCGGGCCCGGCCCGCTCTGCTACCCTACAAAGGAAAACTCATCACAGATAGCAAGAGGGTGTGCTTATTTCACAAAAATAGACTTTATGGCTTTTTATCCGACAAAATTTGTTTCCATAGTTCCTTTGCTGCTTGGTCACAGCCCTTCCCGAGCAGCTCAGCTGACATTTATCCGGTTTACGTACTGAGCTTTCACAGCCCCCCTGCCGTGACTGCGAAAAAGTCAYGTTATTATAGTATTAAAGCACTGTACAGAATCAGCACTTGCTGAAGAGAAAGCAGTTCTCAGAACTGGAAAAGTAAGCACTTAGCAGTGTAAATATATCAGCTGATCACAAAGATCTTAACTGCATAAACCAATTGTGAAAGAACAGAAAGGATAGTGATTTCATAATGTTTAATATTTGCAAGTTTAATAATGATCCAAATTTAGGTCACTGTGRAATGAATTGTGTAAACACCCCCATCCACCCCCAAAAATCTGGATTGTGTTGCTTACACAGAGTATTGCTTTCCTAACACATTGCAAGAACAATTGTATTACTCGGTTCAGATACTCTGAACAAATTCCTTGGATTGACTCTGATGCCATCTAAAAGATTTTTACCCCTTGTCAAACAGAAGACAAATACTGCATCTGCAATAGCTCAACATTGTCTTAGCTTTAACCAGTAGGTAGTTTTAACCAGAACTACTGTCACTACCAAGCTTTCCAGCTCAAACTGCACTACATGTATATGTAATTTTAAATGATTCAAGTTACAGCTTACGTTGTCATACACTGACGTAACACTATTGGTTTTTTTATAGACTTTCAGTAGTGTGCGCAGRATTGTTCCAGGGACCAGCAAGCAGCTCTTGAATGCTTCCCCCCCAGGCCTTTTGTCTGATTATAATTACCACCAAGGTGCAGTTAAAAGCCCTGTGCCTCAAATACAGGTGATGTGAATGTGTCAAGTTTGTAAAACGTAAGTATGTGGAACGCTTGATATGCACAAAGTATAAAATAGGTAGACACCCAAGACTGCAGTCTTGAATACTGGTTTTATATATACTGGTTTTAAGCACTGACAAACTCAAAACGTTTGCAGTCTGTTACAAGAGAGAACTGCGCACTCGCTTGTTGTACACATTTATTTAAAGTGGCAAATATACAATGCAGTACGTTTCGCTGGACGGATGGCATCCACACACAAGAAATTGCACTGTACAGTTATTACTGTTTCAGAACCAAACAATTGCTTAAATATTATTTCTGCCACAACCAGCGCTCTCCTTGGGGCAGTTTCCAAGACTACCAGGTTTGAACCTTGACTTCAGGGAGTTGTGTACCTTGTTCCCTTGCTATTCCTTATCAGCTAATTTCAACAAAAACAGGAACACACTCGAACCTTCTACTCATCCTTCACTAGCCATCAAACCCATTAATAGTTACATTCAATATTGTCAAGGAATTTGGGTTCACAGAGGTGTACAACACAGCACTCCAGCTAGGCTGGGTGTCCCTGAGGCAGCTTTGATATGGTTACATAAGTCTTTGCCTCTGTGCTCGAGTTTACAGTTTTTCACTTGATTCCTTTTCCAAAGCACCTGAAGGAAGCAAGCCATCCACACCCAGCTTTAATTTCGCTAAAATACTTTTCTTGCATGGATGAAAGCTGAGACAGTGCCTGTATTGTATGGCAGATCTGGTAACACACATTTGCTGTGCAAGAAGTTCAGCATAAGGACAAAGATTTGGAACTTTCTTTTTTAATCCTCAAATAAAATAGGTAAACAAGTTTGTTAATGCCTCTTTTGTTTAGTCAAAATTTTTGGCTTATTGGACCCATCATTAAGTGAACCACAAGAGCAAAAGGAATGAAAGGAACTGGATGATCCYCCCCTAACTCTCACCGGAGGAAGCACCAGGCAAGTTAGTTCAGTGTTGTGAAAGTACTGGCCTGAGCCCGCCAGGCTCCCACTAGCCCCGCGGCCATCACATACACACCTGTCCTTCAATCCGAACACCATTCCCATCGACGGGGAGTGCCAGGGAGGAGCTACAGACCCCCCAAACTGACACCGGCACTGGGCAAACTGACAGCAACTAGTCTAAGCACGGGACTAACGGAGAAGTGGGAAGGCTTCTGCATTGCTTTTGCAATACATCCGACACTGAGTTCTCTGGAGGAGTTAGCAAGCGCATGGATAAGGGATAGTAGTTTGGCAGAGGCTGCTTAGATTTCCATAAGGCATTGAACAAGGCTTTTGTCCCTGGGCTCTTAGAAGCACCAAGAAAGCATGTGGTAAGATGGAAGGTCTGTCCCAGGCAGCTAATTGGTTAACAGGAAACAACAGCAAAAAAAAAGCAAACTAACAACAAAAACCCAGCATCATAAGAAATGGGAACAAACAACCAGTTTTCCCAAGGTAAATAGCAAAAGCACAAAATCTGATGATGGCAAAAAGTTATTCAGAGTAGCCAAAATGAGACTGACTGCAGAGAGCTGCAGAAAAACTGTATGAAAAAAAGATATGTTAAAACCCAGTGAAAAGCAATGCTTATGGAGAAAGTGGACACTTTTCCATCATCATATCAGGCACTTCTGCAAGTCCCTTTCCTCAAGCTAATCTGAGATTACTACAATCAGATCATGTGACTTCTGTATGAGGGCCCCAGACTTCCCAGAATTAACCCCRACTAAGATGATGCTTTCAGAAAATATATGCCTTCCAGCTTTGAAACTTTCCGTTGATGGAGAATCCAGTACAAACCTCACTAAACTGTTCTCATGGGAAATTGCTAATGATGTATGTGAATAAAAGTACCTATTTCCAGTTTGAGCTGGTCTAGCTCTAACTTTGAACTACAGGACTTTTTTTAACTACCATCCTTTAGCTCAAAAAGCCCTTTTATAGTTTCAGTTCCATGTGCAAGTACTTCCATGTTGTGATTTTGCAACCTTGCCTTTGATAAGCCATGCTGAGCTCAAGTCTCTCACCATAAATAATGTTTTCCAAGCTTGTAATCATTTACATGGCTTTTCTCTGGATTTTTTTTAAACAAAAAGCAGTCATAGAATCCATTCACTGTGCYGAACACAAACTAGCAGGACTGTCCTATTTAACATTCCCATTAATGCACAAGAGGAACRTATCAGACCTCTACCCCCTGAAGTCACATTCTGCTACTTACCTGATGCAATGCTGAGACCACATGCAGAGTCACTGCTCCCCAGGATAAGCGCAGCATCCTGTGAGCTTAGCCTCCACTACTTATTTGTACATACACAACTTTGCATCTAACTCATCAGCGATCCCTACCACTCTGTCAGTAAYTCATCCTCTGCACCACGCGGCCATCACCCAGCCTGCCCATTTTACCAGGGAGGAGCTGTCTTCTTCCAGGTTGCTAAGATGTTTTAAACACCACAGATTGTTCTTGGGATTCATTAGAAACATGTTTGCTGAGTGCCTGTTCCCCTTTCACAATTAAGTCAAGACTTTTATCTTCTATTTGTCCCTCTGGTTTTTGTACTGCTCTTGTTAAATCAGGCAAAATATCTTGCAGTATCAAGTCAAATGCCTTACAGAAGTCTAAGCAGCACATCAATGTATTATCAACTGATCTGGAATATAAAAATATCATGTTAGTATGATTAGATCTATTTTCCATAAACTTATGTTGAAGGACATATTGCCTACTTTAAGACCTGTATTAATCTATGACTAAGTGGCCTATCACCTTTATCCCTTGAAAGTGTAGCTAAATGGAATTTTCCAGATCTTTCCCACTGGATTTTCCTTGGCTCAAGTTTATAGTCTTCTGTTATACTCTTCTTAGGAYAGAATAAACAGAACATAGACCACCAAACCATTCAGGGCAAAATGAAGGACAAATGTAGCTTGCAATAGGATACCCAAGAGCCGTTTGCAAGAAACTTTGGGTTTCCCTAGGTTGTGCAGATTAGCCAGACAATTCACCGTAAGYGACCAAACAATCTATGGCAAAGTCCTGCAGGAAGAAAGGCCTTTAAGGGAACTCTTTTGCACCTCTACTAAA
The DNA here is from genome assembly GCF_003343005.1 of Rhea americana. Classification (NCBI taxonomy): domain Eukaryota; kingdom Metazoa; phylum Chordata; class Aves; order Rheiformes; family Rheidae; genus Rhea; species Rhea americana. Next base: position 1,305,645 of record NW_028186342.1, read on the forward strand.
CAGTGAATGATGAGTTGTGACATACAGGAGAGTAAAGAGAATAATGCAGCCTGAACAATGCTCTCCTTTCCTGATGACCGTGCACTTCATTGGCCTTTGTTTCTAACAGGGTAGAGTGCAATGCCACAACATCAAGAAATTGTTCTAAATAACCTGGGGAGCACAGTAGAGAGATGTGAGGAAAACAAACGTATTCCTCAGGAGGTTTTTACAAAGAGGGCTTCCCTTTTTGCTGCAATTCAAAAAAAGGTGACCAGCTTAAAGCAATTAACGAGGAACCAATGTCACACAGTACTGCTGAAGGACATCAGGCACCAGAACATGAGTTCCCTTTTCCCAGCATTGCCACTCCAGTTCCTGAAGCCATAGACTAACATGCTGGAAGGGCTGGAAAGATTCACATCTTACAATGCTTGAAACACACCTTACATCATCTCTACACCGTTAGAGGCCGACTACGCAGTAAGCAAAAATAGAGRAAAGGAAGAACATCTTACTCTAATTCCAGGACAAAAATATCATTATGCATAAATCCCAAGTGGATTTCCCCCCCCCCTTTTCATTTGGGAGAAAATGCAGCATTTGGTTCTTTTTCCTCCCATCTGGTCTAGATTCACAGTAAGTAAGAACGAGTTTTGCTTCCAATATATGTGTCAGACCAAGACTTTGGGAAGAAAGAAAATCACCATTTCAAGAAGCCACGTGTCAGTTCCTGTTTCTGGTATCACCACATGCAGCACAAAAGCACCGAACAAACCAAGATCCAAAGTATAAATCGTTTCATAGAATACACATGTTAGAGACAAGTACAAATATTACAAAGTGAACTGAATCGCTTTTAAAATACTTATATTTGTTTAACCGTTAAAAACAGACACATACAGAAAGAGGTAGCAAAGCTAACAAATTCCTGCTGCTCTAGTTAGTGTTGCCTGCATGCACTGGGGAAGCTACKATTGTACTGAATCTCTGGATATCTTTTCTGGAAAGGACTGTAGACAACTTGCAGTTTATTTCTGACAATGCTATGTGAAAGATTGAGGCAGTCCACAGGCTCACTAGCAGCTGTTTCACGTTGTCTGTCTGGCTTAACAAAAAGGCATTGAAAGAAAAAAGTTATTTGTGTTTTACTACGGAGAGAGAGAAAGAGAGAGAGAGAGATTGTGTGCGCGGGCACACACACGCGAGGGAGACCACACACAAACATGAAGGAGTAACAGGAAGTTGCACTTGCCCTGCCACAGAGTGAAGCAAAAGTAAGACAAGGTCTGTTTGTCCCAGAGTTAGGATAACTCTGGTATTAGCTTGGTCCCATGGATATCAACATCATTTTACAGACTCAAAGCTAAAGCATAAAAGGTTAAAGAAACCAGAATTCCACATGGTACATGCATACACTCTCTCTCACACCCTCTTTCAGGCTTTCCAAGGTTCCAGCAAGGTCAGTTCAAGAGGATCTCCCATCCAACATGTAATATCGATACATTAAACCTATGACCAGCGCTCCGAAGATGGGGATTAGCCATGTTGACCAGAAACTACAGGGAGAAAACAAAAACAAAAAACCCACACACAACATAAAACAGAAGAAATTATCATGTTAATAATTTATTTAAGATGTTCATTACTTATTACATGTCTGCTTTGATCTAGGAAACTCTCAAGACCTGTCTCATCAGCTAATAGACTAACCCTATAGGTCTCAGACTCACAAGGTAGGACAGCTCTAGCAATCCCCACACTCAGTGCTCTGCCTGGCCCCTTAGCAAGGCCCCTAGCATTGCAATGATGGCTTAGTTGCTTATAAAACAGCAGCTGAACTGCTGAAGTTTCCAGCCTGCCACATACAGAAACCAATTTGTTTTTTGTTCTTGCTTGTTTTTCTTTTCTTAAATAAGCCAGGCTGTAATTTGTGCTATACAAACAGCTGAGTTGACTCAAGGATGGAAATTGCTACAGCTATCCCACAATAAATCTTCTTCACTCATAAACCAGAAGCCACAGGCATCGGTAAGACTCACCTTCAGCAGTCTCCTTAGCAAAAAAGTTCTGCGTCATGTAAGAAAGACCAGAGCCTTGTTCTGGTTGTAAGCACTGCTGAAATTTCAGCTAAACCAGGCTGATTGCTGTAAAGATCCTCCAAAAAATGTGTATCACTGTGTTGCACCAGCACCTGGCTCACAGTGATCTGCAGTAACCTCCCAAATAACCACGGTAGTGCAAAGGGACTGCAGCCACAGTCACATACGATGAACATAAGGGCCAGAAACTGCAAGCTGCAAAATACCAGGGCTCCCAGGGTGCCTGTTCTGCCCAGTGTGGAGAAGGGGACTTCTCACCCCCTGTGGATATGGGGGCTGTGCCTCCATATCCAACAGGGGACATACAGGCTCTAACAGATAACTCAGTGGCTCAGTTTGACAAATTATTTTGGACTATCTGTTTGCTGGAAGGCCAGTGCAGTAATATCACTGATTTTTTTTTCCTGTCCATCAGAGTTAATATGTCATTCTACAAATGACAAGTCCCAACCCCTCAATTTCTTATTTTAAGAAGATACTATACCTTGCTTGGCCTGAGGATGTCACATTTGCATCCTGAAGGAGGAAAGGGAAGGGAGTGAGCAAGGAGAAAAAAGAAACATTACACATATGCTAATAAAACTACAAGACTGAATATCTGATTACAGAAACTTTTTCCACAAACACTCTTATCTTTCCTTGTCACTAAAGCGGATGCTTCATGTGGATGCTTGCCTTCTTCCCTACCTCTGCATTCTACCCATCAATCCAGTTCCTCCTACCCAGCCCTCAACCTCACACTGGAAGTTACACCTCTTTCAAATAAAAGCAGATCTTGCTCATCACCTCACAAACTGGTCTCTTCATTTTATATGCTATGAATGAGAACTTGCAGACTCCCTCTGCTTGATATGGACAGTCTTTTCCCTGTGATCCCTTCTCCAAAGCTGTGTCCACTTCCCTATTTTCTCTGCTACTGCCTGATCACTCAAGCATATAACCACTAAGTTTTCTTCAATTCCTCCCTTGTGTACAAACTGTTTCCAAACTTTAATATTTCTTCTTTCATAAAAGTTTGAGGATTTAACCACTTCTGCCCAGTCAGCTGAAATTCTCATTGAGGTTTTCATCAATTCTATGTTGACTACTGCATATTCTCTTCCTCTATGGCCTGGCTGATGCAATGTTACTGCTCTCCAGTCTAATCAGTATCTACCTCTCAAAAATCACCTTTCCTGCCCATCCTAAACAGTATTATCTCCACTTCCTGAGGGTCTTACTGCTTTCTTCTCTGCCATAATAAATTCAGCAGATGCTGAACACTGTCAAATAACTGGGGGAAATTACCTTTGAGCAGAATCACAAGAGTGTATATGTAGAACATTTTTTTGTCTCCTTCCTCCTCCCATTTTTCTTACACTTCTATCTCTTGCTATAATTTTTAAATATAGGCCCAAATATAATTTAAAACTGACTTTGCACATCAAAAAAAAAAGTAGCTCTTAGCTGTTGATATAGGGAAAAAAAAAAAGCAGATCTTAGCTGTTAATAAGTCACTGGACTTTCTCCTTAGAAGCTTTTGTAAATTCTGAAAACAATAGAAATCAATTTTCCTGTTCACCAGTAAACATCTTCAGAGATTCAACAAGGTTAAGCACCACTTATCCTGGTGCTCTCCTGTCTTTCCTTAGACAGTATTATAATCCACACTTTTTTTAAAAAAAAACTAAACAAAAAAGTAATTTGCAAAAATATTCAATGCTTATAACCAAGAGAGCTATTCAGATTAATACACACACTTCAGGCCTATGATTCCATTTGTGAAACAGAGTTAAATCAAACAATAAATTGAAAGATGAATATATGCATAATCATGTAGCTCCACTTTATAACTAAGAGTAGGTTTTACCTAGCCTGAGCTACTCTTTCTATGGCTAACTGTAACAAACAAACATTCCCAAGGGCTTCAGTTGCTGCTCTCTCTGCTGACAGTTTCCTTACTGATTCCTGGTACTCTGCAAGTGGCCCTGCTTTGAACAACATCTAATGAAAGCGTTGTTGAAGGCAGAGCTGTCTCTGGTCCAAGCCTTCAAGCCAACCAAGAAGAGAAGCCAGCTGCAAGACACATGTTTACCTCTCAAATGGGATTCTATTTATTACCATTTCCCCATCTCCATCCATTTCAAAGGCATTTTTGCAATACTGTGTCTCATTCTGATCCAGGAGTACCTGAGTTTTAAGCAACACCAATGATTTTTCAGGCAGTTAACAGAGAATTCTTGTTTTACAGCCAACCCCACAGTGGCTGTGCATGTCTCCTGGCTTGAATGTAACAACATTAACAGCCTGGTGATCAGGACACAGTGAGTTATTAAAAAAAAAAAGAGAGAGAGAGAGAGAGAGAGAGAAAGTCTGTGAGTCTGTGGATCAAGATGTGGAAATAACATCAGTGATGGCACGGGAGAAAGGGCACAAAAAACACTTCCAATTTCACACTGAAGTGCCTGCTGAGCTCCTGAGCAAAAACAAAGGAATAATTTGCTTGGCAGATTTATTCATTACTGCAGTTTGTGTAAACATAAAGCCATAAGCTCTACAGGAAAAAAAGAGAAAGTGTGACTCAACTTCTTCCTTCATTTTCTGAGCCACAGGCAATGAGCAGTGAGGCACACAGTGCGCAGTGCCTTGCAGAGAGTACAGAAAGGATTTTCATGTAATTAACCCAGCTCCCCCTACTATTTTGACAGAAATTTATAGCAGCAGTTCTGCATCTCTTCTCAGACCTGCAGCCCCCAAATCAGCATTAACAATTTATATCTTGCTTCCAGCACCACTTGTATTTCTTCTAACTTCACAGTCCACACTGGGCAACACTGTTCTAGAAGAAGCAATGTCTGTTCCTCCTTGGCTAGAACAACTAGTATCAGTTAAGGCTCATGCAATTTGTTAGAGTAGAAAAGTTAGAAGCCTAGTAATTGCAAAACATCTGGTTCAAAGTCAGCATGTAACAACACAACATTTCTCTTTGCATACCTCCCTCAGCTTGCCCTAGCTCCACACAAGAGCTGTGCGAACTTGGCCACCCAAAAAACAATATAACAACTCAGTACTAAGTAGGAAAAACAGCCATCCATAGAGAAATTGTATGTCTGAACATGCACCTAGGCTCTAGCTTTCCTCCAATAAACATAAAATTAGCAAGGCTAAGGCCTGCCAGATGGGAACAAATTCTGTGTTTAAAAAAGRGAGAGAGAGCAAGAGAATTCCTTTAACATGCAACATTTGCATGTTTAAGCCTCACAAAGTTAGTATATGTTTCATATACTGGGTATGAAAAGAGAATACAGATACGTTTAAATTATAGTCAGCCAGCAAAGGAAATCTACAGCTTCTGGCAACTTTACCTATTTTAAAAATTTGGAATTTCTGTTTAGTGGCTAAATTTACAGTATTTTAAATGTAATAATATCTTCCCACCAATTCAGTGCCGCTACCTCCATATGAAAAAGAGAAGCAGTTTAGCTACCCACAGCAATATTACATTAGAGCTGGCAATAGAAAAATTAAGTGTACTATTCATCTACTACAATTACAAGGAGGGTTTTTGTAGATGGCTTGACAAAGAACTCCAATTCCAGGCAAGAATGCTTTAAAAGCCCAGGAGCAAAGGACAAAGCACACAGGCAGTATAAGAGAACATGTGTGCAGCTCTTTCTTAATCTCCATTTTGAGAGCCCTGCTATGACTGGCACTGACTAGAGCACCTCTGCCCCAGAAAGCATCAGTCCAAGAGATTAAAGTAATTCTGTGTAAGTAGAACTCTTTCTAGGTGTCTTCAAACTGTTTAATTAATGCTTGTGCACAGTGTTTTCCATTTAGGGCAAATCCCAAAGCCATTCAAAAAAATACTACATGGAAAAAATAGAGTATGTACTAATTTAACAAAGTATGATTTCCTCAGCATTAAATTAAAATGGAAAAATAAAACACTAATAGCTTACCTGAGAACCTTCATTTTTACGGTCGTGCTGTCAAGGGGGAAAAAAAAGAAAAAAAAATAAGTACTGACTTTAAGAGAAGCCTGTAGTCATCATGAAGGAATTATTCTGTACACAGTCCTCATCAAATGTGCAAATGTCTGGACTCTAGTTTTCAAGTCAGTCACTCCTTTAGCACCCAAAGGCACTGGCTTTGCAGCAGGCAGGAAACTAGTGTTCATGCCATGCACCTGTGAACTCTCACCCTCCTGAACTCTAAACTACAAGGCAAGGGGAAGTTACAGTAGCACCAGCTAAAGGAGGGAACTGATTAGATTAGCTTCTTTAAGTGACACTTATTTAACTGTAGTCAGAAATCAGTTCTCAATAGGGGAAAGAAAAGACTCATTCAGTTTTGTTTCCTCAATAGAGATCCTGGATGACACACAGACTATATAAAAACCTAACTACCTACTTACTTCGCAAGGCAAATCTTGGTGTATTGGTTTGCTGGGTTACATAAAGGAGGGTCACACTTTTACACAGCTTTTTAAAGAAGGCTGTCATGCCCAGCTGGTCCTTACCGGGTGGATCTCCCCTACATAGTACTGCTTGAGCATTTCCCTGGCATCTGTGGAATGCCCAACATCTTCAAAGCTTTCTGTAGCATCTCTACCAGCCTGTTCAAGCAAAACTTCTTCTCCACCTGGATGCTGGAAAAGAAGACTTCAGGTGAGCAAAGGGCTAGATGCAAAAAAGGCATCTCTCTCCCAACCTTTTCATGTCACCACACGAAAAATAAAGACAACATCAATGCAACAGAATACAACACAATTCAAGACAACATCATATGGTAAACCTTACCAAAGACCTCTCTGCACACAGTCACAGAAAACTGTCAGACCATGACCCTAACGTTAATCAGAGGTGTCTGATGTGTCAGAAACAGCACGAGCAGTATAAACTGACGAAAATCTCTAGTGCTGTTCTGTTTTCCTTGATGGGTTGGGCTCCTCTCTAGCCCTGTCGATACCATAATTCCAGGAACAGACCTGGCAATGAAAAGCACTAACCACAAGGCCAGCAAAATACAATCTCTTTACAGTGTGTGTGTGTGTGTGTGTGTGTGTGTGTGTGTGTGTATGCGTGCATGAACAAATAGTTTAGTTTAAGCTATCAGCTAATCCAGTTAAACCAATAAAGTGATCAGGATTCTGAGAACATACACAGGGCCTAACCCAGTTTTTCAGAGCATCAGGCAACTGAATGCACTCATTTAGAAGATGAGACTTGTTCACAGCTGCCTGAAAACACCCCTACAACCTAGAAGTCTGGAACAGGAAAAGAGACGTTAGATTAAATTTCATATCAAAGGTCTGAAACACCTGTTTCTCTCTGTAATACACTTTTTCTTTATGCAAGCATAGAATAGTTGTCAATGTCCTTCTTCCTTCAGACTGTCTGTTCTGCTACCAAAAGTCTAGATATTCCCCCCTGGATATCAAGTCTCACACCAAACATACTCAGTTATCGACACAAAACCAGGCCAATTGTTTACTCTAGTAAGTTCTTGTGGCCAACTCTGCAGTCCTCATACCAGCAGAGCTCTTTATTCTGAATAAATCCCTTTGTTGACCAAGTATGTAAGAAAACCATCAATGTGGAGCTTTCCCAGCAGCCATGAAGGGCAAAGTCTGCAGTCCTTGGACACAGTTTGGTTTTACAGCTAAGGCAATTTAATGACCAACTGCTACCAAGCAAGGCTCTGCCCTGCTCCTTTTGCATCCTGATGCCATTTCTCATGCACCAATGCTCGTGCTTATTTGATCTTGGAGGGAGTCACATCAGGGACTACCCTAGCAGAAAACCAACCCTACAGAAGAGAAAAGGAACAGATTCTCTGCCAGGGTAGCCAGACAGCAGCTCTGTGAACCAGCTCACTGCAGTTAGATGCATGTCTGCTCATACAAAGGAACGGATAGGAACACGCAGGCTAGAGCAAGACCATCCTTTAGACCATCTCTCTGTAGCAGGATTTACTTTAAGCCTTCAAGAAGGACTCCTGAGAAATCTCATTTCAAATGGAAAAATATCAGAACTAAGGTTTTAAAGAATTAAGATTATTTTCATCACCATCAACCCTAAAAGAACAGGCAAAACCCCTCAAAAACAGGAAAATGGAGTGCACATCAGCTCTCGGTAATAATCTGTCTTTGCATGTACAAGGGAAAAGAAATAGTAAAGTAAGTACAAGAGAGAAGAATGGTAAAGGTTACTTCTCCTTACATGTTTGGGTCTGAAGCCTTTCTATGCACTTGCTAAATCCACAAGTAAGAAAAAAAAAATCTTTATTCATGCACATTTGTCCTTCGCTATAATCACCAAGTCAAAGAGAGGAAAAAAAAAAAAAAGAAAAAGCTCTTCAGTATATTTGATATATCGTATTTCTGAAAAGACTCCCTAGTCTAGGCACCTACATCTGCAGCCAGACAGTTCTTACCTTGTCATACCTGAACAAATGTAAAGCCAGACTATTTGTAAAAGAAGTCACTTACTCCACCACAGAACTTCCCAAAACTACAGCTCCCGCAGGAAAACACAAAAGCTGCAAATTACAGACTCAGAAAGCCCCCTGTATTTCCAGAGGAAATAACAGCTGAAATGAAGGTCTGTTCATTCCAGAAAGAAACAGACAAAATCAAACAAGAACGGCAAGAGGTGGCCCAAGAGCCTCTCCTCAGAAGTCTTACACAACAACAGTAACAAACCTGGAATCTCCTCGTCACCGGAGTCAGAAACACACACAACAAATAAAGTACACACTGACAGCAACATTAATAGTCTCATAGCACCAGTTCTGGAAGGATATGATCAATGCTACTGAGTGGAGAAAATAAAGACTTTTACGGGGAGAACACTCTCGTTTGGAACTGAAAACCACAACAATCATAACTGAACAAGGTCCCTTGCAGGGTGCCTAACCCAGACAGTGCAGGAAGAGCACTAGCCCGCCCTTGTCCCAGTCAGGAGATCTACGGGGGAGTAAAACCCAAGACTTACTCATTCTCTGCAACACTTAGAGCTACAGTAGATACTCTTGAAAGGATCATTTTAGTGAGCTGTTTGAATCAAATACTCTAAATTATTTTTTCCAAACTGAGTCCCACAAGGCAGTGAAGAACAGCAGAAGCAGGAAGCTCTATAACCCCAAATTCATTCCAAACTCACTTCAGACATGCCACTGATGCTGTAAGGTGGCAAGTTAAAAAAAAAGAAAAAAAAAGAAAAAGAAAAAAGTTTGCTCTTGATGACTCTCTCCATAATTATCCTTTAGGAGCAGCTTGCACAGTTCATGTTGTATGTTCAGAAAGCAGGATCCTCTTTATTCATGAGACCTCAGAAGACGCTCTACTCTATGTAGCCTTTAGAGGGAATTAGGAGTAAACAAGAAGCAGCAACAGGTCAGAATGTACTGTTGAAAGGAAGGCACCGATAATGCAACACAGAAACTCACCACAGAAGCTGAGAGCCTACAGCCACCATTTCACAAACTCCAGGTGCCAGTCTGTATACACATGGCTGACAACTGCTGTTACAGACTCACTGTAAACTACAAATAAGCTCAGAAGTGACCCTAAGCTCTAAGACTAATTAGATTGCTGGATCAGATAAGACATCAGATTGAGGAGAAGTGCAAAAGCTTTTAGTCCTTGCTTCCAATAAGCCATAACAGAAAAGAGTATTACTGTGCAGCAGTTACATGCCAGTACTACACAAGCCCAGAAAAAAAATGGACAAGGAACCACTTAGACAAATGTTGCTCATCATCTACACATCCTCCAAAGCTTGTAAGACAGGGAATTAGTTTATCCAAGAACAACTCTGCAGAGCTGGAGCAAGCCAGCACAAGCAAGAATAGATCTTCAACATCCCCCTGTCTCCCTCAGAGAGATACATCTGCGTATACAGGAATTAAATGCAGATTTCTTACAGCTCGTGCAGTAAGGGAGTAATCACCTGGTACTTCCCTTAAGTTTTCCCTCTCTACTTTCATCTCGGTGATAATGCTCTGAACTACTAGGTCTTCAGAGCATAGACTCTACCTTAGCCTTATACTTTCCTGGAAGGTGTGTAGCTTTCTGTTAGAACAATATAATTTTGAAAGAGAAGCTATTATTGAAAGTGTATTTCCTTTTCCTGTGAAATACAGTTTCAAGAACATTTGTAACTGACTCACAAATCTGGGCTATAGTGGTCACAGCCTAGACTCATTCCACTTGGAAACTCGTTCAAACAGATTTCTAGTCACGCTTACCATAGGTATGATAAGCAGCAGCACATGTCAAGACATGAAGCCCTAGATGCTGCAGGACTCAGATAACCTACAAAAGTGTAAAATGAAGAAATGTGCATCTCTGAACTCCTCCAGTCTTATGTAAAATGGAGATAAAACACATTCTCTATCACAGGTTTGCCTGTGAGAGTAAGTATATTACAGATTGTGCACAAGTCAAAAGCCAATGTTGGTGTGGTGGGGGTGTAAGTGTGAGCAGTGGGCTCAAGAGAGATTCCAGATCTTTTGGAAACATCTATGAAATTTTAGATGCTGTCTTTTGCATATCTCCTGCATTTTGTTCATGTTCTTCTAAATCGGTGGGCTTTTGCTAGGTGACAAATATGTCTTAGTTGTAGCTTCCATTACAGAACTAAAACATTAATTAGACGTTTAAACTGATCTATATTGTAACCAACAAACAGATTTGAAATTGTCTAACTAATGGCTGACCTACTGTACTTAGTCTGCAGGAATCACAAAGCAAAATTCTACAATATTTTTGCAGTGAGGCTTCTTAAGAGATTATGCAATCACTCTGAGATAACGCTTCAGTGGAATTCAGCAATCCTCAACAAATAATCTGYGGCCAAGGGCCAGAAAGGGCAACAATTAGGCACTGCTTCAGTGACTATACAGGATCAAGAGGAAATATCACACACTGAAGCCGTGACATCTGCTGAGAGCAGCTGAGAGCACTAATGCAAAACAGTTTATCAGATACAATAGTAACTTCTGAACAAGAAAGCATTTCTGGTTCTCAGCATCTATACATTGTTTCTCTATCATCTGATCGATTACAGTGGCAATAAAATGTACTTTTGCCAATAAATTAGAGCCTGATCTACATTTACAAGTTTCACTGTGTCAGCGAGTGTGTATGTATCAGAGAGATATTGTTGTGTTAGCCATTCTGCCACAGTTGTAACGGTAGCCATACTCCTCTTTCCCTCCCTAATCCAAGTAGATCTTTTTCATGTTGCAACAAGGCAAATGTGACAAAGGACTGGGAAAGAGCAATGCCAAATACCACTGCAAGAAAACATTCAGGTCACTGCTAAACCTGCTGTTCATCACCTCACTTGCCATGGAGGAATGAGACGCTTTTCTGGGCTCATTTACAAAAAGATCTGAGGAATGCTGAAAGTGTCCCAGAGAGCACGTCCCAGATGCCACTACTTACACTAAGAATGCTGAGATGACAACTGACTACTACAGACTTAGTCCATGCTCTGAAACACAGGGTCATTCATTCTGTGGGTCTTGAACACCTTTTTCTAACACTAAGTCTGAAAAGCAACAAGCAGCAACCATAATTTAACTCTGATGGAAGTGTAAAACAAGGCATGTACTTTCTCCAAGTACTTCTCAGCCTCCAGCTGTTTTTAGCTCTTCCTAAGCCCTGGATGTTTTGCCCCTTAGTACTCAACAGTGAATTGCTTTTCCAGGTTCTTGTTCTTTCTTTGTCTGAATCCCTGTTTCTTGTACCCACAATATCCTTCAACAAAGAGTTCCACAAGTCTATCCCCTATTACACTAAGAAACACCATTTGCTTGTTTTGAACCTGGTTCTAACCAGCTAAGCCAGATGTTTCGATGTAGGCAAGCCTGAAGGATTTCAGAAACCAGTGGAGTAAGAGAAGTTCTTTAAAATACCATGCCATCCTGTCTGTTTCATTTGGTCAGCAAACCTCACTCAGCCCACAGCTTTGTATTCCATTGCACTCCTTCAGGAATTTGACAGGTGCCCAGATTACAGATTTGGCCTAATGCAGGGGAACACAAGCATTAGAATGGGTGTGCATGCAAAAGGAGGCAATCAGCTGCTCAAACAAGTGCCAGCTTGAAATCTCCTGGCCTTCTGAAGAGACTCAGGGCTAGGAATCTGACTACCTTAATTCAACTTGTAGCTCCACCACTTAACAGCTTCTTGATTTAGAGTAACACTCAGTAAGATTGCCTTCTCTTGCCTGTTTATAAGTCTTCACAGTTTGTATCCTATTGTAGATGTATCTGATGAAATGAGCAACTGGTCCCTCACCTCAGTTCACACACATCTATGGGCCCTCCTGTAAAACAAACAGCCGAGTATCAGCTGATGTTTTTTCATTCCACTACTGCTATACAGCACCAAAACCACACTTCTACAAGGCACTATCCCACTGTCCCACAGACATTTGTTTTGAGCTTTTCAGTGTATTGGACGCCTACAGCCTCTGTCAAATTGTGTCTTGAAAATACCCAGCTCAGCAGGCTACTTTTCAGATCTTCCACCTGTCAAAGATGCATCTGTAAAGAATGCTGGAGTATCAACTGTAGACACAGATGAGCAGAGGACCTACAAGCCAGGATCAATTTACAGTCCTGTAAAGAAAAGCAGGATTTTTTTTACTACAGAAGTTGCAAACAGTGCATAATTGACTACAGCAAAGATCAATTTAAGCCATCAAATATATAAAAGACACTCCACAATTTGCACACTGAAACATCTTAGAAGTTCCCTTAGAAAAAAAGTTGGGGAGAAGGCTCAAAGCGTAAGTCAGATTCTGAATGAAGTATTATGATGCTGGATCCAAGCAACAAAACTGATCATTCTGCTCTCAGCTCCTCAGCTTCATCATTAAATGTTATGACTACACAGAAGACATGCTTTAATAACATATGCCTGGAGGACAATCAAAGCTGAATTTAGACAGGCAAAAGCAGCAAGCAGGAACATGTAMATTTTCAATGAAGTTCTCTTTTTGGAAGCTGTTTCTTTGATTTTCACCRTGTTTCCCTGTAGATGCCACAAGGTGTTTGGTGTTACTCAGAGACGGGATAAAATGGCTTTATCACCATTCCCTCACGCTCTATTTGCGGTGCCAAATACTAGCGGCACCATCCTCGGCTGCCTTAAACCCAGAAGCGCTGGGTCTCCGAGCAGCTTTTGTCCCTATAGCCGAGGGATTCTGTCCCCCAGAACCACCCCCGGGGCCCCCTTCCTCCCCCCCCCCCCCC
>NW_028186342.1:1319207-1341884 GCF_003343005.1 Rhea americana
GGCCAGGACCCCGCCCCCGCCCTGCCTCACCTCCTCCAGGAAGCGGGTAACGTCGTAGACCCGCCCGTGGATGACCAGCCAGGACTCGCGGCGCGAGTTCCGCCTCGCCACCTCCTGCAGGGTGAAGACGGGCGCGCCCGCCGGCTCCGCGCAGCCCCGCGCCTCCTTGCACCCCTCGGCCTCCATGCCAGCCCCTTCGCGGAACGGCGGGCTTGGCCTACGGCAGCCGCCGTACCGATCGCCGACGCCCCCCTCCCGCCCCTTGCCGGCGCCTCGCGGCCGAATCCGCCGGCTCGCAGCCAATGAGCAGCGAGGCACCCGCGGCGGCGCAGCCCCAGCGGTGGTGCGACGCCTGGCGGCTAATCAGAGGCGCCGGCTGCAGCCAATGGGAGGGCGCCGCGCCGCGCGCGGGCCAATGGGGAGTCGCCAGAGCGACCGGACGGGAGGGCGGGAAGCGCCCGCTCCTCGCCTGAGGCGGCGCGCGGTGACCGTGGGCTGCGCTTCGGCCCGGCCCGGCGCGGCCTTCGCGGGGCCCCGGCGCCTGGGGCCTCCTCCGCTCCTGCCCTCCTGGGAGAGCGAGGGCAGCCGTAGCCCGTCCCCGCAGCTACCGGCCTGCCGCTGGACCCCCGCCCGCCGGCTGGTCCAGCCCCTCGGTGCCACTGGGGTGCGCGGGCGGCAGTCCGCTTCCCGCCTGTCTCCAGCAGCGCTTCGAAAAGCCACGGCTCTGTCAAACGTGCGGCTCCAGCACTCTGGTAACGCTGCAGCGGTGCTGGGACAGGGCGTCGTGGCTTGTGGCTGTTCCCGTCAGGAAAGCGTGGCAGTTTTACGCTAGCAAGATTTATTTGTCAGCCTCTGGCTGGGCTGTAGCGCTCCTGCAGTGTCAGCATGGATTGCTTTTTCACTACTTCTTTTGATTCTGTATGCATATATATATATATATATATATATATATATATATATAAAATAGGTGGTTATCTCACAGATCTTTAAATTGTGCCAGTGCTCTAATGTCTTCCCCCCTATGAGTGCTGCAGTTTGATCAGTTTTTAGAAGAAAATGTTCATATGCAGATTGCAGAGTGGCTTGGCAGGTTCTGTGTCATCTCTGAGCCATGCTAAACAGACTTACGAGCAGAAAGAGTGCTTGGAAGCTCAGGAACCTAGTAGTTTGTGAAGCTAATGTGTACATTCATGAACACACATTCATGGTTGTGGAATTTATTTTCTGACACAGGTGCTGTGTGTGCAGTGTTGGACAGTGAGCTRTCAGCTTTTGTATATCTGCTGAGGAGGCGATAATGCCTGTATGTCCTAAGGAGTGCTAGTACTGTTACTAGTGTTGGCTAAAGAGAAAAGATGCAGAGAACTGGAGCACCCTAATGTCCACGCCATTTGCTACAACTGGGATTTCAAAGGGCGCTCAGGCGAGCTAGGTAGCTATACTGTTGTATGTCATCTCATGCCCTCTGCCATCCCAGCTCAGTGGCACAGCCAGATGGCCAAGAGTCATACATTTTGAACAATTTATCRCCACAAAGCTATTTATTACTGCTGAGACATGCTAAGTAGCCCTGCTGTCTTCCCACATCCATTTTAGTACAAGCAGGCTAACTCCTTGAAGATCTGTTTTATTTTTAACATTTAATAGGTCACTTTCTGGTAAGAAAGAAGTGTATCTTTTCTTACTAAAGAGAAGAAAATTGCTGCATTGGTATCTGCCAACCATAATCTCCAGTCCAATTACTGCTGTCATGCACAACATCTATAAATGGTTGAAATTCCAAGTTGAGACCTGGCATGGTATGTGTCTTTAATACACTGGCTTATCCTTGCCTTGTCTTACTGGTTTTGTACAAAGAAATGAGGATCAAGATACAAGGAAATAGTAAGGAAATAAAGCCACTGTACAAGGTGAATAATAAAGTGGGGGGAAGCAAGGCGTTCAACTCAAATCAGTATCATTTGTGCAGGCTTCAAATTCATCTTCTGCACTCAGTGTACTCTCTTATCTCTGGAAATAAATAATAAATCTGGTTATATTTCAGCAGTACCTGAGCCTAGTGAATGTTTCATGTCCTTTGATAGCTGGTGAGGTGGTGACTTCCTTATAGAGGTTGTTGTCCCCGGTAACTCCAAGAGTGTCAGTTCTATCTGTGGGAAACACAGCTACTTGTCGTTATTAATGCATGCATTGCCCTGTGCTTCACCAGGAGCATGTAGTCTTTCATCAGAATTCATTCTCATACTCTGCTGGCATGGAAAACTGGGATTTCTGCTCCTTTTACAACCTGATAGTGCAGCATGTGGTTACATACGCTATTTTGCTTTCTTGAATTGCAGGCTTCTGTGTGGCCATCTCCTAAATTAAACTATATGTTACATTATGATATTTATTCAGACAGCTATAAAGGTAGTATTTCTGTGTTTTTCTCTCAGTGCTTTCATCTATGTTAGGTTTTTTTTTTTTTTAATTAGCCTAAAACACATACTCATTCCCTGCAGTTGCCCAATAACGTCTCAGTGACTTCTTCCAAGTCTCAGAACCAGTACTCTGTCCTTACATGCTCTGGCWGTGTTCAAAGAGGCTGCTCAAGCCATGCTGCTCTTGCAATCCTTGGCCTCCTTCCTCTCTGGCTTTGCCATGCTCTGGAGAGTACTGATCTCATCTTCCTCTCGAGTTACTTTGGAGTAATACACATACTTCATCTGTAATTGCAAATTCAGGTAGCTTCTCTGTTAGTGTGTGTCATCCATACACTAAACCAGATTTTCTTGCACTGTTGAAGTCTTAGTCTATTGTTCTGTCACTTCTTCACAGTTACCTAATCCAGAGCTCAGTCTCAACATAGTTTGAATGTTGTGCTTATTCTTCTTTTTCAATCCTTCCTGTATGTATCTTTCTCAGTCACTAGGGATGTTTCCCTGACTCTCCATGTAACCCGAGTATCTTGCATGTGAAGGTGTTCCTGGCTACTTTTACCAAAGTGACATCTAACCTTGCTGTTTCCTTACTATATAATATAAGGGGGGCTTTTTAGTGGGTTTTTTTGGTTGTTTTGCTTATTTGTTTGTTTGGTTTTTGGTCAGGCTGCATACTGTAAACTCTTAACTCCGAATTTCATCATCTTGCACCACTGTTGCCATAGCATCCTTCTACCTGGCCTTGACAAGTGCAATCATGCATTAGTTCACATAAGTGCTGTTATGAAGATTACTTTTCTCCCCTCTTGCTTTGACCAGGCTAATCATCTCCTTGCAATCCTCTGCTGGCCCCTTCCTCTTTGTTATATCAAACAAAAATATGTCTTTTTCTAGACCCTTCCCAGCACATTACTGCCCTTCTGTTCTGTCTCCTTCAGTATCAAGTATTCATCTTTCACCTCTGGTTCAGAGTATCAGTTTCTGTAATCTAGTGAATTAATTTTCAAACAAGTGCCTTTGTGCTTTCTTCTCTGCAGCTTTCATGCTTGGAAGATTTCTCCACAAACTTCGCAAAGCAACCTCACTATCCTCCTTAGCATTTCCCCTTTCCATAGTGGTTACAAAAATTTGGCAATATTTTGTTGCTACCTGTTTTTCTATAGCTCTCCGCTGTCTTTCTAAGCTTGTTGTCAACTTGGAGCAGTATCTGTTTTGCACTTGTACATAACAGTGGCATCCTAGTCCAGAACCAGGCTTTCTAGGCACACTAGCAGTATAAATAATGATCATGTAAACAAATGAGTTCCACATTTATTGAGCAACAAAATTAATTGCTGCTATTCGTTACTACTACCAAGTGCTAGCAGAAGTCAGAAATCCATTGCATGTCTATCTGGAGAGCAAGCCCCGTAGGGCAGGTGCTGTTGTCTGCTGGCTTGTGCAGCGCTGTGCGCACAGCTGGCGCTTCACAGCTGCAGAAGAGAAAGGAGTGCGTGGTGACCAGACCGCCCCTGGTAATTTTCCTGTTTTGTTTTCCACTGTAACTCATACGGAAAGACAGACACGAGACCCCAGTGACATGCGGATCTTGCTCCCTGGAATGTTTTCCTTCATCTGTAATCACTTCATCAAAATCTATAAATCAGCTAGTGAAGACTAAAAAGCACAAACATGACTGTAATCTGTATCTTCCTGCCCCATGTTTCTTTTGGCACACAAACCACCAAACCTTTTCCTGAAAGGGAACTGACAATGACACTGGGCAAGGATTCAGTGAGACTGGACAGCGAGGCCACTCGCATTCCTGGTCTACTGCCCGCTTCCATAATCCCTGCTTCCTTCTCATGCCTCTTAAGAGATTCAGAAGAGCAAAACAATGGTTTGTGTTTCTGTAGTATCTCTGGAAATTTAAATTCCAGCATCTTTAGATTGCACGAGAGTTTTCTGGTGTTGCATGCTAATGCAGAGTTGGCCTAGGCAGGCAATGAAGCCTTCCCTGACCAAAGACCGGATGGAGGTGCTAAGGCCGCAGTGCTGYCACGTGCCCCATTCTGGCTGTGGCAGAGCCTGGGGCCATTAGCACCTCCGCAGCTGCCGTTTCTGCTCCGCACAGGCATCACGGCTCCCTGACATCCGACAACAGAACCACGCGTTGGGCAGAGCTATCCCAGAACTGCAGCCCCTCGTTGCTCTCTTCCACCCTGGAGCAGCTGGTTCACCCAACAATGTACGCAGCGATTTACCGCAAAGCTACTCGGGAAGCTCCAAAGGGAAGGCACTGCTCACCAGGGAGATGTGGCGGATACAGGAGCGGCGATGGCAGCCCTGGCAGCGCAGGACCGGTGGTGCAGGCTCAAAATCCCGAAACCTGTGCTGGCTGCTGGATTTGCCAAAGTGCCTGATGCACCTGGCTAGAGCAGGGGGGATCGCAGAGGGATGCAGCAGCTACGGAACTTCCCAAACGCATTCGGTAATCCAGTCTGCAAAGCAAAGGCAGTGCTTGGAAGGCTGCAAGGGCAGCACATCACATACACTGTCGCTACGGCTCAAGATTTTCCTTGAATCAGAGGAGAAYGGTAAAGTCCAGCAGTTCCGGCCTTGTCATCTGTTCTTGCGCATTGTGACAAGAAAAGAGCAAAATCATCAGTGCTCCCCTGGCTCCTGAGCATTTTACATGCCAAAGTATTGCAGTCACAGYGTCGCTCTGTCATCTCGCCTCAGCCCGGGAAACAGAGGTGGCCGGCATCCTTCTCTACATCTTCCTAGCGTTTAATGGTTGTGCAGCTCGCTGCGTGCCACTCAGAGAGCTCCCCTCGCCTGTGCAGGTGGGTCACCCTGCCCAGGGGTGAGCAGGCACCGTTCCTTCTTGAACTGATTATTTTTATCTCCTGTTGTTTGCCAATAAAAAACCCCTCCCAGTTTTACTGTTTTCCATTTGACATACTGATTTTTCTCATGTGTTTCCTTCTCTGCCAAGCAGTGGAGGGAAGGGAGTATCCTGAAAAACCTAATGCAAAAGGAATTTYCATGTGCTTCACCACCACAAAAATAGTCTCCAAAAAGGTGCCAGTGACGTTCCTCGTCAGCCCAGCAAGGCACTGCTCCTCAGCAGTCCAAGGGAGAGGTGTAACACAGCCCAGGTGGCTCTGCGGGCCACCAGAGTGCTCAGCTGGAGTGGCAGCAACATTGCCAGGACACTCGTCCTTTCTGCTCACGCTCGCTGGGACCACTGGTGGTCCCAAGAAAGAAACGTATGGCTGGGCTTCTGGTTCGGTGTATAAATTCTGAGTAATTTCAGGAAAATCTTTGCCCCTAGGTGCTGCAGAAGGGCCCTTTTATGTTAAAAGAGGTGAGGGGAATGGAATTTGCAGATGGCTGCAGTTAAGGAATGGGTTAAGTATGCATAAAAATCTGGCTGTGCAAAAGACTGGATGACAGTAAGAAAGTTCTTACAGCTCTCACCTAATCCGCGAAGGGCTCAGTCACGAGCGTTAAGCTGGGCTTAAGTGTTAACATCCTGCCCGAGTCTCTGCTGCACGCCCCGTTTCAGCAGAGAACGCAGGGCAGAGCAGCCACGGCGGGCGCTGCGTTTCTGCTGGTGTTTCTGCTGCGGGCCCCGGACCCGCGGCCCCGGGGGGGCGGCCGGGGCGGCTCCGCGTCCGCGCCCCTGCCGCACGTCTGGCGGGCGCCGCTACGGCATGCTTTACGGGCGCCGCTGCGGCACGTTTCACGGGCGCCGCTACGGCATGCTTTACGGGCGCCGCGCCGCGCCCGGCCGCCAGAGGGCAGCGCCCCAACCCGGGGCGAGGGGTGCATGCCGGGAGCGCGCGGGGCATGCTGGGAGTTGCAGTCGCCGCCCGGCAGGCGCGGTGCATGCCGGTCGCCGCAGGTGCCTACAGGGCAGTAAAGGCTCCGGCGCCGCGGGGGAGTGGAAAGGGGGCGCTGTTGGGTGTCGTCACTTCCGGCGCGCGCTGGCGTCATTTCCGGGCGGGATGCTGAGCCGGCGGGTTCGGTCGTCGGCGCTGCGGCGGGCGGCTATGGCGGCGGGCGGCGGCGCCCGCGAGGAGACGGTGAACCGCTGCGTGCTGCAGTTCTACTTCCACCAGGCCGTGGCGGCCTACCGCGCCGGGCGCAACTGCGACTTCCGCCAGTTCCGCGATGTCATGCAGGGTGGGCCGCGGCGCGGGGGGGCGGGGGGCGCCGCCCGGGCGGCGGGCTGGGCTCTGCGGCGCCGGCCTGACCTGCCTCTTGTCCCGCAGCGCTGCTCGTGCGGCCCCTGGAGAAGGAGCCCGTGGTGTCCCGGCTGCTGCGCATCATGCAGTTCCTCTCGCGCGTCGAGGAGGGCGAGAACCTAGGTGGGTGCCCGGCCCGCCCGGGGAGGCCCCGGCCTCGGCCTCCAGCCCGCGGCTCTCTGCGGCCGCCTCTGTGCACGGTGCAGAGGCCTCAAAGTGCCGAGGAGCTCCCCTCCCTCGGAGGCTGAGGGGTCACAGCGTGCCTTAGAGGTTTATCTTCGCAGTCAGTGCAGCATCACCTGTCACTTTTCATGAGAAGTAACTGTAGAATTTGCCCTCAAACTGAACAAATCAAGTAACTTGCTCTCAGTAAGTTCTCTGTAAGCTGTTTCTAGGTATGATTTAACAAAACAGTGTTTGTGAATTGTTTTTGTAGATTGCACCTTTGATAAAGAGTCAGAACTTACCCCTCTTGAATCAGCAATTGGTATTCTGGAGCTCATCCAGAAAGAATTCTCTGTGGCTGAAAAGAAGACAGAATCTATTCAGAAAATGATGAAAGAAGCTGTAAGATTTTTTTTTTTTTTTCCCTTTATCGTTAACATAATCCAAGCTGAGCTCATGCATATACCCAGAGTGGTCAAAATTGGTCTGCGATGGGACTCCTTAAAAATCTTTTGCATGTTGCATTTTTACAGAGTAGTTTAGTGAAACAAATGGTATTATTACTGTTATTCTTAAATTCATACATAGGTTTGTGTGCCTATACACTCTTCACACTGAGACAATTATTGTCTTTTTTTTTCATATCTTTTGTTATTTCTACTAAGGGAGTATGCTGCTCTGAAAATACAGACCTATTTGAGCTTGGCCCTGCCAGAGGTGAATGGAAACTAGAAAACACAAATCTAAAATATACTTTATGTCTATTTCTGTGCCTGTTTTTCAAAATACTGTGCTTTCTCCTTGTCTTAGAGTAGTCCTGTATAAATGACAAAAAATGTAGTATCCCATGAAAAATCGTAGTAGTGGGTTGATTACAGATGTATAACAGAAATTGCTGTTCTTTTTCTTTTGTAGGCTGTTATAATTTGCATCAAAAACAGAGAGTTTGATAAAGCCTCAAAAATTTTAAGGAGACACATGGGGAAGGACCCTAGCAGCCAGGTGAGTCTGTGAATGAATGAAAGATGATGTTCTCAGGAATGAACTGCTGTTTTGTGGGCTCTGTGGTGGATGCATCTGTGAACTGTTCTGTGCTTAAATGGTTCCCTGGATGCCCATGCCTCTTACAGAAATCTAAAAAGAGGGAGAGGATCAGGGTGATGAAAGTGGAATCAGTCTTCCTTGAAAGAAGAACCCATTGCCACTGAGTATTTAAATTGCATGTTGATAGTCGTTTTAGAACTCTTTCTCTCTGGCTCCTATACCTTCACATGTTGTCTTGGCTTCTTCAGGCAAAAAACATCCATCCTTGTGGATTGAGGCAAACTGAAGCTCACCAGTGTAGAGCGTGAGTTGGTAAGGAGGGCTGGTTCTGTAAAGCAGCAAGTTTCCCCTTTTTATTTCTGTAGGCAGTGCGGTGTCTTGGGCACAGGAAACGCAAGGTCAGAACTATTGAAACAAGACAGATCTCCTGCTCCCCTGGCCTTTTTCCAAACATCTATCAGTGTAGCTTAGTTTGGCCTGGAGAGTGTCAGATAAGAAAAGCCTAATCTTTATCCATATCTCGGTTCCTGAATTTGTCATTTATATCTTTTGTACTTATTCAGACATTCTTATCTCTTGCCTAGAAAATGAGGACAGAGTTGCTCGGTATTATCCGGGAGAAGAATTTGGCTCATCCAGTGATCACAAACTTCTCTTACAAGGGTTTTCAGCACAGCATGTTCCAGTTTGTGGAGACCTATGTGGATGATTCAGAGCCATTGCTGTTAACGGTATGTGTCTGCCCTGGTAACCTAGCCTGTAGTTCTGTGCCTGCTTCCGCCTCCTCTGGGGCGAGAGAAAAGCGACGTGRGATACGGTTCTGGGGAAAGCTGCCACTTAGTTTGCCAGGAGACAGTGCAATACAGTATTTTGGCTTGCAAGTGCCTTCACAGATTAGAGTTGCGGAGTCTGGCACCTACTTAACAAGGCACTAAATCCACAGTATTTTGGATYTGGTCAATCCCTAAAAGGTTGATACAGTTGAATACATTTCTTCAGTCCATGGTACAAATTTTAATTGACAGACATTAGTTTTGTACCTGAAGTGAATTGAATTTCAAGTAACTGATTAAAATGTCTTTAGAATGGGATAAAACTGTCATTACATGGAATCATTTTTATAATGGTTACCTGCTTTTTCCCTGTCCAAGATGRTGAAAAAGGCTTTGAATTCAGAATGTGCTGAAGAACCAAAATGTCCAGCAGCAGCTCCTGAGTCTGCAAATGGGATAAGAGACCCAGCAGCAGCTCTTGAGCCCTCTAAAAGAGCAAAGGATGTGGCAGGAGCTCCCAAGCCTGCAGAAAGAACAAAGGATGTGGCAGGAGCTCCCGAGCCTGCAGAAAGGGCAGAGGACCAAGCAGGAGCTCCTGAGCTTGTAGAAGCAGCAGCTAATACCTCAAAAGAATCTCCAGAGCCTATGGAAATATCTAAACAACCAGCAGCAGCAGCTCCAGGACCTACGGAAGTGTCCCCAAAGAACTCAGAAAGGTGGGCAGAGAAATCTGACCCTATGTTACAGATGAAATTTGGCAGCAGTTCTCTTTTGAAGGATAGTTTGTTCTGTCCAGACAGCTCAACTTCCCTGAATACTAGCCCTAGCAGGTCTGCCCAGTGAAGGCRCTGAAGGCTGTTACATAAGATTGTTGTGTAGATCAGAGTTAACATGCTAAGGTGTTTTTGGTTTGTTTTTCCCCCTGAAGATACAAGATGCATTTAGAATCCAGGAAGGGAAGGCAAGGCAATTGATGACAGAAGATACACTTTCATGGAACAGTGTTTGGTTTCTGTGTGGTTGAGAAGACAGATTTTTGCCAGGGTCTGTCGCTTATCAGCCCTTCAGTCAAGAATAGCAGAAGGATGCCTGGATGCTGTCTCTAGTGGGTAGCACTGGCGTCTTCAGCAGAGAGCTGTTTGTCAGTAGTGCTGGCCACGTGGTGCCTTGCACTGTTTCAGAAGGAGGGTAGGCTGAAGGGTTGGGAACGTCCTCTTTAATAGATCTTGCATGATAGGGTCATAGTGAATTGTTGAGGATCACAGCATAGGGTAAACCCCTGATTAAGTGAAGCGGAGCTGCCTTGGTGAAATCTTACAACCTGCTTAGTTTTGTTTATTTTGTAGGCAGCCTTCTGGAACTGTAACCACGTATGGGATTTCTGTTCTGAGAGAAGCTTTCAAGATCCTGTCAGATTCCCAGGATTCTGATGCGCTCTTCACCAAACTGGATGAAACAGACATTTCTTTCCCCAAGCAACTATCTCCTTCTGTATCCCACAGAACCAAGAGGCGGAAAGAAGTGGAGAATCAAGATTCTGAGATCTCAGAGCCTCCAGAAATACCCCATAAGGGCAAACGCTTGTTGACCATAAGCAAACTGGTCATGGAGCAGGACAGCCAGTGCAGCGAGTTCAGTGAGAGCCCAGACTCTTCCCAGGAGCCTGTTGTATCTTCTGCTTCCAGACCTTCTGTTCAGAAATCGCATGACCAGCCTGTGTCTACTAAACTTCCCAAGTATGAAGCTCATCTCTTGTGTGTATTCTAGTCTGCGCCCAGTATTTTGACTTACAGCTGAAGTTGGTAGAGTGAACAACAAAAAACGTTTATCTTTAATTCAAGATGAGAATATTGACCATCCTTGTCTACTAGCATATGTGCAACTGGGTAAAGTAAATGCTCCGTTGTCCAAGTAGGTAACCGTTTGGTAAATAGTAACGGAGATGAGAAAATGATCCAGCTTCAACTTGCACTGAGTCAGAGTTTTTGTGATTAGTGTTGGTAGGCAATTCCAGCATGCATATCACAGGCAATGCATGTTTCTGTACAGGTTACAGTTAGTAAGGCTGAAGCTGGTAAGATTTTGCAGGTACATTGTGTGGAGCAGCTTATAGTACCTTTTCCATGTAAAAGTGCTTAAAATATAATGCTTAACTCAAGCTSTTTTTCTTCTTTCTCCCCCTCTTTCCACCCTGCCCCCCAACCTGTGTTGGTTAAGAAACTTTTACTTGTGGCTTTCTGGCAGTGTTTCTTGCATATGAGTTTTATCACTTAGTATAATCATTTCAGCTGGAAGATAAAGGAGGTAGGATTATGTATAAAGGAAATGCCTTTTTTTTTCATGTCTGCCTCTTCTCCCCTCCTCCCCTTGGCCAAACTAGTAAAGTAAGCTTATTGATGGAAGCCTAAAACTAACGCAGATAGGAAATTCTTGAATCAGGAGTATCCCCTTCAGCAGGTCTTAACAAGGGTATAGCAAAGCTTCCTTCCTGAAGGATCTTTGAGTTGCTCTTCATTTGCTTAGTCAAGATGCGTAGTGGCAAGCAATAAACTTGGGTTTCTCCCATAAGAACTTTGAGCTACATGAAGTTTGGGGTTTGAAGAGTTTAGTAAAGGCCTCAGTATGCTATGTGTAGCTTGGCTTCTTTGGGGATGGATTGTTTCTCTCTGAAGCACAGAGCAGCRGCTGCTAGTGCAGGTGTGATGCAGTGTGGAGTGCCTTGGCATGTGTATTGGTGAGATCTCTTGGATACCTCACTAGTATGTCTTGCGCAGGGGTAAGCTAATTGTCAGAGATTAAAACTGAGAAAGGATTTCCTCCCTCCCCCCCCACCATGTGGCCCGCTACTTATGGTCGTCTGGTTTCATATGCTATCAAGGACTTAGACTGGTGGTGCTGTATTTAGCATGTGTGTTGAGTTTATTTTGGGGGTTCTGGGGAACATTTTGAATATAGAAAGATGTTCTGTGAACTTTTCTGGACTAGAGCATTGTGTGGTTGTCAGTACTAGGAAGGGACTGGACTCAGTAGCTCAGGTGATGCCCAACTATCCTATGCTGTAAGCCTAAAACAAGGGTTAGTGCTAGATCAGGAGGGAACCTGGAGTGGGGCTGATGTGACCAGTCTGGTACTGGCCTGAGCAGTTCTCAAGCGTCAGGCTTGGCAGCCRTGTGGAACAGTTCCCAGTGCACCTGGAAACATGATTTTATTATCGGGGCCTCTTGTATGGTTAYTTTGTCTGGTTGTAGCCTTTAAATGCAGGTCTTCTTGATAGTGATGGTTGCTTATGATAGACATCTTTCTGGAAAGCTGTAATGATTATGTGCACCTCTGGTGRTGACTTGTTCTTGAATATTTACATGCAAGAAAGGAGCTTAAGTGCAACTTTCTAAGAATAGAGAACRTTTTGCTCTAATCATATATGATATAACTGAAATCACTTATGGTAGCTAAGGGCAAACTTTTTAAAGTATCTTTAATGCATCTAATTTCATCTCCCAGGATTGTGCTAGAGTGAACAAGTGATGCATTAAGCACTTGATCTCAGTAAGATGCCACTGTAGCTCAGTTGACCTCAGCAGTGTTAGCAGTAAAATTATAAGAATTAAATGCTTCTTGAGAATGCACAGGGCTTCTGTCCTGAGCTATTTTCAAGTTCATGCCATAGACAAAGGTCAGGGTAGTCTAGGTGTTTTTGTTTGCTGTGACTGTTTAATTGTGTAGTTAATCTCRGATATGTTTTTGTAAATACTGATCACAAAATACAATGTGGCATTCGTATTTGAGAATGTGATGTGCGCTACCTTCAGTTAGGGACTCTTAAGGATTAGTGCCCTGCCTGAGGGGAATGCAGGGGGTGGCGTGTGTGTATTGCTTTATGGCTAGACAAGCTGCTATGTTTCTTTGTGCTGCACGCTCATAGGCCTGTCTGCTGTGATTGAGGCGGCCCTGCATCCCACCTGGTCTGTATGTAGTAGCAAGTTCTTCTGTGAGCCTTTCAGGTTATTGTTTAACTCCCTAGAACAAAATTATCCCTAGYTAGCAGCTGAAATAAATGCTTGCTTGCTTTCAGGCCCCGCAAAGCAATGTGGAACAGCTCATTTGCTGAAGAAGAAAAAGATGTTTGGAGTGAGGAGGATGATCTATTCTCAGATGCAGGTAAGAACAGAATCCCTGGTGCTAGTGGTAGCTGATWACCTTGGCTTTGTGGCTTGTTCACAGATGTCTTGCTACTTTCGGTGTGACTGGATTTTGAAACTAGAAATACTAAAAGCCCAAGAAAATGGTTGTACCTCTAATCTGAAATGCATGCCAAGAACTCCTGCTCAAGTTTCAGGATAATTATCCTTAACTTGTAAGATGTAATTATCAGAACTACAGCTTTCCTGGTTCCCACTTTYAGTGCCATGAAATAAAGGTTAACCTTGCCTCTTCAGACAGACTAGATTTCTAATCCAGTTCCCTTTACAGCTGCATTCACAGCTTAGCTGGCACTGCTGGTGAAAAGTGCACAAGGCTCTGGAATATTTAATTCCAGCTTCAACGTACAGTGTAGCTGCTTTCTGGATGGCCCCCATTCTCCTCAACATACTAGCTACTTTAAAACAAAATTGATCCTTTTTGAGTCCATTAATGGCAAGGCAATTAATGTCTTGAAACAGAAAGGCTGTGTATGCTGTAACTGCAGAAAAGGAGGGGATAAAGGAATTTGGTTTTGTTCTCACAGGATGTTTTTGTTGTAGCTACTTGCCAAGTCCTGCAGGTAAGCCAAAGGCAGTCTCTCAAGGAGACCTATGGTGAAATGTAACCCACTTGGTTTGTTTTTCAGCATTGCTTGAGACAAACAGCCACAACTCTACGGTCTTTGGTTCYAAGAAGCAGGTAATGTAGAACCTCTAAATTCTCTCTAAGTCTGAAATTAGAACATAGTCTATAGCAGAGCATACTGCCAGCTAATTTGAGATCAATTGGTGAGGAGACTCTTTTGAAGCACAGACTTCCTCCTTAGCAACATACAGTTCATTAGAGCGGTGCAAGCTGCTGCTGCACTTCAAAGAAAGCGCAAGCCACTGTGCTGAAGAGTGATATTTACTGAGGTAAGTGCTTACAACCTCCAGGTTTGATCTGAGTTGTGCAGGACTTTGTATTCACAGAGTGGGCTTGAGTTTCTCTGCTGGAACCAGAATGGTTTGATAGTTGGCTAAAGCTGTGTGCCACCCACGTGCCTGGCATTGGTACTTGAGAAACATCCCTTTTCCTTGATGCACATGGCTTGGAACTAGAGCTGCTGCATTCCTCCAAGCACTGGAGAGGTTCTTGTTTGGGTGAGGTGTGTGTATGGCAGGTGTTACCTTCCAAGAGCTCCAAAATCAGATGCTTCTAATAACTCTCTTTCTCTTGGTTGTACCTAAACAGCTGCTTGCTTTTTGTGCTGCTGCACACAATGTGGCACTTTGTTCACTAAGACTCACTCTCTTCAATTTTTGTCTAGTCTCAGTACAAAAATTCAGGGGGACTGCAGAGCTGATCTTGCAGATTCTTTATCACTACTTGTGTGCTGTTACAGAGGACATAAGCAGTGAGTGCTTCATACCTCTGATGATTGCTCTTGCGTCGAGGGGTAATTCCTCTCTCTTGTAACCAGCATTGTGCTTTGGGAAGCAGAACTACTTCTGAAATTGTGTTCGAGCTTAGCATTTTCCTTATTTGTAACATTGAAGGCTGGGTATGCTTTTGAATCTCTGCCTTTTCTCCATGTTACTAGAACAGATCGTAGAGTGAAAGATAGATAATACGCTAGGGAGAAGAAAAGAGTATAGTGCACTTTCTCAGCCAAATGCAGCTCCTTCCTGAAACTGTACTGTGTTGATCACWGAACATGACTTACCTGTTCTTTTGTAGAAATGGACAATACAGGAAAGTGAGTGGATCAAAGAAGGAGTGAAGAAGTTTGGTGAAGGGAGATGGAAGTCCATTTGCCAAAAATACCCCTTCCAGAACCGTACAGCAGTGATGATCAAGGATCGCTGGCGGACCATGAAAAAGCTGGGAATCCTCTAGAAGCCAAGGGACCTTCGATGCAAAAATATTCTTACTTTTCCTTTGAAAGATGGACCAGAGCAATAATAGCAGTGAGGTTTCAGTGCTCTTCCCTGATGGGTGATGGGGACAGCATGACTACTTGGTACTAGAGAATGCTGCAGCAGACAGAAACCACTTTTGACAAGAATTAAAGCACTTTGTCTTTCTAGTGGTAGCTGCAAAGTTTAGATCTTCTGCAGCTGGCAGAAGCTATGCAGCCTGAGTTGTACTTTCTCAGAAATGGCCTGGAGACCTCCTCTTCCACCTGGCACCTGCAGCCTTTGCAGAATGAATTTCAACCTCATGGGCTACTAAAATGACAGGTTTTTTTCTACTGAGATGCTTTGAGATTGGTGACTATTTTTAATGTATTTTATTTTGTCTTAAACAATTTGTGATGTGAATCTTTTCTCTCATAGGCTTTGTCTACTTGCACCCAGTTTCTCTGGAGTGAGAGCACATAGTCCTAGAGGTTCTGTGGAGAAGAAATTTAGACAAGATGATCTGCTTTGTTTTTTTACATTTCTCTCTGCTTTGTAAATGTATAGTTTGCAAGTGGGAATATCTCCCTCCCCCTGAGATTCTTAAGGCTTTAACGTGTATTTTTTTTGTTTCAGTACTTAAGTATTGGTTGTTCCCACACTGAAAGTTCCAATGTTTAAGGATTTTTTTTTTTTTTTTTAATCCTGTCTTAAAGGAATTTTTGCTTTCTGGTAACACTTTTCTCCTGTGCACTTCCTGTAAGTGTATGAACTCTGAGGGCACTGTGTTTGTTGCCTTTCCAACTTTGTGCCAAAGTTGGAGTCCATGTCTGAATGGCCTGTGAAATAAAGTTCTTATGTTAGGTACTGCAGTTGTAATATGCAAACTTGTATCTCCCAGATAGAAATGAGAGCGTTCAGGGCCTGACCGCCCAGATGCCTCTGGGGAATGCGCCACCCCAGAGGYGTGGGGCTCCCTATTTGCTTCCTGAGCCGGCTGAGGCTGGGAATATCACGTCAGCAACTGTTTAGGGGTGGAACAACGGTCCCCTGAAGGGAGGAGATGCGCTCTCATAGGCAGAGAGATGAAGTGGCAGCTTCTAGATTGTAGTCCTGTAGAGGGTGAAGGGCAGGGTGTGCATGGAGGAATCCTCTAAAAGCAGCCTGCTTGTAGGTGAGTTGTAGTGAATGAGGCAATGCCAGAAATGGTGRGAGAAGCCCATTCAGGCTCATAACTTTTCTGTGTCTTTTGCATGTAGAGTTGGGGAGAGGGGGATGCACTTGGGSTGATGGCTAATGTGGGAGCAACAGCTCTCTGGGAGCCAGCTAGCTCTGTGCTGGCTTGCAAAGGAGCTGTTGTGCAAGAATGAAAGAGCCCTGACAGCCAAGTGCCAGTCTGGCAGATGTAACCTGTCTGTTTAGTCCAGAGAAGCACAGGTCACAGCCGATGCCCAGTGCTATGCCCCGTGGTGGGTGATGTGCTGTTCTTTCTTTTCAGCCAGCCACGAGCAGTGAACAGGTAAGTTGTGTTAGCAGACTAGCAAAAGCCCAAGTGCAGTGGCAGGTGCTGTGAGTTCTGAGGAGATTTACTGCTGACATTGTCCCCTCCCACCCTCACTAGTGAGTTTAATTATTTTGAAATCAGTGCTCTGGTCCAGCTGCAGAAATGCCGCCTTTGGCCATATTGCTGCTGGGTAGAAGTCCCTTGTGAAACATCTGCTTCTTCTCTGTCCTTCAGGAGCAGCAGCTGCTGGAACACGCTTCCCCTGTCACCTGCTCATTTCCCTCCCCCTCTGCTTTTACAGCCATTTCCCTTGGGCTGCAGTAGCCTCAGGTAGTAAGGACCTCCCTGAGCTTGCAGAATCCCATTCTGGGACTGCCTAGCTTTATATGGACCAAAAGCTGAATCAGTAATGAGGAAACACTGGTCTTTCCTTCCTAGTACCATGCCCAGGTGGAAGGAAAACCCCTCATTCTGYGAGGAGCAGAGCCTGTTTTCCCACTGCTTCTGCCCTAGGCTCCGTGGGGAGGGTGTCACAGCCCGTGACCGAACGCCTGCTGCGTCCGAGACCGTGGCAGTGGGGGAAACAGTGCATCCCCTGCTCAGCTGACCTGTGTGGGGCTGCGCGTGTTTCCTGTAGTTGAACTAATCTCATGCTTAATTTGCTTGCTTGCAAGATGCAGTGGCAGACTGTTAGACTGCAGCGGAGCAGGGCTATCAGAGCAGCTTTGTGTAGCCGGGAGGTGCTGCTGGTGACCGTGGTAGTTACACAACAGCCCCTTTGCCAAAGGGTTCAGCTCGGTAAGCTCTAACGTGGACAAAGTGGGTCGGGTYCTGCTGTGCACTGGCATCACCTTGAGGAGCGGAGCCTGTTCCAAGCTGCTCCTGACACTAGCCCAAGTGCTGCCGACTGAAACGGCAGAGCAAACGGGAGAGCGGGAGCACAGTTAATGATTACCCCTGCCACCTTGGATCCCTGCTCCGGCTGCCCCAGCCGGAGCCCGAAGGCTCGGGAGCAGCATGCTGCTGCTGGGTCTGCTGGCGCTGGGGTGGCTGAGCCCYGCGGGGTGCCCCAAGACRGAGCCCCTGAGCRGGTCCAGCGACGAGCCTCTGTTCCRCGGAGCCGACCGCTAYGACTTCGCCATCGTCGTCCCTGCGGGCTCYGCRGAGTGYTTCTGGCAGTTCGCRCACCAGAGCGGCAACTTCTTCTTCAGCTATGAGGCGAGTATTGGGGGACGCTGCCCACAGAGCCGTCGGCAGAGCGCATCCCCAAGCGGGGTCCGCGTTAGACCAGGATGTGCCGGCCACAGAGCCGCCCCAGGGGCTGATCCAATGCCGGCTGCCTCCTCGGAGGGTGCAACAAGCCCTTCGGTGAGCAGCCCRCAGCCTGTTTGATCTTGCAGTTAGTGCTGGGCTTATGCATGTGGAAGTGAAGTGAAATCCATGTGCCAGCTGAATTCCACGTGGGCTGTCCCAAGGGTGGCAGTGGCTTGCCTTGCATGGGAAGGTCCTTGCTTGGAAGAGGGAATTTTTGCAGTGACACAGGTGGCTGGTTTCAGGGACCATGTTCTTCAGGCAGTTTCCTCTCTCATTGTCGATCCTATTTATTGTTAAAAATACCTGGTTTAAAACTGTTGATAGTTGATGCCAATGAGCCTGGCTCTTGGGGCTGCTACATGCTCACGTCTGCGTGAGCAGAGGGAGCTGCAGGTGCCCAGAGCTCGGGCTGCTGGCCCATGGCACCGGTGGGAGCTCACAGGCAACTACCAGTGTGGGGGGGTCTCAGTGCTGCAGGGGCTCTGCTCTGTGCCGAGTTGGTTGGGGGCTGTTACCCAAGATTGCCTCTCTGAGCTGCGAGGGGAACGAGCCCTGAAGGTCTGCTGGGCACAGCCATATCTGCCGTCCCCTTCCCATGAGGGGAAGTTGCAGCTCTTTTATCTCCTGTTTACACTCAGCTGAYTGAAGGAGCATATGGGCACAACCGTGCCCGGCGTCTCAGGCACACTTCCACCACCTACCAGTGTTGCAGCAGGGAGCACTGGGCAAAGCCACGTGGAAGGGAGCAGCCAAGCCGGAACTCGCGTGYGGGAACAGCCCTAGGGATGGAGCACAAGCCCAGCCCAAGCTCCAGCCGCGATCTCCCTCCCGCCGGCCCCAAAGCCGCASTGCGAGCAGCAGCGTCCCAGCGGCAGTCCTGGCTAAACCCCAGTGGGAAGGAGCCAGGTGGAGCCGCAGGGCCGGGAGCCTCGCTGCGAGGGGCTGCCGCCCTGCCCGCAGCTGGGCAGGCTGATGGCCAAGGCCCCGCTCAGGGCTGAGCTAGAGCCAGCAGCACCGCAGGGCTGGAGATGGGGAACTAAGGGGTTAAGTTACTCAGGACTGTGAATTTTGTTGTCTCTTATGTGGAACTGGCAGTTCACTGAAAAAGAGGCTTTTGTTCCTGGCTGCAGGGCGCAGCCAACCCACCCTGCTCCGCTGGAGAGCAAGGAGGGAGRGGAGCTCCCTAAAGCAGGCCGCCGGAGCCCGGCCGCCCAGCAGCAGCGGGTCGTGTCGGTTCCCGCTCACGGGGGCGACTGCACGTTCCCAATTTCTCTCCTTCCTGGGGTGCTAAGTTRGGCGCGCAGAGGTCCCTGGGGAACGGCGGGGCGAACACCCTGGCAAAGCAGAGGGAGCTGCTCRGAAAATCAGAGACCCAGAATGAACAGGTAGTTCCCAGGTCAGCACCTTGCCGCTGCCAGCCTGGGCTCCCCAGCAAGGGCARAGGGATGGAAGAAAGAACTGTGCTCGTTGGGACAGCAGGGATCCTGCGCGCGCGCCTTCCTCCAGGCTGATTCGCCAATGCCCTGCAGAAGGCGCTTGGGAAACCGCTTCCCCTCTGCAGAGGGTTTGGACTGCCAGCACGGCCCAGCCACCAGCCATGCCCTAATTCCAGCCAGGCTGGCTCTGGSAGCGGGGCTCGGTGCTCTGGCTCAAGAAACGCAGCGTGGTCCTGACGGACTCTTACACCTACCGCGCAGCAGCACTAGCTGAGAGYCCCTGCGCTTCCATCTGTCGTTTCCTGCCTCTAGGTCCAGCGGGCGTCGGGGATGGCGAGCAACAGGCACATCTTGGCCACAGTGAGCGACCCCAATGGCTTCCGGCTTGGTTCTTCCCAGCATGTGCGAGGACAGATCAACTTTCCAACCAAGGAGACAGGTTCCTGCTAYGCTAGTCCCTTCCTGGGCTTGCCTGACCCCTCTGAGAGCTGCGGGCAGTTATCACTGACAGTGATTGGAGTCTGAGGGCAGTGAACTCCCCAGCTAGCAGGCACCTCTGAGCCTGCCTGCACGGCCAAAATTTTCTGGAGTATTGACCTGTCCATACGATCAGGCCCCTCTTCCTTACAGAGGGGAGTAGAGTATAGCAAGGGGCATGGTTCTATCAGCAGCTGCTCTACTCAAGCAATAAAAATCCCCACTTTTCTCTGCAGGTTTTTACCAGCTGTGCTTGGACAACCAGCACAACCACTTTGGCTTCATGCAGGTTTATCTCAACTTTGGTGTGTACTACCAAGGCTTTGACACTGAGAATGAGCAACAAGTAGAGAGGAAACAGCTGAATGACACCCTGGATGCCATCGAGGTAAGTGTCGCTTCTACCATAAAATGATTTGAAATAGCATGTGGTCAGGAAGACACAAAACCAGGCTCAAAATGAAGACAACAGCAAGACTTAATGGAGCAGCTTCCTCCTGGAAGTGGATGGGGTCCTCAAGCTTTGGCAGCCAGGAGCTAGGTGGGATGAAAAACTGCCACTTGTTTACTGGGATCTGYGCTGGCATGCCAGGAGCTACCAGCAGCTTGCTGCTCCCATGCTGGCCTCCAGCCTGCCCCTCATTGAGCCCGCCAGAGCTGAGCAGGGGAAAAGCAAACCCCTCTGCTGGGAACTGAGAAAGGAGTTTATCACTGCTTGTACTTAAAAGCGTGCTGCAACTACCAGCCTGWCCTCCCTGAGGCCCTGTTCCAACTGCCTGCTCCTGGCAGGGCTGGTGCTGGGCAACGCAGCCCATGGGTCTGCCTGACCCTGGGAACCCCTGTTCAGTCCTGAGCCTTGTAGGCAGCTGTCGGGGTGTTCTACAGCCGTCCCTACCGCGTCCAGCCGCTGCGGCAGTACGTTCTGCAGCTGGTGAGCTTCCTCCTCTCGCCCCTTGCTCCGGCTGCAGATCAGCATGCGGAAGCTGCAGGTCCACGTCTTCCACATGTGGAGGTTCTACAACTTCGCCCGGATGAGGAAAGGCGCCGACTCCTTCCTCCTCGAGTCCAACTACAGCTACGTCAACTGGTGGTCGCTGGCTCAGAGCTGCATCATTGTCCTCTCCGGGGTGCTACAGCTCTACTTCTTGAAGCGCCTCTTCGTCGTGCAGCCTGCTGCCAGGCCGAGGTGCTAGGGGCTCCGAGCACAGCCGGCAGCGCCAGCRCCTGGCCTGCCTCTGCCTGCAGCAACCGGGAACCGAGCTGTCCTCTGCACCTTCACAGCAGCCGCCCTGCCACTGCAGGATGGGGAGGGGGGACCAGATCCTGTCTTGGGAAGGAGACAGTGCAGCTGGACACACAGAACTCTCTGGGCTCCTGCCCTCGGCTCTAGCCCTGTCTCTACTGCTATCATTTTGGAGGAAAAAAAGTTTGAAGTAATTGCCTTAACTTTGCCTTAACTTGTTGGGAACTGTTTTGTTACATCCCTGTTACCCTTTAAAGACAGAGTCTTAACTTGCCTTTTCTATTAGAAATGCAATAACCACCTCTCTGGCAAAACTGGAGCGCACTGGCTGCAGTCCATCTCCTGCGAGCCGAGGGGAAGCAAGTCCTTCCCTGCAGGTAGCTGCCTGCTCCCTTCCAGGGAAGCACAACAGTCAGCTTGGACAGCTGAAAGCCGGGCTGRAAGTGGAGGATGGGGGGTGCCCCCCATGAACCCCGTCTGCTTCATCTGACGTGGTGCTTTTTCCCTCTGCATTCACACTCAGTGTGTGTCACCACCTGACACTGACCTGAGGAAGGTTAACTCAAAGCATAATTCCCCCCAGGTCCAGAGGCTGAGGACTGATTCCTACCTCTGCAGCTCTGCACAAGACAAAATGCAGTTTACAGGAAAGGGAAGTGGCTTTATATGATCACAGCGCCAGACCTACCACTGTGGGGAGCAGGTACTCATGGTCACAGCAGCAGAACCCCCTCCCCCCTGGCAGGCGTGGGGCAGTGCCGCTGCCTCCCACCACCCCRCCCGGGGCAGGCTCCTTGCTGCCCGCGTGCCGGCAGCGCGCAGACTGCACAGGTCAAGGTCCCTTCTGCCCAGAATCGCTCATGTTTTCAGAGCGGGCAACTCCCTAAGTCAGCGTGTCCTCGCTCCGCACGTACTCCCCGACGTCAGCCTGGTGAAACACCACGATCGCCATGGGGTCCACCTTCCTGCAGTCCTGGGTGGACTTTGCAGCTACCCCAAATCCCTGCGGATGGAGGAGAAGTGAGAAGGATGGAGGGAATTCCCCACCCCAGCACCTGTGTCCCCACCACCGGAGCCCGCCGGGGCTGACCCCAGCCGCTCACCAGCGGGATGTCAGCCATGGAGTACACCACCACGCCCTGGTACTGGGCCGTGTTCTCCGTGATGCGGCCCAGGCCGGACTTCAGCACGTGGTTGCCGTAGAGGAAGGACTGCTCCGAGCCTGGCTTCACCCACACCTTGTACTGCAAGAGAGGCCCAGAGAGGTGAGGGGCTGYGGGGGCCGGGGCGCGCGGGGCCAGGCCGGCGGCGCCGCGTCCCACCTTGGCGTAGGGTGCGAGGAAGTCCAGGGCCGTGACGTTGAGCCGGAACTTCTGCGTCTTGGTGAACTTCCCGAAGCAGGTGCCCAGCGCGACCAGGCTGTCCCGGGGGACGCTCGTGGCCACCTTCAGCAGCTTCTCGCTGCGGAGAGACGGCGCAGGCTGCCACGGCTGCCCAGCCCGAGCCGGGAGGGCCCCGCGCGCCCGCGGCCGCTCTCCAGGCAGGCACCCACCGGCGCGGCTGCCCAGCCCGACGCTGCCCCAGCGCCGCCGCGGCTCCGGGGCCCCGCTCACCTCACGTAGTAGACGCGGTCCCGGTGCAGGCGGAAGCAGTAGGTGCCGTCGGGCCGGTCCACCAGCAGCTGGATGTTCTCGCCGATGCTGCGGGGAGAGGCCSTGAGCGCCTGGCCGCGCGCCGCCCCCGTGGGTGCTGCCCTCCAGCGGCCCCTCTCCAGCCCGGGGCCCCCAGACRCGCAGCCCAACCCCTCTGCTGCCCCTCGGTGCCCCCGCTGACCCGCTCGTCRCAGCGGAGCGCGTCCCCGCTTCCCCCCGTCCTCTTGCCCCGCTGAGCCCGTCCCAGGCCCACTCGCGGTGCCCCCCTCCGCGCCTCCCCCCTATCTACCGGCACCCCCCCCACTGCCTCCCATCCCCCGGATCCCTCCGCTACTGCTCCCGGTCCCTGTCTCCC
>NW_028186342.1:1343092-1346488 GCF_003343005.1 Rhea americana
GCCGGCGCCGGGAAGGCCCGGCGGGAAGCTGGGGGAGCCCCCGGGGCGCTGGGAGAGGGCACGGGGGCAGGAGGGACCCAGCGGTGAGGGGCGGGGTGGAAGCAGGGACCGAGGCTGGGAGGGGCCCTGGACGACGCTGGAGCTGGGGGCAGGGGTGAGGAGAGGGGGCCGGTGTCGGCAGCGGGGGCCCTCGTGAGGCAGTTGTCCGCCTTCAGCCTGGTGCTGGCGYGGGGAGGGGCCCTCACCTCGATCCCCTTGCGATCCCGCAGGAACTTCATGCGAGACGCCGAGGAGATCGCCTGCAGCCGGCGCATGAACAGCCTGACGCTGAACCGGCACACGGAGATCCTGGAGATCCTGGAGATCCCGCAGCTCATGGACACCTGCGTCCGCAATGGCTACTACGAGGAGGCGCTGGAGCTCGCTGCCTACGTGCGCCGGCTGGAGAGGAAGCACAGTGCCATCCCCGTGATCCAGGTGTGCCRCGCTCTGCCCCGGCCCTGCGGCTGCTCCGTGGCACCTGTGGCTGAGGCTGTCTCCCCGTCCCCAGGGTATCGTGGACGAAGTCCGCCAGTCCACCCAGCTGATGCTGAACCAGCTCATCCAGCAGCTACGCAGCAACATCCAGCTGCCGGCCTGCCTGCGGGTCATTGGCTACCTGCGGCGCATGGACGTCTTCACGGAGGCCGAGCTGCGCATCAAGTTCCTGCAGGCGCGGGACGCCTGGCTGCGCTCCATCCAGGCCTCCATCCCAGATGAYGACCCCTATTTCCACATAACCAAGACTATCGAGGCCTGCCGTGTCCATCTCTTTGACATCATCACGCAGTATCGCGCCATCTTCTCTGACGAGGAGCCGCTCCTGCCCCCCGACGAGCCAGCCCTCAATGAGGGGGCCATCTTCCATGGCTGGGTGCTGCAGAAGGTCTCCGAGTTCCTGCAGGTGCTGGAGGGCGACCTCCAGCGTGGGGTGGGCGGCCGCCTGGATTCGCTGCTGGGGCAGTGCATGTACTTCGGACTCTCCTTCAGCAGGGTGGGTGCTGACTTCCGCGGGCAGCTGGCCCCCATCTTCCAGCGCGTCACTATTGGCGCCTTCAGGAAGGCAGTTGAGGAGGCTGTGGAGAAATTCCAGGAGGAGATGAATTCCTACACGCTCATCTCTGCCCCAGCCRTGCTGGGCAGCACCGTTGCAGCGGTGGTGCCGACAGCCCAGCCAGGGACCCTGCAGCCGCCCATGGTGCTGCTGGACTTCCCRCCCCTTGCCTGCTTCCTGAACAACCTCCTTGTGGCCTTCAATGACTTGCGGCTCTGCTGCCCCGTGGCCCTGGCCCAGGATGTCACCACCTGCCTCGAGGATGCTCTTGGCCAGGTGAGGCTGCCAGGGCCAGAGCTGTGCCTTGCTCCGTGGGGCTTTTGGCTTTGCTGTGGCAGAACAGAGCAGAAGGAAATTTCCTCACGGTCTGTCCGATTTGTCTGGATGGCCGAGGCTGGGAGCCTGGCACCATGGAGCAGAAGCGGCTCTTTTCTCTGAGATGCGTGGGGCTCTCCAGGTCTTGGATTCTGTGTTGTGTGCACTGGGGATGTGACTAAAGAATTAATGACATCATTGTCCTCTCACCCCAGGTGACCAAAATAATCCTGGCCTTTCATCGGGCAGAAGAGGCAGCTTTCAGCGGGCGCGAGCAGGAGCTCTTTGTCCAGTTCTGCACCGTGTTCCTGGAAGATCTGCTCCCCTACCTTAACCGCTGCCTCCAGGTCCTCTTTCCTCCAGCCCAGATAGCACAGGCGCTGGGTAAGGCTCCTGGTCATGGTGCTCCTCTGGGGAGAGCTGGTGGGAGGAGCTGGAGACATCCTGGGGACCCTGTGCCCGTCCCTTTGCGGTCTTGTGCTCCCTCTCTTTCTCGCGGGAGAGTTGTGCTGGCGCCAGACCGCAGACTCTCCTCTGCTCTCCCACAGGCGTCCCCGCCACCCAGCTGCAGCGGTTCTGCAGGCTGGGCTGCCTCGACACCGGGGCTGTCA
Organism: Rhea americana; assembly: GCF_003343005.1. Lineage (NCBI taxonomy): Eukaryota > Metazoa > Chordata > Aves > Rheiformes > Rheidae > Rhea > Rhea americana. Next base: position 1,345,112 of record NW_028186342.1, read on the forward strand.
GGGAGCCCCTGGCCTTCATCCTGCCGGCACGAGAGGCGGATCTGGTGCCGGGTGAGGAGCCAGCGCAGGAGAGCCCCTCGCCGGGCGCCCTGCCGCATGCACAGGAGGAGGATGCGCCCGGTCAGCCCTTTGCCGTGCTGGCGGAGCAGAGCCCCGCGGAGCCCGTGGACGTGAGCTAGCTGCAGGCTCTCCTGCGCCGGGGACACGCGAGCCGGGTGGGCCACAGTACGCTGGACTCCGAGGCAGCCGGGGGGATGAGCTGGGTGAGGGGAGCAGTTTAGCACGGCTGCCAGTGCTAAAGTCTGCTGTAGCAGGGCTGAACAGGGGCCGTTTCCCTCCGTGCCGACGGTCTTGTTAGCTCCTTCTGCTGGGAAGGGCTCGACACTACATAATAAAGCTCCTCTGCGTCTGCCACGGCTGCAGTGCCGTCCCCTCTCCCCCTCRGAGCCGGAGGCGCTTCCCCGGGAAGCAAGCAGGAGCCCCCCTGCCTGGCTGCGCTCCACCCGTCCCTTCCCGCGGCACCCCATGCGCAGGGCGCGCGGGGCGAGGGGACACGGCTCCCCGGGGCTGGCGTCCTCCCCGTGCCCCCCTGTCCCCAGGCTGCTGCCGCCCCCGCCTGGTCCGTGCTCCCTGTGCGGGTTCTCGCTCCTCCCGGCCGCGTGGTTCAGGCCGGGTCCCCTGGGTGCCGGTTCAGTGCTGTTTTGCGCGTACGCGTGTGCCCCCCGCTCTCGCCCCGTGCTGGTGCTGCGCGGCGCGGGAAGYGTGCACTGCTCGTGCAGAGCGGTAYGGGCAGTGCAGCGTGCACAGTGCMCTGYGCRCAGCGCCCGTGCGCRTACGCACACACAGCACACAGAGGGCTTGTGCCTGCACACGCAGTGCAGCACGCACAGTGCACACGCAGTGCAGTGCAGGCACAGTGCACACGCAGTGCAGCACACACAGGCACACACAGTGCACAGGCACAGTGCACACGCAGTGCAGCACAGGCACAGTGCACACGCAGTGCAGCACACACAGGCACGCACAGTGCACACGCACAGTGCACACGCAGTGCAGCACGCACAGCGCACACGCAGTGCAGTGCAGGCACAGTGCACATGCCGTGCAGCACGTGCAGTGCACACGCAGTGCAGTGCAGGTGCAGTGCAGCACAGGTGCAGTGCACACGCAGTGCAGCACAGGCACAGTGCACACGCAGTGCAGCACGCACAGCGCACACGCACGCCGTGCAGCACACACCTTGCACGCGAGGCAGCGTGCGGAACGCCGCCGCGCGCACGCGCACTGCCCTCACGCGGCACAGGCGGGATCTGCGCACGCGCACTGCCCTCACGCGGCACAGCCGGGGTCCGCGCACGCGCACTGCCCTCACGCGGC
>NW_028186342.1:1347483-1352936 GCF_003343005.1 Rhea americana
CACGCCCTGCCTGCTCCTGTGTAGGTGTGGACGAGACCGGGGAGCCGGTGAGCTGGGAGGCGACAGGCTGGGCCGCCCGCGTTATCCAGCATGAGATGGACCACCTGGACGGCATCCTCTACATCGACAAGATGGACAGCCGGACCTTCACCAACGTCCACTGGATGGAGCTCCTCGAGTGAGCCTCGCCCCACGGACACGCGTAGCCTGTCCTCCCCCCCGCAGCCATGGGACGACCGGCCCAGTGCTGGGACAAACCCCACCAGACAGCGCAGCCCAGGCTGCGGGGCCGGGAGCAGCCCGACGCACCCCAGGCCCTCCTGCRGAGGCTGCTGCACCTGACACGAGCACCTGGTGGGGAAGAACAACTGAGCCACAGCCTGAGAGACTCAAATTCAGCTGTACTGCGCTCAATACAGAGTGTTTCAGGACTTGGCGCCAGCTCTGGGCCTTTCCTGCACACCCAGCACGGCTGTATGTCGCTGCCTGCTGCAGGAGGGCACAGCCCGGCTTGGGGGGAGGGGCTCTGTGCACCTCCTCCATCTCCCCACCACCTCTGTGCCGTGGGGGGGGGGGGGTCACCCCTGTGCTCAGGGACGCACCGAATGCAGCCTGGCTCCGGCGGCTGGGGCAGCTCCTTCCCTGGAGCACAAGCTGGAGCAGGACAGAGCCAGTCCTGGCCTGGGAGGCCAGTGAGGCTCAGCCCAGGGCGCAGGCTGGCACAGGGCAGGGGCAGCGAGGCTCCCCCGGGCCCTGGCACTGCTGCCAGCCCCCAGGAAGGGGGCAGCCCACGTACTGCTCCGGAGCGTCCCCCCGCTGATGGCAGGAGCTGTGTGCTGGGCGGGGGCAGGAAATCGGCCTTGGTGAGCCCTGGCTGCCCGTTGCAGCTTACTGCAGGAGTCAGCCCTGCTGCGAGGCTGCACAGGAACTGGGGGCTCCCAGCACCCCCCCTCGCCCTGCCCAGGCTCAGCCCTTGCTGCAGCTCGGGGCCCAGCCCCGCTCCCCCTGGCCGCGGGTGCGACCTTGGGCAGCCTGGCCCAGCCCGGCCCCGCAGCACCCGCGCTCCCGCCCAGCGACGCTGAGGTGCGCCGGAGCCCTCCTGCCCCACGGTCTGCGACAGCCGGAGGCTGCAGCCCTCCAGCTGCTATGAGCAGCACCGGGGGCTGGACGTTCTCTGCCCCACGGCCGCGGCCCTCCGCTGCCGGAGCTGCCTCGCTGCAGGGAGGGGCTGGGCTGGGCTCGGGCTGAAGTTTTTGCATTGTTTTTATTTTCATATAAACAAGACAGACCCCAAAGCAGCATTAATTTAAAAAATAAAAAAAGAGCAGGAAGAAGAGTGGGGAGCAGCCGGGACAGGGTGGGGGGCACCCAGCAGCCCAGGCTGTGCTTGGACCACACCCCCTCCCCCCAGTAGCATCAGCCCGGCCAGGACAGTGCCCCCCACCCCTGCCGCCAGCCAGGTGCTGAAAGTGAGATGGGTTTAGTAGACAGCTGAACATGAACCCCTTTGGCACGGGGGGCCAGCCCGGGCGCTGCGAGGACGCTGCYGCGCCACGGCCGGCTGCCCCCGCCGGCCCGCGGCCAGAGCCCTTAACCTTCCTGGCCAAAGTCCTCTGTGAATTTCTTCACCTTCAGGAGGTCCTCGGCGTTGACAGTGGGGCGCGTGGTGGCCAGAGAGCGCAGCATGTCCGACTGCAACGCAGGGAGGGCGGCTGAGGAGCAGTGGGGCGGGACCGCTCAGCACCCCCCCCCCAGCCTGGAGTCGGCCTGGTGCCCCTGCAGGCCCCGGAGCAGGAGGCAGCGCTGGGCCTGGTGCCCCTGCAGGCCCCGGAGCAGGAGGCAGCGCTGGGCCTGGTGCCCCTGCAGGCCCCGGAGCAGGAGGCAGCGCTGGGCCTGGTGCCCCTGCAGGCCCCGGAGCAGGAGGCAGCGCTGGGCCTGGTGCCCCTGCAGGCCCCGGAGCAGGAGGCAGCGCTGGGCCTGGTGCCCCTGCAGGCCCCAGAGCAGGAGGCAGCGCTGGGCTCACTGGCAGCTGCTTCCCAGCAGAGCCCAAGCGCAGGCTGCGGGCGCCCACCCTCCCCCGGCATGTCACACCCGGCCCAGGCGGCTCAGCACCCCAGGGGAGGGCAGGACTGGGTCCCTCGCCCGGCGGGGCTGCGACGGGTGCGATGAGCGCGCCTCCAGAGACGCGWTCCGGCCTTTCCCGGGATGGGGAGGCCCTGTCCACGCGCTGGAGCTTGCGGCCCTTGAGGCAGGCTCCGGCGGAGGGCCGGGGAACCCGCAGGGCCGGGACCACAAGCGCCTTGCGCCGCGCATGGGCCCCACACCCCCACCCGCYGCTCACCATGCAGACGATGGGCTCCATGAGCTTGTCGCTGGGCACCTCCATCCAGGTCATCTCGGTGGCGCCAGGGTCTCCGGGCGAGCAGGGTGTCAGGAGGTCGTCTACGATCACGTTGGGGTTTGTGCGCGAGGGACCTCGGACCTGGGGCGGAGGCAGGCGGAGCTGCAGGGGTGGCTGGACGGGCGGGCGCGGGGCCGCGGCGGCAGTGCCGGGCCGGCGCCCCCGGCGCAGGCAGCCACGCCGCGCTCACCTTCTTGAAGTGCGTGGCCGACTGCACCTTGCGGACGGGCTGCATGAGGGCGTCCCGCACGATAATGCTGATGTCTGCCCCCGAGTAGCCGTCCGTCTTCCGGGCCAGCTCGTGGATGTTGGCCTCYGTCAGGCAGTGCGGGGTGTTGCCCAGGTGCAGCTTGAACATCTGGGCACGGGCCGCCTCCTCGGGCAGCGGGATGTAAATGCGCTTCTCGAACCTGGGCACGGCCCAGAGATGAGTGGCTGTGCTCCCCCCCAGCCGCCCCACGGCCAGCCCCACAGAGGGGGAGGCGGCAGAGGATCCGCGTCCCGCTCACCTTCTCCTGATGGCCGAGTCCAGCACCCAGGGGATGTTCGTGGCGCCGAGCACCAGGATGCCGTCGCTGCTGTTGCCCACGCCTAGGGGCAGAAACGGGGGCAGTGAGGGGGACTCAGCGGCTGGCWGCGCTCTGGGGACACCGGCGCGAGCCGAAGACGTCCCGCGGCTTCCCCACGCACCCTGCATCTGCACCAGGAACTCCGTCTTGATGCGCCGCGCTGCCTCGCTCTCGTTCTCGTTGCGGGAGCCGCACAGCGAGTCCACCTCGTCGATGAAGATGATGGAGGGCTTGTGCTGCCTCGCCAGCTCAAAGAGGTTCTTCACCAGCCTGGCCACAAAGACTCAGGATGGGCTCCAACTTGGGGAGCCCCCTGCGCCCCGAATGTCCCCRGCGGGGCAGAGAGGGGGACGAGCTCGCCTGTCTCCCGCTGCTGCCCCCTGGCCCCACGGCACCCGGGGTGCCCCACGCCAAGCCAGACTGGACCTGGAACAAGGGCAACAGCTCCCTGCCCGGGGCCAGCAAGGCAGCAGCGCTGCCAGCCCAGGCCAGGCCCTGGCCAAGGGCTGCTAGCCAAGGGGCTCCAGGCACAGAGTCTCTGCGCAGCACTGCGGCAGCTTGGCAGCGCCTCCCGGGGCCCGGGGGCTCGCGCCTGTGGACCCGAGGTGTCTACGTTAATGCAGCTTCGGCGACGCTGCCGGCTCGTCCACCCCCGAGCCACAACTTCGGCACCGCCAGGCTCACAAACAGGGGTGGCTGGAGCCGGCCTACAGCACGCGCGCGCCCCGCGCTGCCGCCAGCCCTCAGCTCACTTCTCGCTCTCTCCCAGCCACTTAGACATCAGGTCAGAGGACGACACGGAGAAGAAGGTGGAGTTGTTGGCCTCGGTGGCCACGGCCTTGGCCAAGTAGGACTTCCCAGTACCAGGGGGCCCGAAGAGCAGAATCCCTCGCCAGGGCGTGCGCTTACCTGCAACAAGGCCTGTGTCACGGCTCCCCCTTTGCCGCGCCGGCTAGATCCGCGCCACGACCGCGAGGCATCCGGGCAGCTCAGCGAGGGGCCGCGGGGCTGCAGGCTCCCAGGCGTCTCCGGCCCCGTCACGCCCAGCGCAACGGCCATGTGAGGCCCTTTCCTGCGGGACAGGGGCGGCCGCGGCGCAGCCAGAGCGACTCTCACCGGTGAACAGGTGCGGGAACTTGATGGGCAGGATCACGGCTTCCTTCAGGGCCTCCTTGGCTCCCTCCAGGCCGGCCACGTCRCTCCACCGCACGTTGGGCTTTTCCATCATGATGGCACCTGCGGGTGGAGGGCAGCTCTGCTCACGCAGCCACACGAGACAGGCGTCGCCCTGCCGACGCTGCAGCACTCCCGAGAGCCAGAGCCCTCTCCCCAGCCCCCCAACCCAGCCGTGCTGTGGGGCTGCCCCCGGTGTGGAGTGCAGATCAGGGGCTGTGGAGGCCTGGCAAAGCCCCTTGCCTGCCCCACCATGGCCCCACGGCCCGGACCCCCACTCCACAGCCACCAACGCAAAAGCCTTTTGGGAAACCCTCTGCAAGCAGCCAGCACAGCAGCACCCGCAGCGCCGGCCTCCACCTTCACCGCCTCTTACCCATCAGCTGCTCCTGCAGCTTCTTCTTCTCGGGGTTCTCGCCCTCGCTGTCGCTGTCGCTCCTGCGGAGGGGACGGGGTTAGGGGAGCAGAGGCCTCAGCACAGCCAGCAGGGTCCGGCCTCTGCTCTGGAGCCTGGGCAGAGGGTGGGAGAAGGGCAGGAACAGAGCTGCTCCCGTGGCGAGCGCCGCGGAGGGGAGCAGCCGGAGGGCTCTGCCCCGGCCCTTCCCCGGCACCCCGGCACCCCGGCACCGGGACGGTGCCCTCGCCCCCGCGCACCCTTTGTTGTCATTCTGYGACTCTTTGACGGGCTTCTTGCCCTGCTTGTCCTTGCTGCGCAGGTAATCCTTCAGCTTCTCCGCCCGGTCCAGGTACTGCACGCACTTCGCCCGGATGCTCTCCTTCGCCTTGTCGCTGTGAGCCTCATCTGCGGGAGAGCCCGCGGGCGTCACCGGCGGGTCCCCGAGCCGCCACCGGGGAGCCGCGGCCCCGGCCCCCAGCCAGGGCGGACGCCCCGTCCCCACCCCGTCCCTGTGCCACGCTGTCCCTGCACCTGTCCTGTCCCATCCCGTCCTGTCCCATCCCGTCCTGTCCCATCCCGTCCTGTCCCATCCCGTCCTGTCCCCGCCTCTGTCCCGCTCCCATCCTGTCCCCTTCCCAGTCCCGCCTGCGTCCCCTTCGCGTCCTGTCCCCGAGCTGTCTCACCCCTGTGCCGGACCTGCCCCGTGTCGCCCCGTCCTGCCTGCGTGCCCGTCCCCGCGCCGTCCCGCGTGGGGCTCACATTTGATGGCGTGCAGGAAGTACTCCACGGCGTGCTGGTAGAGCCGCAGCGCCTCCTCGTAGTTCTTGGCCTTGTCCTCCTCGGTGGCCTTGGTCACCAGGTCGATGGCCTTCTGCCGGGACGCCGCGGCGGCCCTCAGCACGGCGGCGGCGGC
>NW_028186342.1:1354466-1355766 GCF_003343005.1 Rhea americana
GCGATGGCCCCGGGTCCCCCGGCCCAGCGGCATCGGCCCGGCCGAGGACGCGCCGGCACTTGGCACGGGCGTAAAGCCCGACCGCCCCGAGCGCCRAAGGAGCCGCTGTTCAAGCTTAAGTGTCAGAGGTAAAGTACAAAAAGCGAAAGTGCATAAGTCTACACATCCTCCCGCAGGCCCTCGGGCTCGCTCAGCCCTTAGGGCAGCAAGGGCGGAACAGAATTTGCATAGCAGCTTATTAGGTAGTTTACAAAACAGAGACTAACGTAGCTGAGAACAGCCCGCTCGGGACTCGGGTGGCCGARCGGAGCCCCTCGTGCAGGGGGGCGCAGAGCTCCGGCGAGGGCAGCGAGGCGGAGGGAGGGCCCCCACTGCAGGGGAGCACACCGGGCGCCCCACGGACCCCCTGGCCGAAGGGGAGCGCTGACGACTTCCCGCTGATGYGATTCCTTAAGAAACAATCGGCATTCGTTTTCCGGCGTGGAGAGCTTTTGGAAACCCACCGCTTGCCTCGACCAGACCCCCGCGCCCCCCGCGGGCGGCAGCCCCGGKGAGAGGGGAGCAGCGGGGATGGCGCCAGCTCGCCCGCGGGAGCCGAGCAGCCCGGCTCGCAGCCGCGGCAGGGAGGGGCCGCGTGGGAGACGAGCGGGAATTACGCCACGGGGAGCGGAGGGGCCACCGCCCCCCCCCCCCGGAGGGCAGTGCGGGAGGGGGCCGCCCGGGGAGTCCCCGGCCCAGGAGCCCGCGCGCTGGCCGGGAAGCAGCTGCTGCCGGAGTCCCGGGCGGCCACGGGCTCCCCACGGCCCCGAGCACTAAGGGGACTGATCCCGGGTCACTGGCCGCTGCGGGGACGGCGCGAGACCCTTGGGCTGCGGGAGAGCTGGGCCTTTTCTCCGCGGAAAGCCCCAAGGCAGAGACGGTGCTGAGCCAGGCCGGAGCCAGCACCGACACCGGCGCAGGAGCGCGGGGCCAGCGCGGGGGCCAAAGGGCCACGGCTCCGGCTCCGGCCGCGGGCGCCCGCTCGCCCCGCTCCAAGGCACGTGTGGTGAGATGAGAAATGGCTTCGTTCCCAGAGGGATCCACGCTGGTGTCCGCGCCCCCGGCCCTTCCCTTGTGCTGCGGGAAGGCTGGCGTGTGCCGGGGGCCAAGGCGAGGAGCTGCCGGCACCGGAGCGCCCGGCCCAGCCTCCAGCGCGGCCGGCAGGCATCGCGCGGCCCGGCCCTCGCAAGGCACTAGGGCGGCCGAGGGGGGACGGGGCGCTTGGCAGGGCGCCGGGGCTGCGGCGGCGCGCTGCGGGGCC
>NW_028186342.1:1356214-1358027 GCF_003343005.1 Rhea americana
GCTCCTGGAGATGGGATGTGATGCTGGGCAGACAGCGGGGCGCCGGGGCTGCGGCGGCGCGCTGCGGGGCCGGGGCCCCCCGCCTACGCCAGCAGCCCCATGCGGGTGACTTTGGCCGAGAGGAAGGTGTGCAAGACGAACACGACGGGCTTGGGGCAGGAGTGCAGGTCCAGCGCCTGCGGAGAGAAGGCGAGAGAGCGCTCCGGTCAGTCGGCGCGGCTGCGTGCCGCGGCCGGAGCTGGAGCGTGCCGGCAGCAGGCCCTCCGGCATCGCCCGCAGCCGGGCCGCCGGCTCAGCGCGGCGTCGGCCAGCGGTGCCTGGCAGAGCTGAGCGCCGGGAAAGCTGACCTCAACGGCCACCGCACAGCCAGGGGCGAAGCTGGAGGCACCCAGGGATGAGCRCCCCGAATCAGGCCTGCGGGCCCCCGCGAGCCCCCCGCGAGCCCCCCACTCACCAGCTCCCCTTCGGGGCCGCCGAAGTCCAGGTAGAGGTTCCGGATGCCGTCGTCCGCCGACATCCTCAGCTTCTCGTAGGGGTAGCGGAACAGGACGCTGCCGCCCGTCTCCTCCCGGGAGATGGTGAAGCCGCTCTCGTAGTGGATGGAGAGTTTCACCTCCTGCCCGTTGAGCGTGCAGCCTGCGGACACAGGCGGCACGGCCTCAGCGCCCGCGGAGGCTCCCCGGCACGCTGGGGGCCTCTGGGGTCACACTGGGGTTGCACTGGGGAGCTCGGTGGTTGAACTGGAGGGGGCTCGGAGGTGCACTGGGGGGCTCTGGGGTTGCACTGGGGGGCTCTGGGGTGCACGGGGAGACTCTGCGATCGCGCTGGGGGCTCTGGGGCTCCCTGGGGCCCCCAGCTGCAGACAGGAGGGGAGTCTCCGTGCCCCCCCGAGCAGCAGGCCCCAGCCCTCCGCTGCCGGGGGCACTGCTGCCCCGGCCCGGCCGGGCTGGCGGAGGATGGACACGTCCCTGCAGGCACTAGAGGGAGCTTCGACACTGTCCCCACGGCCGCCGGCACCCAGCCCCGCTCCGGCGACCCTGGGGAGGCTCCGGGCCCTGGCTCGGGTCACTCTGCACCAGGCAGCTCCGGACCAACCCGGCCGCCCCCGGAGCCGGAGCAGCCGGCACATCCGCTGCCCACGCTTACCCACGGACACCTCCTTTATCAGCTCGGCGGCGGCGTGGCAGCCCTGGAYGAGGATCCGCGTCCAGGAGGAGAGGTCCCGGTGCGTCTCCACCCGGAAGACGTGCATCTCGATGCCCTGGCGAGAGCCCGTGCGGGTGGCGAACGTGAGCTCCGAGCCCAGGGAGGGAGAGCGGCGTCCCGAGCCAGAGTGAACCAGCCTGGGGGGCAGACGGGGACAGGGGCGTCGGGGGGGTGAAGGCAGCGCTGGGCGCAGCCCGGCCCGAGATTGCCCCACCGGCCCTTCGCCCCCTCCCTTTCCGCAGCTCCTGGGAGGGAGAAAAATACCCCTGGAGCCCCTTTGCCCCAGCCCGCGCTGACTCCTTTCCAGGTGCCTCACTCCTGGCGTCTGGGGTGTCCGTCTGGCCAGGAATTCAGGCAGTGAAAAGAGGAGGGTTCAGAAATGGTGGCTTGTGCCCGACGGCACCAGGAGAGCCACCGAGGGTACGCAGGGGCCATCGCTGCGGCCCGGGGGCAAGGGGCCCTGGGTGTCCCTGGGCCACAAGCCCGCAGCTCGTTTGGGAAAACAGGGGACACAGGAGGCAGCTCCGGCCTTGCGCCAGCCGCCGCTCGCCCCGCCTGCGGAGCCACGTCGCAGCGGCGCGGGGCGCGCGCCCGCGGGGAGGAGCGG
>NW_028186342.1:1358495-1364226 GCF_003343005.1 Rhea americana
TCTGGCGGCGGCCGCCGGGAAGGCCGGCCAGCTCCACGCCCCCGCGCGCCCCGGGAGGCCGGGCGGCTCGGCCGGCAGCAGCGCAGGGGGAAGCGGCTTGTGCCGAGSGAGGCGATGGAGCAGGGGTGCCCGGGCCTGCGGGGTGAGCAGGAGCTCCGTGCCGGGGCTCGGCGCTGCGCCCCGCTGCCCCGCTCCAAGGATGCGGCAGCGGAGCCGGTGCCTGTGCTCGTGTGTGCAGAGCCCGTGGCTCGCTCCCTGCTTGGGGCAGGGGCGTGTTTACAGAAGGGCTCTTTGCTGCATGCTCCAGCTTTCCCAGCCCCACATGTTAGCGCCCAGCATCCGTTTCTGGGCCTCTCCCTGTGCGGGAGGAGCCCCGTGGGCACGCGGCAGGTTAGGAGAGGCCGCTCCGTGCAGGGGCTGCCGACAGAGCCACGAAATGACCGCAGGCTCTGTCAGCGCAGGGTCTCGGCTGCGTCTCTGCAAGCGCTGCAGGGCTCTGCCCCTGGGGCTGGGGCTGCWCGGTGCGGGGAGGCTGCAGCGACACAGGCACCCTCGCCCCCGGGCCTCGGCGCCGCGCGCCCACCTGGTCGCGACGAGCGGGTAGCTGTGGCAGGGGGAGGCCCAGGCGTCCCGGGTCCAGGGCATGCAGTCGTAGAGCAGCAAGTCCTTCTCCGTCACGGCCATGAGGATGGGCCGCCACTGCTGCCTCCCTCCGTCCAGGCGGGCCTGGAAGAGACAAGCAGGGGCTCGGTATCGGGGACCGGGGGCAGCAGGCGCCATCCGCGCACAGGGAGCTGGCACCGGGCTGCATTTTGGCCACCAGTCCCTGCCCCTTCCAGGGTCTCGGGGGCGCTCGGGGCAGCCTGGCCCCACAGAGCCTCAGAGCCGTGGGCAGGGGATCGCTCAGCGGGAGGCTGGAAACAGCCGAGCTCAGCTGGAGCCAGCGCTGCTGGCTCGGGCACCGGGCTGGCGCCCTGCCGCGCTGCGACAGCYGCGTGGAGCAGCACGGGAAGCGCCTCCGCGGGAACGGCTCCGCCGCCCGGCTGACCCCGAGGCAAGCGGGCCCGTGTCAGCGGGCTCTTGGGCCACGTTAATGCATCGTCCGGGAAAAGCCATGCACGGTGCTGTCTCGTGTGGCGTCCCGGAAAGCCTGCKTCAAGAGCAGGCCCCGGCAGACCTCCTCTCACCCAGCTAAGGACGCCCCAGTGCCCGGGGAAGCTACAGCTCTCAAGAGCAGCAAATTCATGGGGTTATTAATATCTCTAACCAGGAAATCCCAGCAGGGATGTTTGCAGTTCTCGGCAGTGCTGCCTTCACCTCGGGCTGCAGCTGGCGCGGGCACAGCTGGGCACTGGGCCGCGCTGCTCTCCGCACGGCAGCGCCGAGCCGAGCACGCCTGGCTGAGGGGATGGGCAGGAGCAGGAAAACGGGGAGAGAAGGTGCAGGAGAGGCTGCACTGCCAAGAACAAGCCCCAGCCCAGCTCCTGCCCACATGGTATGTCACCACCCTACGGTGTAGCCCAGGACAGGGTTATTCCACCCCTCTGCCTCCTTCCCGAGCTCAGCGGCGGCCCGGGCTGCTGCACAGTGCCGTGGAGCCACTGACGGCTCAACACCGTCGGCCTGGAGCTGAATGCTCAGGACGGGAAGGGAGCCATATCCAGCAGGGAGCTGCAGCCCGGCGAGCCCAGCGCAGCGCCTGCCCCCGCTGCCACCAGCCCRGCTCCAGCAGCCGCAGCCCTGCAGCTCCTGAAAGCTGCAAGGAGCAGGTTCGGCTGCTACTAGACCAAAATTTTTCTCATCTACCTGGATTCATCTGCAAAACCTCAGGCCCTGGAGGTGCCCAGGTGGGGAGAAGGGSTGTCCCCGTGCACACAGGGCAGCTCAGCAGTGGAGCGTGGAAACGAGAGCGCTGCAGGAGCCCCGTGGCTGYGTGGGCTGCCCCTGAGTCTGCCGCTCCAGCAGGTGCGGTTCTGTTTGCCAGGGGAGGGACAGCACGGGGACAGGTGGTGCCACCGCTGTGCACTGTCTGCCCCAGGAAAAGCCTCCCCCGAAGCACTGGGAACTGGGAYGGCCCCGGAGCGGGGGCTGGGTGTACCTGCTCTGCCAGCCACGCGATGTGCTTGACCTCCTTGCTGCTGCCCGTGGCATTGGTGGTCCCCAGCATGGCATTGAGCTCGGCCAGGACCTGCGGCAGCAGGGCCATGATGTTGGTGTGCAGGGCYGTAAACCAGGAGTGAGCAGTCGCTGTGTCCTTGCAACGTAAGATCAGGGTGTTCCTGCTGTCCGGAGAGTGCAGCTCGATCAACCTGCAACAGGAAAACAGCGCTGGAACACGGATATGGGAAACACCCCCCTTGCCAGAGCCAGGCGCACCGGCCAGGTGGCTGGTGGAGCACTGCGACAGCCCAGGACCTGCTGGAGCCCCTGCCTGGGGCCACGCAGCATCTCCAGGGATAAGGGCTGAGCCTGCTGCGAGCCCGCCGCGTGCTCGGGACACYGAGCAGGCGGGCAGCCGGGGTGCTGGGCCAGGCGAGCTCCCAGCCTCTCCCACCCGCAGCAGCGCGGCGCTCCCAGCCGTGCCAGGCTTGCCCAGGTGCCTCTGGACCTGCACGTCCTGGCTTCGCCCGGCTCCTCCGCGCGCAGGCGCCGCGCCGTCCCCGCCAGCACGGCGCTGGCACCCTTGGAGAGCCCCCAGAGCGTGCGCCCGGCCAAAGGGCGCTCACTCTCGTGCCGGCCCCGCTTTGGCCGAGCCAGGCGGCACCCGGCCGCCAGCCACAGCCTGGGGGGCAGACGGCAGCCCCGGGGGCCTCGGCCACCAGCAAGCAGAGCGGAGTTCTCCCAGCCGCCGCGCTGGGACGACGGCCTGGCTCTCCCGGGAGCCGCAGGCAGGCAGAGCACGTGCAGAGCAGCCCCGCTGCCCCCGCTGCCCCCGCTCCCCACGCGTGGGTCGGGCTGCTGGGAGCAAAGTGCCCTGCGCCGTGTGGGAGCAGCACGGGAACCTCCCACAGCGGCTCCAGCCAGCAAAGGCCCTGTGCAGAGGCAGCGTATTTCCACCTGGGTGAGCGGGGTGCATAATTGGATTAACATTTCCAAACACAGGCTAAATGCAGGTCACGGCTTCCTCAGGCTGCCGGAGAGCCAGGGACAAGCGGCGGCGCCTCCCACCCGCCTCCCGGGCCCTCGATGGGGAAAGGGGCCGTGCTTGCCCTCCTAGCTGCCTTCCCCATCCCCCGGGCAGGATCAGCSGGCTCCCGCGGCCGCGGGAAGCCCCGGGGTGTCAGCGCCCTGGCGGGGAGCACGGCCTGGGCAGCTCCCGCGCACTCAGCCGCGCTCCCTGAGCGGCTCCGTCAGGGAGCCCCGGTGCCCCGGCAGCRTGCAGCCCTGCTCTCCTGCCTGGCCCAGCACCGGCTCTGCTCCTCAAACGCCAGCTGACGCCTCTGACGCAAGGGGGTCTGTCCTTGCCCTGCCCCTCTGTCTGGCAGCGATTCGGGGCCAAGAGCACGCTGAGTTGTGTGGGGGACTGTTTGTTTTCCTGGCCACAGCCACACTAGCGTCTCGGCCACCGCTGGGCTTTTCCATATTTAATCACCCCCTTGGAGGCACGCCAGGCTCTAGAGCACGCAGCAGGGAAACTCAAGACTCGGGCAGAGCTGGAGTCACCTCCCTGCCACCACCGGGAAAGCTGCGGAGCCAGACTGGCCGTGCCAGTTCAAGTCCCTGGACTGCCTTTGCCACRGCTACAGGGGCCAGTGCTGCACGGAGAGAGCCACCGGCACAGCCTGGCTCGGCCGCACGGGAAGGAGACGGCGAGGGCAGGAGGTGCGCAGCACCGAGGGCTGCGGTGCCGGAGCCAGCACACTCCTAGCCATGGACACACCGCCGGGAGACGGGCAGCGCTCCCCACGGCCAGGCGCTGGGCCCTGGTGCCCGCTCCTGCCGCGCGACACCCGAAGGCTGCAGGCAGCTCGTGCCCCAGCAAATGCCGGGCTGCGCTGGCGCCGCGTGGCACTGCCAACCTCGGTGTCCACAGCCGGGTGGGAGCTGCAGCCAGGCAAGGACAGAGGTGTCCCAGCAGAGACAGCTCTCACCTTGCCCGGTGTCCCCAGCCGCGCGCTGCCCGGAGAGGCCTGGCACCAGCCCCGCTGGGTTCAGTGCAGGTCGCTGGGGCTGGACCGGCAAAGCAGGGAGGTTTTGCCGCCTCCTGCCCCCGTTTCTGCTGGGAGAGCTGCGTGCGGACGAGCCCACCGCTCGCCCCACGTGGCGGGCAGGCTGCCAGCRCCCCGGCTGGGGCCGGGGAAGGGGCAAGGCGCAGAGCCCTGGCCCTCTGCCAAACCACGGGAATTTCCGCAGAGCTGCCTTTAGGGCTCCGTGGGTGAACCGGGAGGTCGTGGTCGCAGCAAGAGGCAGCTTTCCCCACCCGGAGCCCTGCCCTGCCAGTCCTGCTGCGACCAGGAGCAGCCGAGCGCCGCTCCCGCCACGGCTGAAACCCGACGCTGAGCTCCTGGGGCGGCTGGCGCTTCCGCCGCCGTCCGTGCACGGCCCACGGCCAGCACGGCCCTCGCCGGGCAGCCTGGCACGGAGACCATCCTGCGGCCTTCTGGCGTAAGGGAGCCGGCGCCTCGAAAGGACACGCCGCCTTGCTGCCCGCACAGGCCCGCGGCTACGGGCCCGCAGAGCGGGCTGTGGGCACGGCAGCAGCCCTTCTCCCGGCCCTGCTCTCCGCAGCGCAGCGACGCCTGCTCCCGCCTGTGCCCGTCTCGGCCGGGCCAGCGCCGCAGGACTGCGCCAGCAGGCAGGGACCCGTCTGCCCCCAGGCGCACRGGGCCCCAGCGCCGCAGCCCCCTGCCCAAAGCAGGGCTCGGGAGCTGCGGCGGCAGCTCCAAGGGAGGAGGCACCCGCGCTTCGCGCTCTGCATCACCTCCAGCACAAGGCGCCGAGCTCGCGGCCCCGCGCGGGCCAGGAACGACGCCTGCCGCCTCGGGCACGGCGGCGAGGGCTGGCCGCCCGCGCCCTCACCTGTTCTCCAGGTCGGGCATGCTCAGGTTCCTGGCGGCGAAGCACATCTTCAGCGGGATCACCTTGCGGTCCTTGGCGCTGCCGTGGTGCTTGGGGGAGCCGGAGTCCTCGCTGCCGCTGAGGCTGGGCGACTGCGGGGCGGCCCCGTCCCAGGGCAGGTCTGACACCAGCGATGGCTTCTTAATGTAGGGGGTCACTTCCCGCATGAACTTCACTGGGGGCAGAGCAGAGCGGGGACCGCGTTAGTGCCAGGGCTCCTCCGAACACAGCAGCCCTCCGCCCCCGAGAGCCGGGCGCTTAGCGGGGCAGAGCTCCGCAGGGGGGGTTCACCCCTCGTATCGGAGCCTTGTGCCAGCATCTGCGGGGCAGGACYGGGGAGGGGAGGGGAGGGGACGATCCTCGCGCAGGTGGCCTGGGCACCGAGCCGGAAGCCTGACCAGGGCAGATCCCACAGCCCCCAAAGCCTCCGGGACACGGGGCTGCCCGGGCAGCAGGGAGCTGGTGCACGGCCGAGATCTCTGCCGTGCGGGGCAGCGGGCCCTGGGGAGAGCAGAGACGGCACCAAGGCCCGTCCGATCGCGGGGGCGTCCGTCCCCTGCAGCAAACAGGGGCCGCGAGGCTGCAGAGCGGCCGGGGGCTCCAGCAGACCCCTGCAGAGCCGCGACGCGCGGCACAGCACGCGGCCCGGGACGCCGAACGCCCGGCGGGTGCC
>NW_028186342.1:1364386-1369956 GCF_003343005.1 Rhea americana
CGCGGGCGGAAAGGCAGCGGGCGCAGCACAATGGGGCCGGGCGGGAGGTCAGGCTCCAGCCCATCCTGGCGCGCCCTCGCTGCCGCGCCGGGAAGGACGGCACTGTCCAAGTTTCCAGAGCGGCCAGCGCTCGCACCGCAGCTGCTGCCGGGAGCCTGGCTCCTTTCGCCGGGAAGATGAGGGCTTCCAGGCAGGATGTCGCCACTCTGCAGAGACGGGAGGAAGGAAGGAGGCATCTGCTCCGATTCCCCCTTGGCCGCCCCTCGCCGAAGACGCAGCCGCGCAGCCGGGCCGACGCAGCCGTCCCGCCGCGCTGAAGCCAGAGGCCAGCTCCGGCGCAGCACCCCGCGCCGGCGGGAGAGGGACCGCTCTCCAAAAAGTGCCTTGCTCCAGCCCCGCTTTTCCGCCCCAGCTCCCCAACGCAAGGGTCGTTCCTCGGATCCAAACCACAGCTGCCCCCTGCTCCGCAGCCCCGCACCGAGCACCGAGTCCCGCTGCCGTCCCCATCGCCCCGGCTGCGGTGGCGCGGCCCTGCTGCCCAGAGCCCTCGCAGCCCCGAGCCCGCCGCGCTGGGCTCCTTAGCGCGAGGCGCCCCGAGGAGCCCTTCGCCCCCAGCCGTCGGGTTACGGGAAAAGTGATTCATTCAAGATGTCAGAGAGCACCAGATGYCAGCAGAAAAGCTCTCCGTGAAGCAGCCCGGCAGAGCGGGGGAGGACAGCGAGCAGGACAGCGTGTTTGGCCAAGCAGGAAATCAGCAAACGGAGCGAAACAGCCGGGGGTGGGCCGGACCGCCCGCAGTGAGCCACCCCAGCAGGGCTCTCGCCGAGCTCMGCGATTCCCTCCTGTGAGACGGGACGGGGGCTCGCGGGCACCTTGTGCGCCCAGAAACTGCTGTTACGGGTGGATCAGCCTCGCCTCAGACACGCTCCAGCCCAGCAGCCGCGGGCCCTGGTCCGGGCCGCCGGTGCCCGCACGCGCGGGCTGGGAACGCCGTGCCGCGCTCCCCCCGTGCGCGCCGGCGGCCCCAGGGGCGTCGGGAGCCGCAGTGCTGGCAGGGGAGCGCTCCCAGCCAGCTCCGAGATGCACCTTCCCTAAAAGGCGAGGAAGTCACGAAATCATCTCGGCGCTGACACCGAAGCAGCCCGGCTCGGCGGGAGCCAGGCACACGACACGCTGGCAAGCAGCAGATGTGGGGAAGGAGGAMTCCGCCGGCAGAGAGCGCATCCCTGGCCGCAGAGCCGCAGCCACACGGCTCTGAAGAAGGAACAAAGCTGGAAACAGCAACTTTAACGTGCCACAAGGCAACAGCCCTGCTGCAAGGGGCCTTCGCCCTCCAGCGCGGGGGAGGCCGAGGGCCAAGCCTGGGAGAAGCGCCCGGGCGGGATGGAGGGATCGTGGCTGCACGTCCCGCAGCCACGCGGCCGAGGTGTTTGCGAGGAAACCGCTCAGCCGGCAGCCGTGACGGGTCTGACTCTGAGCTCTGGTCCCGATCCGCAGCCTCGCGTTAGCCAGAGCATCTGACCTGCTGGCGCAGGCTCTGGCGCTCAGCTCGCGCAGCGAGTGACGGCACCGCGGAGGGCCTGGGTCTCGCTCTCAGCGAGTCGTGCCGCGGGAGCTGGGTCCTCGCCCGGGTGCCGGGCCCGCAGGCTGCGTGGGAAGCCAGCGCTGCTCCCACCGGGGCCCCAGCCGTCCCCATTGCGGCCTCTCTGGCTGCGCCCAGCGACGGGTGCGGAGCACCAGCCCTCGGCACGGGGCTCTGCTGCCGGCGGTACAGGCTCACTGGCCGCCCAAGCCAGGGCTCTGCCGGCTGCAAATCCYCCCCCTTCCTTCAGCAGCTGGTGGGAAGTAGCCGCAGGGACCCTTGCTCCAGGCACAAGGAGATAGCRGCGGATCAGACATTAGCATCCAGACTGCAGTGAGTGAAGGCAGCGCAGCCAGAGAGCTCTCGGTGGGTTAATCCGAGCACGGAGCCTGGCCCCCACCCCGTGCTCCCGGGGGATTTGCCGAGCTGGGCAGCACAGCTGGATGGAGATGTGCTGCCACGAGATGCCTGTCCTTGCTGTGGGCAGCAAACGAGTTAATATTAGCCTCCTGCCGCGCTTATCCAGGATTACTGCCTTCGCCATGCACCTTTAATCCCTCCGCGGGGAGCGCGGCAAGGTGGACGGGCGCTGGTGGCTGGACACATGGGGGCAGGCGGCCGGGGGCCGGGGGCTCCCCGCGGCAGCTGGCGGCCAGATGTGGCGGCCCCTGGCACAYGTCAACAGGCTCGATGCGGAGAGCAGAGCGCAGGCATCTGCCCCCAAACGCTGACGGTGCTCCACGCAGCCCGGCCCGTTCGCATCCCTCTTTGCTGAGCCTCCCATGCTGTTAAACAAGCATGAAAACAGCCYGCTCAGCTAACGCCAGCCTCCCACCCTGCAGGACCCGCGGGCAGAGGGGCTGCCTGCCCTGGGGCTGCCGCTGCCCCGCTGCCAAGCTGCGTTCCCAGGAGAGGAAGGGGAAGGGGAAGAGCTGGGACCTGTCGCTGTCATTTCCAAGAAATGCAGAAGAGCTGTTTTAAGAAAGACCCGAGGTGCGGAGCAATGCCCACCAGGGAACGGCGTCCGAACGCCCCGGGCTGCGTGGCATTCGCCCGCACGGATCCCGGCCTGCGTGTGCTGCTGAGCCACCTCCTGCCAGGTCCCAGCTGGGCTCAGGGACCAACCTGAAACCCAGCAYGGAAGGAGGAGCTGCCGGGAAGACCCTCTGCAGGGGCACATCACCGAGAAGCGCAGGACTGGGAGGACCACGAAGCTCCTCTGAATGCATTGGCTTCCCTCAGGCTTACGCCGCCTTCGGCCCCCGACGCAGCTGTCCTCTCCCGGGGCTGGCAGCGCTGCTCGCCCCGGCCCTGACGCGCGGGCAGCCGCGTTAGCCCCGCTCCCACTAACCCGCTGCACACCTGCCGGCTGGGAGCTGGCAAACCCCAGCGTGCAGCACCAGTGCCCAGCACCGCTCTGGACGYGGCTCGTAGGGCCGAGCGTCTGCAAACCCTTCGTTAGCGCTTCCCCGAACGGGCCGGGCACGAAGTCTCCCAAACTCCCCGGCCAGAGGAGCCCGGGGCCCGGCTGCACCGCGGCCACGCTGCAGGCAGGCAGCTCCCACTGGCGCACGGACGCCACGGGCTCCGTCTGGCTCTTCAACCGGACAAGCAGCGAGACACTGTGCCCGTGCAGCAGCTTGCAACTTTTGGAACCCTTTGGGGACAGGGGAAGGAGGGACACGGACACAGGAGAGGGAGCCAGGCCCGGAAATGTTTAGGGAGCGTGCGGGAGGTGACTAGAGGCTCGTGGGGATGCCTGCCCGGGGCCAGCTCCCTGCAAGCCCGTGTTTTGGGTGGGACCCTGCTGCCGCACGGCGCAGACAGCAGGACGTGCTTCGGGACATCCGCTGCAGGCGCTTTCGAGCCAGCCCTTCTATTTCTGTCAGGAGCTGGTGCGAATCAGCCGGACAGCCCACAGCCGGCTCAGCGCAGCCTGCCGCTGTCCCGCCCACGCGCCCTCCGAGAGCGCTCGCCGCAAAGGAAACCCCAGCCGGCGCTGCTGGCACTCCTCCCTCGCAGCCCGCCGCAGGAAGGCAGCTGCTCTCGCGGCCGAGCACGGCTCGGGAGAGCTCCCTCCTCGCTGAGCCAAGCCTGCTGCGTCGGCTCCAGCCTCGGTCCATCCTCCACCGTGGAGACCTTGGGGGGCTGCTGAGCCCCGTCCTCCCGCCCCCCACCTGCGCCGAGACAGGCTGAAAAAGGCAGGGGAAACCGCTGAATCAGGCGTAGGTTCAATCTTGCAACTCTCCTTCCCCTTTGCAAGCCTCCCTGGCCGCCCCGTCACTACCCAGCTGGCTGGAGCTCTGCGCTGAGCTCCCGCGAGCGGCCCCAGAGCAAAGCGAGGGAGGGCTCCCCGCCCCCAGGAGCGCTCGACCGCGCCGCGCACGCGGCCCCGGCGGAAAGCGCTCGCCACGGCGCCCCTCCAGCAGAAACCCGCCGCTCTGAGCGGCTCACCCAAGCCGAGGGAGCCGGGGCGGAGGACGAAAGCGCCGCAGGGGCGGCCGAGCAGGGCCCGAGCACGAGCTGCCGGCAGAGGTGCTCTGCTGCTGCCAAGCGCCGCGGCCCCTGCCGGGCTGGGCCAGCTCCGGCTCCRGGCAGGAGCGGCCCCAGGAGCCCTGCCTGCCGGCCACGCCGTGCACCAGGTCGCTCGGGTCCCGCTGCTGGTGTCGCTGAGCACGAGGACGACCGAGGCCTCCTCCACCTCAGCTCACGGTCCCCCTCAGCGGAGATGCTGGGAAGCCCCAAGATGCTCTCCTCGGAGCTCCGTGTGCGAGGCGGCCCCACAGCCGGGCAACGAGCAGACTTATGGGCCCCTCTAGGGAGCAAGGAGCGTCCTGCCACGCGTTCCCGGTGGGAAAGGAAGGGGCAGCTTTTGCGGCACCCGTGTCACCGAGCCACAAGCTCCACAGCCAAAGTGAGGGGCTCCTGCAGGAGAGCACTGAGAAGAGCCTTGCTGCAGGAGCCAGGAGCGAAAGGGGAAGGATGGAGGAGGAGAAACGGGGAATCTGGCACATGGGGACTTTCACCGCCTCTCAGCCAGCAGCCCGACAGCAGCCAGCAATCCCATCAGGCTGTTTAAAGCCCTGGAGAGCACTGAAGCAACAAGACCATTTCTGCACCGGGCTGCAGAGCCCCCTGCTGCCCCACAGCACGAGCCCTGCTCCAGGCAGCCCTYGCACTCCCCGGAGCCAGCCCGGTCCTGCCTGAGCTTGTCAAACCGTCTGGGAAACAGGTCGGGCAGGAGCCGGGCGCTTGCCAGGGCCAGCCACGAGCAGGGTTCTTCCCGGGCACAAAACAAACGGCTCCACCTTGGCACGGGAGGACCAGGGATGCAGTTGTCCCCGTGTGGGGTACGCTAGGAGCCTGCGGGTCCCCCCCACCCCACGCGGGCTCGTGGAGCCAGGGCTGTTGTCAGACCTGGGTGCAAACTAGAGAGATTTATGCCATCAAAGAGCAGCCTCACGCTGCTACTCGGCTCTAATACAGGAGGGTGCAATCACCCAGAGCAGCCCCCGCGGGCTACACCGCAACTCTGCGCCGCCGCCGGGCGTCGCAGCCTCAGCCACGCGTCCGGACGCGGCAGCGCGGGCACGCAGCATCCCTCCGCGAAGAGCCCTGCGTCTTGGGGGCAGCTCGGGCGGCCGCTCTCCTGGGACTCCCCCGCGTCGGCGGGCACGGAGCGGAGCCGGCCCGCTGCCGTCCTGCCCCACCGGGCGACGTCGCCGCACACGGAGACCCGCCGCGAGCCCGGCCGGCTCCCCGCTGGAGTCCGGGCTCTCGGGCCTCCTTGCAAGGGGCGACGCGACAGCAAAGAGGGGCGGCAGGAGCCGGGCGCACGCGGGGGGCTCGCGCTGACGGCTCCTCGGAGCCGCAGAACCGCGCGGTCAAGGCGAACCGAAGCGGCCACCGCGCCGGGAACGCGAGGAAACCGATTCCCCGAGGAGGCCGAGAACGGGGCGCCCGGCAGCACCGCGGGGTCCGCGCCCGG
>NW_028186342.1:1371181-1379264 GCF_003343005.1 Rhea americana
GCGCGGGAGGACCCCGGCGAGCACCAGCCGCTCCGGCCCGCGGGAGCGGAGCCGGGCGGTAGGGGAAGCGCCGCTGCAGAAATCCCCCCCGAAGGGAAGCAGCCTCCCGCTGCGGTCTAAAGTCCCTCCAGCCCGCTCAGGCAGCAGCCGATTAAGGCGTTACTCACTCGGAGCAAAGATTTCGCCGGCAGACGCTGGCGGACTACTGCCACGGCGCGACACCCAGAGTCTGCGAAACGCCCCACGGGCCGCGACCGACGGACGGCAGCACCGCGAGCCCTCCAGCTCCGGAAGGATCCCGCCGGATCCCTCGCTGCGCTCCCCGGCTCCAGAGGCAGCACCAGGCCCCGCGAGCTCGGGCACAGCCGCCCGACGCCGCCCCGGCCCTCCTCCCTGCCGGGGCTGCGCGGAGCCGGCTGCCCAGGCCAAAAGCTTCCCAGCGCCTCCTCCGGGTCGAGCCACCCGGACCGCGCGCTCCCCTCTCCCCTGCTCAGCAGGGGCAGGGAAGCAGGACGCATCTCTGGGCCAAGCTATCAGGGGAGGTGGCGACAGCAGTGAGAAAAGGGTTGCAAAGCAAGAGCGTGTGGGTTCACGCCCTGGTCCCACGCCTCCTCCCAAGGCCAGGAGAGCTGCTCCATGCGCTGGCACCTAACAGCCCACCCCTGCCACCGGTGGGCACCGGAAAACTGGCTGCGGCCATGCAGGAGCACGAGGCTCAGTGGCTCAGCCCTGCCAGGAGAGCCCCAGCACGTGCTGCTTGCGCGCTGCAAATCGGACACCAGCTGCCACAGGCAAGGACGTGTCCAGCTTTCCCTCGTGCCGCCGCAGCTCCCCAGCTAACAGCCGCCCCAGAGCTCCCGCAGCTGCGGAGCTGGCCGCAGCACGAGGCTGCGCACCAAAGCCAGCAGCGTTTGTCAGAGACCACGCCGCACCCCCAACGCACCAGCGTGCAGCTGTGAGCACTGGCTCAGTGACACTGGAGGGCTCCTCCTGTCCGGCCCTCTTGACTCGGAGCAGGAGCGCCCTGCACGGGCTACTTGCATCCAGAGGGCATCAAGGCAGGGCACACGGGTGTCGAGTGCCTGCTTAACAGGGAAGGGACTGGCAGTCCCCACCTGTCCATCCGGAGCCCAGCTCACTAGGCATCCTGCCTGGCGGGACATGCGAACGTGACTGCCGTTAGAGGGGATGTGAGTCCCTTCTGCTCCAAACAGAGCCCCAGCAGCCACAAAACCCATCTTGCAGCTGGCTGGGCCAGCACTAGGAGAGAGAAACCAACGCTGGGGCCTGATGTTTCCCAGAAAAGCGGCCACAGAGAAGGTAGACGATCTGGGACTATGCCAAGCCCTTGCAGCCCCCAGCTGCTGCCAATGACCAGGACAGGACAGGCATCACAGGCTCAGGGCAGAGCTGACCTGCTGCTGCTCGGACAGGCAAAGGGCAAGGGTGATCCCTGAGCACACAGCCCTACAGAACAACAGTGTTTATTATTACAACATCCTAGGAAAGCAACATACACAGTTTCTGTGGCTGGAGCAGCTTGTTCTGCTCTTAGGTGCCAAATTTCTTCTGTTGGATGGGTGGTGGCAGCTGGGTCTTGATGTCCATGATGGGCCGCTCCACCATCACAAGGCAGTTCTCGTCCAGCAGGTCCGCAAAGAGCAGGGGCTGCAGGGCAGGGCAGGGAGGGGACAGGAGATGACAGCCGTGCCGAGGACAATGTCTCTCCCTACTCTGCCTCAGCTTACTGGGTTCAAGTGCACAGAGCTGCCATGCAGACGGCTCTAGCTTAGCCTTAACCAGGGACGTTGCTTAAAGGATGCGCTCTGCAGAGAGCTGACGAGATCAGAGCCCGCAAGATCACAGTGAGCAGCAGCACCACGACGGGTATGCAGAGACTCAGAGCCCTGCTCTGCTGCTGGGGCACCGAGAGCACGTGTGATGCCAGCAGTGTTGAGGAACAGCTCAGGAAGGCTATGTCCGGACTATGCCAGGACAGCAAGCACCTTGCTCCAGAAACAGGGATGAAGGGAGCTTGGCAAGATTATCTCTGCACCCATGTCTCCTTCTAACCAGCCGGGCATCCCGACAGCACTGCAGCAGCTTCCTCGCTCCCTTGGGCAGACCATGGGCCACAGGCACCCACTTCCTCAACACCATCCCTCCTGCAATGCAGGAGGCAATGCATGCACAGCAACACCCACCTGGAACTTCTTGCAGATCTTGAAAGCGTGGAGTTGTCTCTTCCTGGCTGTCTCTGGCAGCTGCTTTAGGGTGCTCTGATTCATCAGAGAGGCACTGTCATCAGGCAGGGGCTGCAAGAATAGTGCACAGCACACATCAACACTGCCCAGGAGTTACCACTGCCTCCTGCTATCCCTGGGCTCGTCAGCCACACACAGGTCCCACCTCCTGCTCATGGCAGAAGCAGGAACAGCCACTCCAGTGGATCACAGGTTCATGGAGGAGATGACCTGGGCACAAGCCAGACCTGGCACAGGCACACAACATCCCCTTCATCATTCTGCCAACAGCCTAGCACATCCCTTCTCTGACCAGTGCCAGCCAAACACCACCACCAGCCACTTCAACCAGCGGAGCAGCACCTGGCAGGCAGCACGCATTGGGTGCGCATGGCCCAGTGCTCTGCACTGGGAGGGCAGCAGAGCTGGAGCAGGATGCAGGAGCATCCCCTTCCCCTCTCTTCCCTGGGCCCCAGGCTGGACTCACCAGGGACTTGTCGAGGATGCAGAACATGTAGACGTCGTGAAGCAGGATGTGCGAGGGGTTCTTGGGGTTGAAGGCGATGTGGGTGATGGGCGAGTCCCTCTCCAGCCAGGCCTTGTGCAGCCCGCAGTTCTGCACCGTGCGGCTCCAGGCCGTGTACTGCCTCTCAGGGATGCTGAACTCGAACAGCTGCAGATACAGGAGAGGGGAGATAGGGTGGCCCAGTGACTGCTGACCCTGCAGCTCTGCTCTCTAATACTGCTGGGGACATGACAAGGAGGGAACGGAGGTCCCCTACCCCAGCCTGTGCCAGGTTCACTCCTGCCCTTGCCCCCAGCCCCACACCAGCACGCACACACAGGCAGCTGGTGAGCAAGCCAGGCCACGAGTGCTCTGTGAGGACAGGCTCCTACCAGGGACAGCAGGTGCTAACTGGCTGCTTCACGCTCAGGACGCAGCCAGCGAAGGCCAGCTGGGCTGTTACTGAGCTCCAGCAACTGCCCGTGAGTCGCAGCTCTGCTGCACGTGGTGCAGCCTGAAAGCCCCAAGCCAGGAATGGAGCCCTAAGGAAGAGTCTCCAGGGCCAAATGGGGTAGGAGAAGCAAGCGCAGGGCCTGCACGCAGGGAGAGCTCCTACCTGCTGGTCCGAGTAGGCGATAACAAGGTTGTTAGTCACAGGGTGAATTGCGAGGGCAGTCACTGCACAGCTGTACGTGGGCACCGCGCAGTGATGCTGAAAGGGACAAGAAAACACGATCTTGATGAGAACAATCTGCCCTCTATACGCCCACAGCTTCTTCCCCACCCCTCCTGGGATCTCTCCCTCCCTTCCTGTGCACCCATCCCCAGGCCTGCTCCAGGGATGCAGGGATTGCTCCCAGAAACGGGTGCCTACGCCAAGCCCACGGTCTCCTCCCAGTGTGGCCGGGTGCGTCCCAGGGCAGAAGGATGGCGAGCACCGTTCCTGCAGCTCTCTGATCCGAGCTCTTACCTTGAAGCGTTTCAAGCTGTAGATGTGGATTTCCCAGTCACCGCTGGCTGCAGCCAGCCAGTTCCCATCTGCACTCGACGCCAGCAGGTACACAGCCTCCGGGGTCCCTGCGAAAACACCACCCGCCAGCTCTAACGGGTGCTCCGGAGCCCACTTGGGACCGCAAACCCACCCCCAGGAAACATCCCAGACCTGCTGATCCAGCCAGGATGCTGGGCTACGCGGCAGCTGCACGGCTTGCCCTGGGCGCCCTCCCTGCTCACCCGTCTGTGACGGCGCTGGGAGGGCAACGTGAACACAGCACAGAGAGGCTGCCAGGGGTGGGGAACGGATCTGCAACCTCCACTGCAGGGAAGAGCAGACGTGCTCAGCCCCACACACCCCTCTGTGCCCGCGGTGCTCTTAGGGGGGGCCGGTGACATGGAGCTCGGGACCCCCAGGACCTGCTCTCCTCCCTGAGCCTCTGCCCGACGTGGACTCAGCAGCCCAAACCTGATGGCGGTCGAAGCGTGTGCAAGTGTTTGCAGCTCCCTGGTTCCAGGAGCTGGAGCACATGGACTGAGCCTTGATCAGAGGCAACAAAGAGAGTACTGGAGTCAGCAGAGCACTGGAGCTGGTAGGCCGGGAGCAGCAGCTTGGGTACGTTGGTGACCTTGCAGAGGAGGGAGAAAGCAGAGTTAGCAGCCACCTACCACTGCTGACAAGCTTTGAGCCCGCTCAGGCCAGTGGCGCCACGTGAGCAGTGCCAGGAGCAACCCTCGTTCCCAATGCGTCAGCGTGCGGCCCCACACGGGAAAACCCAGCTCCGCAGGCAGTGCCGGCTCGCCAGGACCCTGCAGCCACCCACCCCTGCCCCAGCAGCAGGGCAGCCTGCTGCTCTCCTCACCTTCTTGATGCTGACGCTGTCACCCTCGTATTGCACTCGGTAGAGGTGGAAGCGGGAGGCAGTGGAGTAGGCGATCCAGCCGCCACAAGGAGAAACGCAGCTGCAGTAGATGTGCTCCGGACCCTGGAAGCACAGAGGTGCTGAGCAGGGGCCTGGCAGCCTGAGACCCCCCCTCCAGCTAGTTCTGTCACACGAAGGCCCAGTGGGGGCCCCCCGACAGAGGACGCAGGACTGTGGTGGCAGGCAGAGCTGAGGCAGGCCGTACTTCCCAAGCGCCCCAACCACACGGAGGCCTCCCCGCAAGGCTGGGTGCTATGGCAGGTCTCTGCTAGCGCACGCAGCTCACCCCAGCACGCAGGAGGCAAGGAGCACAGAGAGCACCTGCGGCAAGGACAGCCTCCCTGGCCAGCTCCCTCCTGCCGCGCAGCAGAGCCAGAGCCCCAGGCTCCGGCCTCCCGAAGGCGAAGGACTGACGTGGTGACAGCTCTCAGCGCAAGGCGGCACAGCCTTGCCCTGCTGCAGCCCAGAGCATGCCCTTCTCTGGGGCGCGAGGACAGACCGCACGCGAAGAGTGCGGGGGAAATCTTCAGCACAAGGTCTCTGCCCACTGGGGCACAGTAAACACTGAGCTAGGACAGACTCGCTTTGCAGGCCCCATCTGCCCCACATCTTTCCTGGTGCTGCAGATCTGCTGGCCCCCAGCTCCTGGCCTCAGCAGCAGTCGCTCAGCCTCACCTTACTCTTGAGCTCCACGAGGTGCTCGGGCACGCGGCACACGGGAAGGACCTCGCCATCCTTTCCTGGGATGAGAAAGGACCACGCAGCTTGTGAGCAACATTGGAAAGCACACAGATACTGTCAGACAACACAACCGGGGATCACAGGGGAAGCAGTGCCAGACAACGGTGCTGAGGGAGAGCCCAGGCCCTTCTGCTGAGGCTGAGCTCCCCAGCACACAGCCTAGTGCTAGCAGGAAGCACGTGCTCTCATCAGCAGGGCTCCAGGCGCTTTAGGCCCTGCCGCAGGCTTAAAGACAGCGGTTTCCAGTGCCATCCTGGGAGCAAGGCCACGCGACTCACCGCTTTCATTGGTGGAGCCAAGTCTCCAGAGCTCCAGATGCTGCGAGAACTGGAAGAGAAGGAGCCGAGCTTTCCTGGCACAGGAGACGAGGCGTCGCTGTGGTCAGAAATGGGCAGGCTATCGTGAACCTGATGCCTAGAAGAAGAGGCTGGGCCAAAGCCAAAACACCCTGGGCTGCTGGCAACTTCGAGGAGGGGGAGAGGGAGGAACTAGTCTTATGGGATGGGAGCCTGAACATCGGGACGCAACGAGGACGGCAAGACAAGCTTCCCCCTGGTTGCTGTGCCCTATCACAGGAGCCACCAGCCACAGCAGGCTGAGCCCAGCTGTCCCCAGGAAGCAGCCAGCCGTCTCTCGCAGAAGAGCTAGCCGTGCCAGCCTGCTTCCCAGGCACTCAGCAGCAGGTCTGACACTCTGCTTAGGGCACCACTCACATGAGGGAAGGTGAATTTCCGGAGCGCTGCCTCGTAACCCTTCTTTTGCATCTTCTCCATAAGCGGACGGATCACCAGCTGGGCATCCAGGCCTGGATACCGAGCAGAGCTCAGGTGAGCAAACACGGGGGCAGACGTGCTGTCACCCAAGCCCTCCTCGTGAACGTGCCCCACAGCACGTACCTCCAGAGATGAGAGCCGTTGGGCTGTGCGCCACGGCTCGCACGTCATGGGTGTGATGCTGGAAGGGCTTTGTCCGCACCCAGCGCTTGTCCTGGCTGCCCATCTTCACTGGCAGCAGCTGAAACTGGTACGTGGCCCCCGCTGAGGTGCCCACAACGATGCTGTCTTCTTTCTGGTGGGGAAAACGGAGCGTTGGTTTGCAGGGCGCAGACTGTCAGCCCTGTGAACACAGGCCGAGGCCTGCCAACGGGAAGGAAAGCAAGAGAGCAGATCTTGGCACCACCAGGAACCAGGCACAAACTTTCATAGCCCTGTTCCATCCAACCCAGGCACCAGCCAAGCCGACCGCTCCAAGGGGGCCAAACTGGGGAGCGAGCGCACCTGGCTGAGCACCTCTGCTGCACTGGAGCCGAGATGGGGCAGGCCGCAGGGTGCTGGAGTGTCTGCCTGGGCCTACACGTACCTCCGACACAGCCAGGGACAACACGGCCGAGGTGCCGACGGTGTGCGACTCCAGCAGGGTCCCTCTCTCCCAGTCCCAGAACTGCACCCTCCCAAACGAGTCCGAGCTCACGACGGTGCCGCTCGACAGGAAGGCGATGCTCCACACGACGCACTCGCGCTTCTTGGACTTCTGCATGTGGTAATTCACCATGATCCTCTGGACGGCGCGGCCTGAGACAGGGAAAAGAGAGTTGAGGATGGAGAGAAGAGCAGTCAGGTGCACCTAGGACTCCTCCCACCCAGAGCTGAGAACCTCAACAGCTCGAGGCCTCTTCCCCGACATGGGGGCAGCTGAGGTGGACCGGTCGGCCGTTGCAGAACCCGCAAACATTGCCTCCCCGCTGCCGCACAGGCGGCCTGGAGCGGCGGCCCCGCGGCACGGGACACGCCAGCCTCACGTTTCTGGGAGAACAGGGGCCGACGCGGAGGAACGGTGCTGCCTGCGCTAAGGGTGGCCAGTTACCTGAGCTGACGTCAAACACGCGGAGAAAGTCAACGGAGCCAGCGGCAACGTGAGTCTCTGCCGGGTGCCAGGACAGACACAGGACGCGGCCTGCAGAGAAGGGCAGAGAGAGCAGCTCCGGACAGGGCCCCTCCACCACGGGGAGGGGAGGGGAGGGGCTCGGCAGAGGGCCGGAGGGGCGAGCCGGCTCCGGGGCTCACCTGGCTGCCGGTCCAGGCTCCGCTCGAACTGGACTCCATCAGGCACCACGCGGAAGAGCTTGACCGAGCCGTCCTCGCAGCCGATCTGGAGAGGAGGGTTGGATCAGCCCCAGGGCGGGCCTCCCGGTGCCCGGGCAGGGCAGCCCCAGTGCCGGCGGCGCTCACCACCAGCTGCGTGCCGCTGGCGTTGGCCGCCAGGCTCCAGATGGGTCCCCCGAAGCCGTCGACCGAGCGCTTCACACGCAGCCTCTCCAGGTCGAACTCGCTGATGTCCCCGCTGAGGCCGGCGCCGAAGAGCCGGTCCCCGGCCGCCCAGCACAGCGCCTCCACCGACCTCGCCTGGTGCCCTGGGATGGCCTGCGGGAGCCGGGCGTGAGCGGCCGGGCGTGAGCGGCCGGGCCCGGGCCCAGGCCCGCCCCGCTCCCCGGTACCTTCTCCTGGAAGTAGTTGGCGGCGAAGTTGTAGACCTCGACGGCGCCGTCGGTGCGCGCGAGGGCGAGGCGGCCGGCGCGGCGGTCGTAGGCCAGGCACCGCACCCCCGCCGGCACGAAGCTGAAGAACCGCACGCGGTGCACCTCGAACTCCCCCATGGCGGCCGCGGCCCGGCGCGACCGG
>NW_028186342.1:1380535-1381479 GCF_003343005.1 Rhea americana
GCGCCCCCCACCTCCGCCTGCCCCTCGCCCCAGGGGGTTCCCGTGCTCATCGTGGGCCACCACATCCTCTACGGGAGGGTGGTGCAGCTGGAGAAGCCCTTCGCCGTGCTGGTGAAGCAGGGCCCTGGCGAGCCCGGCCCCGCGGCCGCCTCCGCCCGCTACGCCGTGACCGCCCTCATCAGGACCAAGCTTCTCTTCAAAACCCGCCCCAAGCCCATCGTCACCAACGTGCCCAAGAAGGCGTGACGGCCGGGCGCCTGCCGGAGACGGGCCAGGAGGGGGCGAGCCCCCCGCTGCCCCCACCCCGGGATCGGCTCTGCTGGACGCGGCTCTGCCTCCGGGGGTGCCCGGCCCTCGGCGACGCCGGCCCTGCCTCCGCCGCAGCACGGTCCGGCCGCCACGGCGGGCAAGGCGCGCTCGGCCCGGCTGGTCCCGCACTGCCGCCCTGCGTCACCCTCTAAGAGCGACCCCGGGAGCGGCTGGGGACGGAGCTGAGCACCCGCCTGTTGGCGCTGGGCACCAGCGGGGCTGGGACAGGGCCGCGATTCCCCCGCTCCCCAACTCAGCAGCCTTTCTCTGTGCAAGTCTTTATTGTGACAAATCCCTCGGGATACAAAAACAGACTTTTAAAATATGAAAAAATACACATTAAAAAATAAATAGTTTTACAAATAATCAGCGATAAGTGTAAATACCAAAAGAGCTACAAAAGTCTCCTAAAAAACCTCGTATTAAATAAAAAACCCAGATGTTCAACCGTAGAAAGGTTCTTGCCCTGAAAAAGAGGGCCCAGGGGAGGGAGCCAGGGGACGGCCCGGGCGGGTACCCGGGGGACCCGGCAGGCAGGGAAAGGCTGGGAACCGGCTCTCCCCGCCCGCCTCGGCATGCCCGGGCCCCCCGCCCGGCGCCTCGCCGCTGCCAGCTCCCCTCCTCGCGCCCGGGGC
>NW_028186342.1:1381599-1383076 GCF_003343005.1 Rhea americana
GGGGGAGAGGGGAGGGGAGGGGAGAAGCACCGCGGCGGTGAGCAGAGAGCCGCCGGCCGCCTCGGGACACGGCGTCCCTCCCGCGCCAGCGACGGGACGACGCCGGCGGCCGCAGCAGGCCGAGCCCGCAGCCGGCTCCGGGGCGCGCGGGCGGGACCGTTTCTCCGTAGCACCGCGGGAGGCCCGCGAGGGCCCCCCAGAAAGCACCGAAGGACGGGGGGGCCGGCAGGGACGCGGCAGCCAGCACCGCGGCTGCGCGGGGGCTCGGCTGAGCCCTGCTCCTGCGGGTGCTCCAGCGCGCCCGGGGCCAGGCAGCCGTTTGTTTCTTACAAAGGAAACCAAAGGAAAAAAAAAAAAAAAAACAAAAGGAAAAGGGAAAGGAAAAGAAGGAAAAAGAAAAAAAAGAAACACAGCAGCAAGACGGGAGCCGTGCGCCCCTCCCGCGCCCCGCGCTCACACCTCGGCGAAGGCCAGCCCGCACTGCTCCTGCCGCTTACCGCAGCGCCGGGCCACGATGGCCAGGTAGAGCATGAGCAGGGCCACCCAGTAGCAGGCGTAGAGGATGGCGCCTGAGACGAGGAAGGCCACCTCGGTCTCGCTGAAGAGGTCCTGGCTGTAGGCGGTGTAGGCCAGCCCGCCCAGCAGCACGGCCACCCACACCGACACCGGCAGCAGCCCCACGAAGTTGACCACGATGGTCCGGCGCCCCGACGTGCCCCAGCCCGACTTGTTGATGGTGGCGATGGCGAACATCTTGGCGGGCAGCAGGCTGGACATGTAGAGCAGGGCATAGAGGGACATGAAGATCATCTCGGCGTTGCCCCGGAGGAAGCAGGCGTACGTGGCCTTGATGATGCCCACCAGCTGCACCGTCAGGAGGAAGAGGAGGATGTTCCAGATACGCCCGCGGTAGAAGAGCTGGATCACGGTGGCGATGAGGAAGAAGGGGAAGAAGCCGGTCACCACGGACTCGTAGGTCATCCAGAGGTGGTGCTTGTGGAACCACAGGGCATTGTAGAGCCACTCGCGGAAGTAGGACTTGCTCCAGCGGGTCTGCTGGTTGAGCCAGCGCAGGTAGCGGGTGGGCGTCTCCGTCAGGCACTTGGAGCGGGCCGTGTACTTGGTCTGGTAGCCCAGGCTGAGGACGCGGTTCGTCAGGTGCCGGTCGTCCCCGAAGCTGCACTTGCTGCCCAGGAAGGTCTGGTGGTACCAGTCCTCGAGGAAGTGCTGCAGGAGGGCGTTGCGGTACATGCCCAGGGGCCCGCTGATGCACTGCACGCACCCGAAGTAGGACTGGCAGGCGCGCTCCACGTTGAAGGCCATCCAGTAGCGCACGCTGCTCAGGAAGGAGATCCACGAGTCGTACTTGTTCAGGATCTGCAGGGGAAGAGGCCGTGAGAGCCGGCACCGCCGTGCCGCCCCCACGGCCCCCCGCCCCGGGGCCGCCGCCGTACCTGGACGTCGCCGCCGACGCCGC
>NW_028186342.1:1383326-1384335 GCF_003343005.1 Rhea americana
CCGCTCCCCCCCCCGCCGCCCGGGTCCCCTCGCCCGGCCCGTGCGCCCACCTGGATGTAGTCGACGGAGTCGCCGAGCGCCCGGAAGGCCGTGTACATCACCTCGCGCTTCCCGCCCCACTTCTGCAGGACGCAGGAGTAGGTGGTGCCGCGCACCAGCGCCTGGACCCGCGCCAGCCCCTCCCGCAGCCCGGCCTCCGTCTCCCCCTCGCCCCGCGCGTGGAAGTTGCTCCTCCAGACGTAGCTGCCGGCCCGCTCGGAGCCCATGACCTCGTGGAAGATGTCCCGCATGTAGGCGTCGTCGGGGCCGTTGCCGTCCACCACCATGACCACTTTGAGGCCGGGGAAGGCGATGCGCTTGGCGGAGCGCAGGCACTTCTTCAGGTAGTCGGGGTCCTCCTGGTAGGCAGCGATGCAGAGGGCCACGGAGCGGCCCGGGCGCCCCGGCTGCCCCGCGCCCCGCATGCGCCGGTGCTCCAGGAAGGCGAAGAGGCTCTGGATGAAGAGGTGCAGCGCCAGGATGGCGCCGTACAGCCCGAAGGAGAGGTAGTGCTTCTCCGTGTGGATGAACTGGTAGCCGGTGACGTAGGCGGCCAGGATGCCCCCCAGCACCGCCAGGGCGAAGAGGCTGGTCCCCACCACGCGCAGCGCCGTGGAGAGGCTCGCTGGCATCTGCGCGGGAGCGGGAAGGTCGGGGCACGGCCCGGCACGCGGCGCCCCGGCCGCCAGCTCCGGGGGCCCCGTCCCCACGTCCTTCCCCCCCTCCGGCAGCAGGGTCTGGGAGCGGCTGGGCTCCAGGGATGCTGGAGCCGCAGGCGGGAACGGCCCCCGGGACCCCTGTCCAGCAGGGAGGGCTGGCGGCACCCGGCTCGCCGCCTCCGGGACCCCCAGCGGCAGGGCCGGGGACGCCGGGGACACCGGGGACACCGAGCGCGGCAGAGCCCGGGGCACCACCGGGGCTGCGGGGGCCCCCGGGGCGCTGCACGAGCATGGGAGGTGCCGGGGGGGGG
>NW_028186342.1:1386403-1387361 GCF_003343005.1 Rhea americana
CGCCGGGCCGCTTCCCCCGGCCCCCTCGGCCGCCCCCGGCCTGGGCTGCGGGTCCCACCTGGCAGGGGCTCGGCTCGAGCTGCCACTTGCAGGACGCTCCTCGCCCACCACCAGCAGCTCTCGGGGAGGGGGCCCGGCGGGGCTGCAGGGGCCTCTCCCCGCGCCCCCTCTCCGAGCCGGGCACCCTCGCCCAGCCCTGGCTCGGGGGCCGATGCCCCAATTCACCCCCAGCCCCGGAGCTTTTGCCCCTCGCCCAGCACCCACCGCTGCCCCCTGCACGAGGGACCCGGCCGGCACCCAGCGCGGCTCCCAAGGAGACGCGCACACACGCACGTGCACACACACCGCTGGGAAGTTTTTCCTTTTATTCTGGCCTCGGCCGCGCAGACGGAGCAGCAGCGGCCGCGGCGCTGAGCGCTGCTAGGGCAGCACCACGATCCTCTTCTGCAGGCGCTGCGGGGGGAAGAGCTGCCTCCTCACGGCCTCGTCCAGCTCCTCCAGCGCCAGCTGGGCGTGCAGCACGGCGGCGCYGTCGGGCTCCGCCGCCGCCACGTGCTTCAGCAGCCGGTACAGGTCCCGCAGCACGTCCCGCAGCACCTGCGGCGAGGCTGCCGTCAGCCCCGTGGCCGGCACAGCCCAAGAGGCCGCGAGCCCCAGCCCCCTCCCGTGACTCAGTTTCCCCCGTTCACAGCAGTACAGTTAATGCAAGAGGCTCTTTGCACCCCACACTGCCGAGCGCCGGCTCCCTGAGTGCCCCAGCTCCAGGCACGTGTCCTGGGAACATGGGGAGAGCAGTTCTGGGTGCATCCTGGGGCCGCGGAGAGATCAGCTCCGGGTGCACACCAAAGACACAGGGAGATCAGCTCCAGCTGCGTCCCGGAGACACGGGAAGATTGGCTCCGGGTGCACCCCAGGGACAAGGGGCGACCAGCTCCAGGGCTGGGGCGTGAAACAGGAA
>NW_028186342.1:1388130-1423995 GCF_003343005.1 Rhea americana
CGAGGCGCTTTGAAGAGCTGAGCCCAGGGAGGAGGAACTGGGAGCCAGGCGAGGGCACAGCAGCTGGAGCACCCACAGGGAAGGGGAGTTCGCCCCTCGGCTGCAACCAAGCGCCGGCGACCCCAGGCCTCGTGCTCCCGCTCGCCCGTGCTACTCCCAACGCTGGAGCCGGCATTTTTCTTTTCCACGCGGAGCCCGCGCGGGCCCCAGCCGCGCCGGCCCTCCCCTCCGCTGCAGGGCCGGGCAGCGCCGCGCTCCCGGCTCCGCGCGCCCTCCGCCACAGCCGTTTCTGCACCAGGCGAGCCTGTCGCTGCGGCGAGGGACGAGCACCAGCGCGGCGAGCAGAACCGCGGCAGAGCAGGTCGGGCTGGGATTCCTTTCCGCTGGCTGCTGCCGCGTGCCGGCTCGTGCCGAGGGGGAAGCAGCAGGGCTGAGGCCGGCGACCCGCTGGGAAGCTGCAGCGGCGGCGGCGCCGAGCTGCCCCGATCGCGCCCGGGCCCAGGAGCGTGATGCCTGTGCCAGACTTTGCAGAGGAATATATTTAGCCTGGATATGAGTTGTCCTCATAAAAATGCTCTTTTCGTTTGCGCCCTGCAGCGAGCCTGCGGCCCGCGAGCGCTGCGGGGGAAACTGCTGCCTGTGCAACGGGCCGGCCCCGCGCGGCGCGCTCCTCCGCTGAGCTCCGGCTCCCGTGCGGTGCTCCACTGCACGGAGACACCATCGCCGCCCGAGCACGAGCCCGGCGCTGCCCCGTGCCCCTGCGCGGCTCCGGCGGGGAGCCCACGTCCCGCCCCGGCCCCGCGCGCCTCCCGGCAGCCGGCAGCACAGGACAAGGACGCGAGCGGCTCCGGCAGCAGCCGGGGAGGATCCGCTGCCCCCGTTCCTGCCCCAGGCTCCCGCCAGGCCGGACGGCTCCCAGGCTCCCGCGGGAATCCCAGCGCACGGCGCCTGAGCCCGGAGCAGCAGCGATCACAGCTCCGTGCCCCTGCGGCGGCTGCCGGGCGAGCGGCTCTGCGCGCCGGCGGCAGCACGCGGTGCTCGCGGCCGAGCGCGCCAGCGAGGGCACCGCTCGGCATCCCGCAAGGAAAGGGACCCTGGCTCAGCACCATCTTCCTCGGCAGCGACCTGAAACTGCGAGTTCCCCGTAAACAGGGCCCAAGGGTCAGGCCGTGCTCCCGCTGCCTCCGAGGGCGGCGGGCGCCTGAACCCACGCACGTCCCGCGGGGCAGCCGGCTACGCCGGGGGCGCGTCGTGCCGGGCGCTCCGTGCCCCGGGCTTCGGAGGCGCCCAGTTTGCTTTGCCCAGAAAGGGATGAGGAGAAGGGAGGAGGCGGCAGCTCCCCGGCGCCAGGAGCGCCGCGGGGACCCACCTCGGTGGCCTTCTCGCTGAGCCCCCGGAGCAGCACCACCACGACGTGGACGGCGGCTCTCCGCACCTCCGCCTCGGGGTCCGTCTTGGCTATGGCTGTCAGACAGGAGGTCACCTGCGAGGGCAAGGGGGAGCGTTAGCGCGGGCAAGGTCCCCGCTGCGCGCAGCCGCGCAGGGCCGGGCACCGCCGCACAGGACCCCTGCCCTGGCGCCGCACGAGCCCCTCGCCAAAGCGGCCTGCGAACCGGCCCGGGGAGGCCCAGCAGCCCAGCCGGGGCACACGGTGTAGGTGCGGGGCAGCCTCGCCAGCAGAGCGGGCGCACGGCGCGGCCGAGGTCGCGTGCACCCTCCCCGAGGAGCTCGGGGCTCCCCTTTGGGGGCGAGCACCGGGCGGTGGGCACGGGAAGCCCACCCGAGATCGCCGCTCCTCCGAGAGGCTGTCCTGCCTTTTGGCACCTGGAGGCCGACTCCTCCCTGGCAGCGCCCCGGTTTTCCTAGGGCCAGAGCAGCCGAGCCTGACGGTGGCTCCGGACTGCGCTGGGTTGTTTTGGAAACGAACGGGCCACACCGGGCCACCCACTTACTGCCTGAGCGGGGCCCCGCAGAGCTGCCCACCTCCGACGCCGCGATTCCCACTGGCCGCAAACCGGCACCAGCCCCACGGGCAGCCCAAGGGCGCCCAGCCCTTCGGCGACCGGGACGGGCTCTGCTCGGGGCATGGTCGCAACGGGCAGCTGCAGAGCTCGGCAGCGATTAGCAGCACATCGAGGCAGTTATTTCATCAACAGCAATTAAGCACAGGGAGTTTTCTCGGGGGCAGGAGGAGAGCGGTGCCCTGAGCTCGACTCGCTCGAGCTCGGAGAGCTGCAAGGTCAACCTGCCTGTCCCGGCCCTTACACACGGGACCCCGGAGGGGATCTGGGCTGACTCGGCGCCGCAGTTCCCTGTGACACTACACGGCACTGAAACGGSGGACTCACTTCTGCAGCACATCGACTTTGAACGCTGCCGGTCCCACAGAAGCGCCGGCACCGTGACTCCGGAGGGGGACTGCAGCCGCCCGTGCTGCGTGCCAGACCGCAACCGCGGGTGCTGCGGCCTGGAAGCAAGTGAAACGCCAAGGACGGCAACTTCCACCAGCGGTCTGCAATGTCCCAGCCTGGGAAAATCCCTCCGGAGACGGAAATGGCTCCAGTCTCTTGCCAAAGCCCAATTTGCCCTTCTCAGAGGGCGAGCGAGCCCCGGCAGAGCACTGCAACGCGCTCCCGCGTACCGCGCAGCGCCCGCTCGGAAACGCRGCTGCCGGAGGGGCAGCGCCCTCGGGGCCAGCCTGCCCGCTCGCCCACGCCACCTCCCCTCCACGGGGCTGCCGCGGCGAAGACGTCTTTGAAAGACTGAAGAAAAGCAGGCAGAGTTAAAGGAGTCTAATTAGTCAGTGACAGCAGGGAGAATTAGAAGAACTAGCGTGTTCCMGAAATAGCTGCATGTGTGGTGCATTGGCATCTCATCAAATGYTGTCATTACCCAATTGATGCGTGAGCAGCAGCAAAAGGGAACCCAGGAGAAGCAGCCCGAGTCCCACATTCATTATGTCTTTTGACTTCCTTCCAGAGCGGCGCCCTGCCAGCAGCCTGCGCTCCCTCCGCGCCGCGCCGCGCCGCACCGTGCCGCACCGTGCCGGCAGCTGCTGCTGACCCAGCAGCCTCCAGCTGCGCCGGGGCGTTTGGGAGCTGGGCACGAGGAGGCTCCCCGGGCCGCGGCGGCAGGGCTCGCACAGGGTCACGGCTCCCATCAGCTGAGCCGCGATGCAAACCGGGGCCGCCCGCGAGCCTGCGACTCCGCAGCTCCCGCCGGCTCCGCTCTTACCCCCGTCGCGCTCGGCAGCACGACCGCCGCGCTCCCCGCCTTGGCGCCGCACCTGCCCCGGGCTGCGGAGCGCCCGGCTCCACGGCCCGAGTCCCTTCCGCCTCCCGCAGGCTGGGACCCGCAGAGCGCCTCCCCGCGCGGCGGCGCGGCTCCGGGCGGCTCGCCTCGCGCCGGCGTTCGCCAAGTCAACGCTTCAGCCGTCCGCGCGGGCGACCGCAGCGCGTGTTGCGGAGCCGTTCGCTCCCGGCTCGCTCCTCCGGCTCCGGGACGCCCCGGCACAGCGCTGTGCAGCCGCCCGCTCCCGCCGCGCGGGCAGACGGCGCCTCTCGCCCGGAGCCACCGGCCACGGCGGCAACGCCAGCTCCCTGGGAGCAGGAACGGGCGCTAACGAGATCCGTTAAATGGGAGGAGGTGCCTGTGGCAGGTACAAACCATGCCTCCAAGGTCTTCTACTCCAGCGAAATGATTATGGGTGGAGCAGATGCCRCTGCCTTTCCTTAGGGCTGTCTAGCAATTCCCAGCACGGGAGACACTGTTTCGCTGTTCACAAAGCTTTCAGCACTAAAACTTGTGGCTAAATTTTCCCAGGTGTTTGCTTCAGATTGAAYGGCTTTTTTACTTTACAACACTAGCAAATATCATTCTGTCATGTCCCAGGGTAAGTTACGAAAAAGCATGCTCTTTTACCCACCTAGAAGTGAGAGTGTTTAACGACCCCGCAATCAGATGGCAAGCTGCCCTCCTTAATACAAGATGGTCCCTGAGCTCCCAGCCCAGCTGCCTTCCAGGGCTCCCATCGGCACAGTCCGCTGGGACTCTGCACGTGCTTCTGGGGCCGGAAGACGCTCAGCCGAGTGTCCGCTCACACCATCAGCCCCTGCAGGGCCTCGGTTCTCGCGTGGAGCTGGCTGACGGCACTCGCGTTTCATCCCCACGACATCCCAACCCAGGCAGCAGTCGCGAGAGAGGGGAGCGATACCTCCTGGACCACAGAGCCGAGCTGGAAGCCGAGCCTCTGGCACAGCTCGCCCAGGTTGGAGAGGCTGCTGGCCCGCAGCGCGCTGTCCGGGTCTCGCGACCCCCGCAGGAAGGCGTGGATCAGGGCGTCCCGGTGCTTGAAGACCATGTCCCCTGGAAGAGCAAGAAGAGGCGCGGGTCAGAGCGTGGCTCCGAGCTTGCAGAGCAGCCGGCTGCAAGGCCAGGAGCAGCCGCGGGGGCAGCGAGGATTCCCCCAAGCCCCGTCCCTGCGGCGGGGCTTGCTCCTCCGCGCACCCTCGGCAGCGGGCAGGCCGCGGGAGCGTGCCGGCGCTGCACCGCCGCTGCCCGGCCCGGCTGAGCCCACGGGCGCTTCGTTAACGGTGCCCTGCTGCGCTGCGCGACGCAGCGCTCAGCTTTCCAGCTGTAACCCCGCAGGTCCGCGAGCAAACCCGGCCCCACGGCAGGGATTAGCTGCATTTTCTGCCTCCCAGAGCGAAGACCTTTGTCTGCGTCTGCTCAGCGCATCACATTTGCTTTCAGTCCTCTGCTCGGCCTTTCAAACGGATGACGCACAACAAATGTAACGGTCAATAAAAATTACGCGTGAAGGCCCAAATTCTCAGATAATTCAGCTGTACAAAACCCACACCCAATTAGCACATGCAAACACTGTGGATGTGTGAGCCAGCTAATTAGATTTACGTGTGYGCACAGTCAGTGACCTGCATGCACAATTACCCGATGCGAAAGGACGCTCGGAGGCGCGTTCTTCCGTGAGCCGAGAAGCGAGCCGCAAACCTTCCCAAATGCGCAGACACCTTTTTGCAAGTACAGTTCCATCTAACAGGGGTTGCTCCGACAAAGGTTAATTTAGAGAGACGCTCGCATGGGATGAACGAAGGGAAGACAGCCCTAGTTATCTCACAAGCGCTGCAGGAGCTCCTATGAGCTCAGTGTTTTCCCTGGTCTCCCGACGACCTCTGAGCTCCATAAACTCCTCTGACGCTGTTACTCTGCGCTGGAGGGCGTCCGAGGAGGTGGTGGGCACTGCCCAGAGGTGACACAGGCAGGAGAAGCAGAAATAAGCCTTGCAGATGGTGGGATCCCATCACGCTTTCTCCTTCTGGCACGAGACACGGGCAGGTTGGCCAGGCAGAGACAGAAGAGGAAGGTCCGGACCGTGGTAGGACCTTGGATGGAGGAGCATAAGTGAAAGGGCAATGGAGGGACGCAGCACAAACCTCCACGCTGTGCGGAGGAGCCCGCGTGGGCTCGTGGCTGCTGCTGGGGCCAAGACCGTCCGCCCCGCGCTGCCCAGGGTGGCAGGACGTGGCCACGGAGACCTAACGTTAACGAGGCGCCGAAAGCCGGGCGAGGAAAAGGCAAGGCTGCGGGGCACCGCTGCGACGCCAGCGACTGCGAGGCTCGTTCGCGAGCGCAGTCTGCTCCGTGCTGCCAGGCTCGTGCCTTCGGCAGTCGSTGTTAAGACACTTGAAGCAGATGCTTGAAAGTTCAAGTCCGACGCCTCCCTCCTGGAGCCGAGAGCACGTCGGCTCTCGCGCCGGATGGTCGCAGGCGGAGCGTTTACCTCTCTTGCAGGGAACGAGACAAACCCTCCCTGATTGAGAAATGTCTCCCCTGACACACTTGGAGCAGGCRCCGCGCGTTTGTCACGAAAACCGATCGCAGTGACGCAAATTCATCGGGAGCCCTCGGAGACGGGAAGGGCTTCTCCCTCCCCCGCCCGGGTGGGAGGGCGGCTCTGGAGCGAGGTGCCATCCCGCGGGCCGGCGCGCGCCCCTTCCCCAGCGCTGGGCACGGAGGCGGCTCGCCCCGGCCCCCTCCGGCCCCCGAACAGATCCCAGCTCCTCCTCGGCTCTCTCCCGTGGGCGCTGGCAGGTGCCTTCTGCCAGGYGGGCCGGTCCAGCGCCCCGCGCAAAGGCAGGGCCGGAGGCAGCGCACCGGCTCCCGGCGCGTCCCCCGCGCTCCGGAGACGCCCCAGCGGGAGCCCGGGGAAGGGCAGCGAGGCACCTGGCCCGCGCCRAACACCCGCCTGCGGTCAACGAAACCACGGCCGTAAATTTGGGACGATTATGCAATATCCTGCTGAAGATAACGATCGACTGATTGGACTTTTATGGGGTATCCAGCCTCCTGCTCCAGCTGCGGTGTAAAACAATTTAACCTTTATCGCCAAGCTCGTTTTCCTCCGTGCTGCGAGCAGCGGAGTCGCAGGAACAGTCCCCGCTCGCTTCCCGGGGCCGCGAGCGGCCGAGAGGGCGGCACGCTTGCGCCAGCCGGCTGCAGTCGCGGCTTTCCACTCCGCACCCGCCGGAGGCCGCGTTCCCGCCGCCCCGGCACGGGGCCAGGCTCGGCSTGAGCCAGCGGAGCGCAGGACCGAAGCAGCCCGTCGCCCGCAGGGCACAGCGAGGCCGCGGTTACGGAGCCTCCTCCTGCGGCCGCCGGCGCAGAGATCCCGCGGCACGAGCGAGCCGCGCGGAGACCCAAACCACAGCAGCCTTCCTTTGCAGAGTAAAGCGTTTCTGGAAGTACCGGGTAGTTTCTTAAGTCTTTAATGTTGCAGCTTTGCAACAGAAAAAAAAAAAAAACCTTAATGCAATTTGTTCTATAAATACCCAGGCAAGTGAGGACAGGCCAGCGCGAGGGCCGCCAGCCTGCTCGGGGGGAGCGCAGCTGTGCCCACGAGCCCCGCGGGGCCGCGGACGGACGAGCCAGGGCGCCTCCGCTCGCCGCCGCGGCGCCAGACCCTGGCCGTGCCCCTCGACGGCCCCTTCCCGACGGTCTTCCGCTACGCACGACGGAGCCCTTCTCRAGGGAAAGCAAGGGAAAAAGGCTGGGGCCAACCCAGCCCTGCGTCCGCCTTTCTGCTCGTGTAACCCCCGCGGTCTTCCCGCGTTTTCTCCTCGTGCCGCTGCAACGGCCTGAAGCTCTG
Source organism: Rhea americana (assembly GCF_003343005.1). Lineage (NCBI taxonomy): Eukaryota > Metazoa > Chordata > Aves > Rheiformes > Rheidae > Rhea > Rhea americana. The sequence continues at coordinate 1,395,296 of NW_028186342.1, forward strand.
ACTGACGTTTAGTCCGAGGATTTCCGCATCTCCAAATCCGGCTCCCGCTTTCCTGGCACAGGGGAGAGCCACGGCCACAGCCAGGCTTYGGGAGGAGAGAGGAGAAACGCAGCGGCTTTGAAGGCCCCCAGCTACCGAAGAACAGGACAAAGCGCCGACACCGGCTGCAGCACAATTACGTCGTTATCTGGGAAGGAAGGGCTCCGTGCCAGCTGCTGCTCCCCTCCGCGAGCCAGGGGACGTTTCCCGCGGCTTGGAAAGAAGCTGCGGACAGAAACCCAACCCGGAGAAGGYGCATCGCTACCTGGGGTCACGCAGAGGGGCGGCGGGGGCTCTGCAAAAGCAAGGGAAGAGCGGCTGCGGGAGCCGTGCCCGTAAGGAGAGGCCGGGCRGCGATGCTAGCCGTTCGTCCGCTCTCAGACCTCGGGGGAGCCGGGAGGTCCCGCGCAGGCTGCACAGACTGCGAGGCAGAGATCTTCTGCAGCCAGGAGAGACGCCTGCGCTGTCCCTCGAGCGCAGGGAACAGCTGCTGCAAGGGGGAAACGCGGTTTTATACATTCGGCACAAAGCAGGAGCCGCCGCCGGTCAGGGAAAGCCCACATCCGCTGCCTGCCTCGGGGGAGCTGCAGGAGCGGCTCCCAGCGCCGCGAGCACGGGGGGGCCGAGCGGGGCACCCGGCACGGGGAGGGCTCTGGCCGCCGGCACCCGGCGCTTCCAGCTGCTCTGAACCGCATCCCGCAGCGTGGTTTCCCACAGGTCAGCAACAGCCGGCTGCTCGGGCAGCATCAAAGCTGCATGGGGCTGCAGGCACCCGCGGGCCGGCCCGTGCTGGCAGGACACCCAGCGCCCGCTGCTGCCGCGGAGGGGAGCGCCCGGCCGCCGGGGAGGCCCGTGGCCACGGGCAGGCGCTCCCGGAGGAGCCCGGTGCTGTTGTTCAGTCATTTTCTGCATGAGGTAGACACAGGCGTACAGATGTTTTCCCATCTGGARCAGCTGGAGAATTAACAAGGAGTTAAGTTTAAAAGGCCTTGAGTGCAATAAAAGCTAGCGAGGCATCGAGCCGGGGAGCGCGGAGCTGCGGCCACCTCCGCAGGCCCTGCTGCACGCGGGGAGCACGAGTCCCTCGTCCAGCTCGACCACGGACGTCTCCAGGCACACGCAAACCGAGCGCACGGCTCGTCCCCTAAATGGGAGGCTTTCTTTCCTTTTCTTGAAGTAGGACTCCAGGGCATACAGTCACCGTCCTGCCCAAACAAGCTGCAACGCTTCTGTCCCAAGCAGCCGGGAAGCGCTGGGCAATGCAACAAAGTCTTGTTGTGCAGTCTGCACCCGACGGAAAGCGGGTGGGCAGCKCTGGGGCGCTGCGGCGGGAGGCAAAGCAGGGGAGGGCTCAGGGCGCAGTAAATACCACACACACATCAAAAACGCAGAACGCTTTGTTGTGTTCCCTCGTGTTTGCTGTGCCCAGGGAAAGACAGGCGTATTCTTGGGATATGACCGTTATGGTTAAAAATAGATTGCACTTCTCTGTGCAAAGGTTGGGCAAGTCTCACCTTGCCACCTTCCAAGACCTGGTCCCCCCAGAGGAAAGGGCAGCCTGAAGCTGCAGCAGACCAGCACCCCCGAAAGTGGAGAAAACAAGGGGAGGGTCAGCGTGCCGAGCAGGACCAGGCCCAACACGGGGTGCTGGGATAAGGGCTAGTTACGCTCTGTGCCACTGAAGTCCAAGCAAGAAAAATCTTGAAGCCCCAATGGAGAGAGCACGTGTGCAGCACGCATGTATGTGCGTGCAAGTGTGCGCACGTGCCAGTGTTGGGGAAGATGAGCTGCTCTGCAGCCTGCAGGAGCAAAGCAGACCCCAGACCATTGCAGCACCCTGTGCTGCCGGCACCCAGGCCCTTCCCAGGGCCGTGCACGGAGCGAGCTTGGCTCTGCCTYGGGAGCAGCCYGCACTAGCGCACAGCCAGGCGCCAGGGCCAGCRGGGAAAGCAYGCTTCCTTCCTGCCTCTTCTGCAGCAGGCTCCAAGCACTTGCTGTTTAGCTTAGCCTCTGCGGGGGGAGAAACACAAYGCGTTTGAAGACGTGTCCCAACAGCCGCTGCCGGAAAGGCCTTGTASAACTTTCATTTTCCAGCCCTGCATGTCCAGGCATTTCCCAGCATCCTCTCAAACCGGAGCGCTCCACGGATGTTATCGGCAGGGCGGCTGCGTTGTTCGGCACCGGGATTCCTCTCCCCCGTAGCGGAGGAGCAAGGTCAYGCGGGCAACGCGTTGCAACGCTTGTGGGTGGTGAGGAGACGGAGGGAGCGCTGCTCCGCTCCGTGACCACCTCCCTCCGCAGGCAGGGCTAAACCGSAAGGGCCCGCAGAGGGTACACACAGCCTTTTCAGTCTGTGGATGACTGGGGTTTTCCAGCAAATCATAGGCCTTTGTGAAATGCTTTCAGTCCCCCTAGCAACATGCTGYTTTTCACAGTGGTGTTTCCCAGACCCACCGAGTGCAGGCTGCAAGCCAGGGCACCACCAAACCCACTCACGCGTCATGAAGCCACGGGCAAGTTCTCCCTCCAGCTTCACCCTGGCCATGAAGGGTTCACAAGCATATGAGTTTGATCGCATCTAATCGTGCTACCTAACGACATCCTTCCTCAACAGGCCGAGCAGGAATCCGCAGCCTGAGAGCCTAGACCTCAGCTGGCCTCTGTCTTTGAAGAGGAGGGAGCTGTAGCCCAGGGCAGCAAGGAGCTCTGCTCTGCGGCATCAGCCTCGCCGGCGTGCTCAGTCCCAGSCAGCGCAGAGCATCCCCAGSGCGCTTTATTCTCCCCAGATCGGAGAGCACAGYGCAGTAAACGCCTGCTGCTCTGCTCCCTACGGAGCAGAGAGCCTGAGCGACACGGTGCCTCCGCRGGAGCCGCAGGCCGGGCAGCGGTGCGGGCCAGCCGGGCCCTCCTGGAYGCCCRCTGYGGTCGCAGACTCACCCAGTGCCCGGGTCACGCGCATCAGCACTTCCCCCAGCTTCATCCTGGTCGCCACAGCCTCTGTCGTGCCCTGCGCTGGGCTCCCGTACTGGGCCAGCAGCGCTGGCAGGATTTGCTCTGGGTACTCGTTGGAGAGCAGGGCAACACCTGGAGGTCAGAGCRAAAAGAAAATGTGAGTCAGCCTTGGTCATACAGCAGGGATGGCATGTACCAGCCATGTTTGCTGGAAGGAAAAYGGGAATAAGGCAAGCGCAGGCAGGACAGAAGAGCAGAGAGCCCTATTGGTATGTCTAAACCTTAAGAACCAGCCAGTTTGCAGAAAGCAAGTCTTGGGGAGTTTTCTACATTATTATCCTTATCCCTGCTGAGCTTCACTCTGCTTCAAAGGGCTCTGGCTCCCTCTATTTCACCCCCAAAYACAGCCAGGCCCCCTTTGGCAACACGGCTCCCACCCAGCTGCAGCCCAAAGCCACCACTTCACTTCCYACACCACTGAAGCACTGCCAGGATCCAGCCCACCGGGCAATCGCAGGCGAAGCTGCGGAGCTGGTTGGGGTGGGAGAACTGGTCTCACGACTGTGAAATGCACCCCCCCCACTCTGTTAATGACTGATGGGAGCTGTAAAGGGGCCTGGCTCCCAGTGGAGCGTGCCACCRCCAGGAATTGCTCCTGGCGATCGTTAAGTGCCCAGGTTGCTCCTCCAGCCTTTGTGCAGCGAGCGGATGYGGCTGTCAGCCACACATCTCCCAACTACGGCTTTAGGGCAGCGGCGGACACGCACCGGGGCYCCGGAGAAGGGAGGGAGCGCAGAGAAGGAGATTTTCCAGCGATTAGGAGTGGCAGGTTGTGGGAAAAGCCTCCTTATTTGCACAAGGCAATGTCACTTGAGAGTTTGGGGGATTCTGCAGCCTTTGTTGGCACTGGTGTCTCAGCTGCATGCCGGTGCGTTTGCAGGGTTCCCCAGACAGCCCCGGTCCCTCTGCCCCCAGCACCGGGTGATCCGCGCTGGGCTCCGCAGGTCTYCTGCGGCATCGGCACCAGGCCACTGCCGCCAGCCTCAGCAGGGGACACGCTGCCGTCGTCCCCTGAGCACGTAGCTCGCCTCCTCCACAGGGCTGGGGAAACGCTGCGCGAGGCCAGACCGGCGCGACGGCACAGGGCAGGAGCACTGGGGCAGCAGCAAGGGGAGGCCGGATGCTGCTGGAAACAGGCACTTAGTCACCACCCACTACGGGCTAGAGAGTCTCCGTCTCCTGCCCAGTGGGGACGGCTGGAGAGCAGGGCACGGAGCAGGAGGAGCCCTTCCTACCCAGCCCACTGGCTGCGTTTAACCCCTCCGTGCTGTCTTTTCCTTAAGCGATCCTCAAACAACGCTCTCCCAGAGCGAGGCACCCGGAGCATCGCAGTCATGCTCAGGACCACCAGCCACAGGCTCTGCTGAGAGAGGACRAGCCCAGCTGCAAGAACGCACGAGAGCAGCTCGGGGATGCCGAGATCCCGCACGCGGGCAGGGCTCTCGCCAACCTCTCGCGCCACGCAAACCCTAACCAAGGAGGGGGGAAATCTTGGTGTTCTGCATCGCGATCTGACTCCAGCAGCTGGAGCTTGAAGACAGGCACAGAGTCCCCGGTCTCAGGGCGCACGCAGCAGCGGCGACGCCGGGCCTGATGGCATCTGCTCAGCAGCATTTCTCACCGCTCGGCGACACAGGCTGGGCACGGGCGAGAGCAGATCCTGCGCGCCGTGGCCAGCCAGCACCGCTGCCAGTGACGGTGCCCGGCGCTGGGCCCCGTGCTGGCCTGGCCTGTGCTCCAGGGACGAGGCCAGGACTGTAGCTCCTCATGAGGTGGGAGGAAAAAGGAAAATATTGGAATTTCATGCAGGAAAAGGCAAGGACTCAAAATTCACTATAAAATGACGCAGTGGCTACCAGGAAAGAGGGTTAAGCATTGCAGCAAAGGGTACACGTCCAGGATTAGGAAAACAAGGCACTTGTGGCGGGACAGTGCTCCAAAACCAGCACAAATTCAGCGGAGTCACATGAAGTGCAGCCCGCCCCCTTTGACTCACTGCATATCCCAACCGGTCTAGTTATCATCCGCTTTCAGCCGAGGGCTCTGCAGCCTCCCCTAACCCACCTGCTCCGGCCCCAGCGCTCCCACCGGCGCCTCCCTGCTCCGCGGCCGGCTCGCACGGGTGCCCGAACCGTGCACTGCCACGATGCAGCATAGCTCCAACCTGCCCCGCGCCGCTCGTGCAGGGACGCCGCAGCAGGGACGGAGGAGCCCGCGCAGAGCCGGAGCAGCAGCTGCGGCCGGCAGCAGAGCCGCTCGCTGGCGAGGGTGCCCGCGGGCTCCTCTGCAGCACGCCAAATTCCCCTTTTCCTCTGCTTCCTTCTTCCCCTTATCACCATTTGGCCAACGTCGCCGATGTCCAGCCAGCAGATAAACCTGGGCTGCAAATTAATTCTGCACGAGCCCAGGGAGTTGTATGCTACCTCGTTACTAAAACAGATCACGTAGCCCCTCTGCGCAACCCTCCGAGCAAAGCCAGAACACTAAGGTAGCCCCGCGCGGCACCAGGTTGGATGCCAGTTTGAAAAATAAATAATTTAACAGTTGGCAGCAGGTGTCCGCTAATTAGCACTGGTTAATATTTATTGACCTAGCATCTACTTAACGAGGCAGGCATCACACGCAGCAAGGTGTTTCCACCGAGAGCACCAGTGGACGCAGCCTCTGGGTGACACGCGAATCCTGGCAAGCGGAGCTTGGGCGCGATTCCCGGACGTCAGCAGGGTCCCGGCTCTGCTGCCCCCCTGCAACTTCGCCAGCCGCCTGGGACAGAGCTCGGGAKCCCCCACGGCAGCACGCGGGCAGGAACATCCCGTGCAGGCAGGGGCGTCCCGCACTCCCTCCTGCACGCTGGGCTTCGCCGAGGCTCCCGCCGGCGCCGGGAGGAAGGCCCTTCCTGCGGAGCTGCGGGCTGCCCCGGGCACCCTTGGCTCGGTGTGCGCCCCATGACTCAACGCCGCAAGCAGCTGCGTCAGGATGGCACCGGCGCTGCTACCGGCGGCTGCCGCACGCACCGCGTTAATCACCCCGCGATCGTCTGAGCGCACGCTCGCATTTCAGCTGCAGGGCAAGCACAAACCCAGCGCACTCAAGACTGTACAGGCCGGGAGCGAAAGGCACATCGATAAGCTTGTTTCCCAGCTGGGTTTGGGGGTTACTGCTCAGCCGCATCGGTTACGAGAAACAGGATGGCATTTCCTCGCCGCTCTGCCCCGACCTGCGAGTCTCCCCGCCGCAGCACCCGGGGAGATCCACGCTCCCCGCCGCCTCTGCATCGGCCGCCCGTGAGCCGGGCGCTCCTCGCCGGATCCGCTTACGCCTCGGGTCCCGGCAAAACGACTCTCTCCCAAACCACCCCTGCACCCGCGCGCGGTGGCCGGCGGTCCGCAGGGGCGGCCCACTCCGCGAGATGCCCGAATTGTGCTGTGCCACGGGATGCACCTGCCTGCAAACCCCCACTCGGCACCTCGGGGGAAGCTCTCCTCCGGGGTCGCTCGCCTCGCCTCTCCACCCGTGCAGGGCTACAGGCGCACCCCCGGCGAGCCTCGGCACCGGCGCAGCCGCGGCACTGAGGACCGCGACCGGCAGCGGGGTGTCCAGGGGCCACCCCACGCGCTGAACCTGTCCACGGCGCCTCCGCACCACCAGCTCCTCCAGAACACCCACTTGTGGTCTGTGCAGGTTTATAGTGGAGGCAGAGGATAATTTCACTTAACTAATTACCAACTGAGTAAGCAAAACTAAAGCTCCAGCCTAGACAAGGCCTAGGAGACAAAACTCGCCCGCTTCAGGAACGAGGGGCCGAGTCACGACAGCTGACCCAAGGCGCCATCCGAATTGCATCAACTCAGGCCGTCCCACCTCCGGGGACGCTCTCCTGCCTCGGCTCTGCAAGCCTCGGGAACAAGCAGTATCTGAGGGCAAGAAAACCCAGGAAGCCCCAACCCAGCCACAGCACGGGACTAGGGATCAAAGGCTGAAGCAGCAGGTCGCTCAGGCACACACGTGGCCGCTGCCTACGTGGTCGGCAAGAGACCCGAAGGAAGCACCCACCGCAAAACCCGCGCCAGGCGGCGAGAAGACGGGCCGTGGTGCTGTGCCAGCTGTGCCAAGGGCCCCAGCCTTGCTCACACTGCAGTGGGTGGAAGGAAGCAGAGGGGCTGATTCATATTAAAATTTGATTCCTCTGCCTCCAGATGCCTGTGCAACCTCCCTTCCAACCAGGTGTCACCCGGGAAGACACCTCAGAGCCTGGAGGCCGCCGCGGTGGCTGGGTACCCGCTGGGCGGTACTTTCCTCGTTGCTGGAGCGCCAGGCCACGGGCAGAGCCACAGCTGGGGCACGGGGCTCACTCACCACGTCTCCAGCCCCTTCGCAGCACGGATGATTGAACTTCCCACCTCAGCCAAGCAGAAGAGCTTTGCCAGCTGTAAACTGGCAACGTGCACAGGGTGAGAGATCACGACCAGCCCTTGTGCAGCTCCCTGCAGCCCAGACTCTCCAAAGGCCACGTTTCCCCCACCGCGGGAAGCTCCTCTGCCTGCCGGCGATGGTGCCAGACGGCCACCACGGCACCAGCACGGATGGCTCCAGCACGGATGGCTCCAGCACGTCTCCGGGGGACCCGCCCGCTATGGGGGGCTGGAGGAGCCCATCCCAGAAAGGTGCAGAAAAGGCACCGCAGGAGCTTTAAACCCCCGGCCACAGCACAGCACTCGCTGCCGCCGGCTTGGTGAGCCTGCCACGGGCTCCGGCTCGGCATCTGCAGGCCCGAGGCAGGGAGGAGCGCAGCCAGCTGCGGGCAGCACCGCCAGACCTGCTCTCCTCCGCTCTCGCTGGGACACTGCCTGCTGCTCTGCTCTTCGCTCTTACTGCTGCACAGCATAAAGTTTTCTTCTATAAAAACACTACCGCTTAACAGCTCCAGACAACCAGCATGCCCCCAGGTCAAGCATCACTCACCTTGAATAGCAGAAAGGTAGACAAAAGAGTCCTCATGTTGCAAATTTTCTAGGAAAACCTGCAGGATGGAGAGACCAGAGCGTTATTAGCTGTCTGAAGCCACGCTTACAGTCACCGTCTGTCCTTCACCCGCCGTCAGCGCGTGGCTCACTGCTTTCTGTGCCAGGCAAGTCTCACGGGCATGGCTGGACCCAAGCTCTGCGGTGGGCATGCAGCAGGGGAAGGGACCGAGCTGAGCTCAGTACCTGGAGGAGTTTCTCCTGCATCCGAAGCCCCTCTGGATCCCGCTGCTTTATCAGGCTGGAAAGACTGCGGAGAGCCGCTGCCCGAACGGGGACCTGGGGGTCATAGGCGGATAAAAGGAGCTCCTGGAGCTGAGCAGGAGCCGGGCTGGTGGAGCGCTGCGCTGATGCCGGTCCGGCAGCACGGGGCTCTCCGTGTGCGCTCTGCTCTTCACTCATCTCGCCGGGAGCTGAGCTAGCTGCAGGGCCAGAGCCCTGGCCATGCCCYGGCAGCCCCCCGACAGCCCCGGTGCCCGGGCAGGAGGCTCGGTCAGTGGCGCCCGTGAGGCTCTGCTGGCTTGTCCTGCTCGGCTCCGGCTTCCTCCCGAGCAYGCGCTCGGCCGCGGCGCCCACTGTGCTGGCAGCAAAGGCCCCGTGGGTGCAGATGGCGATGCGCAGGTCTGTGGCCAGCTCCTGGATGATGGGCTCGGGGTGGCAGGAGGAGACCTCCTCCAGCACGGGCACCAGCCGCTTCAGGACAGCAAAGTCGCTCGACCTCAGCTGGAAGGAAGGAGAAAAGCAGCGCTGCCGGGACCGCAAAGGGAGACACGCTCCCTCTTGGATCTGCTCCCATGGGAGCTCCCCTGTGCCTTCAGCAAGGGGAGAGCTGGGAGCAGAAGATATTGTACACTGGAATTAAATCAGGTGTGAAACTGCAGTGCAGGTAACAGCACCTCATTGATGAGAGCCTGCTGGTGCATGCCAAGCCGCAAAGGAGCAGTTACACATGCACGGGGCTTTTGTGACCAGTTTATAGCCAAAGTGCTGGGAACTCAAATCAGGCATTTTTAATGCTGCAAATCAAAGGACCGTATGAAGCTCAGCATCTGCGGAGAACATTTACAGCCAGCTTCGTAACTCCCCCAGGTCCGGCCACCAGAGACGTCTCATCTTCCACCCCGCAGCGCAGCTCACGGTGAGCACAAACAGGGAAACACCACCTTTCATGGTGAACTGCTCCAGTTAAACGCTACTTCCAAAGTGAAGTGCTGGGCTGGCAGCAAATGTATCAGTTACAGTGCTTTCCCTCCCCACTACAGGCTATCTCCTCAAAAGGCTCATTGTAAAGAGCTCAAACAGAGTAGATGGTCCTTTTTGGGRAAAAAAATGCTTTGTGCACTACAGAAGTAGTGGCAGTTCTCTGGATTTAGGACAGTGCGCTGCAGAAGCGAGCAGAAAGGCGCAGGCGGGCAGGTAAGCAGGCAGCCAGGAGCCGCCTGCGCCCCGGAGGACACGGCACAGACCCACACCCGGGCCAGCCGCCCCCCTACCCGCAAAAGCTGCGCCTTCCAGGAGACACCAGCACTTCCCAAAGACACGGATGCCTCTTGGCCCTGGCGCTAATCCCCGTTCTAGTGTTTTTGGCAGGGGCAAAGGCTACCTGCTGCTCCTCGGGAGAGGAAAATACCCTCCCAGCCTCCACAGGGCAACGCTCAGAGCATCTTTGGCCTCCCCAGGCCCGTTGGCACCGAAGCCAATGCTGCAACGAGCTCGCGCCCGGTGCCAGCAGGTGCCAGTCTCAGGCCTGACTTCCCTCCAAGAGCTAAAAGCAGCCCCGTGCCCTTAGCTGACAAGGCAGAGGGTGCACAGCGGCCTGGGGCAGGCGGAGGAACCCTCCAGCAGCCAACGCTCCCTGCTCGCTCCCACCCTGTGCTGCCCTGACTGTGCTGGCCAAAGGTCTGTATGTCCATGCAGTGAGACTTGCGGGGTAAATGCATGAATGGTAACCTGGAAAAAAAAAAAATCATCTGGACCAGTTCCCTGCACAACCCCGTGCTGGCACACCAGAACACTAATACTAAATGCTCAGCTTCTCACTGGCGCCTGGGAACAGCCTCATGCTTCACTGATTGCTCTTCTCTCCCGCAGCGACAGCGCTGTATTGCAGCGACAGCGCTTCCTCGCCATAAGAGATTCCCCAGCTTTCCCGTGGAGCCGGCAATGAGCCTGGCAATTGATCCTGCTTCTTTCTATAGCAGCTGTCACGACGGGACCAGACCAGCTCTGCAGCCCCCTGGGAGAAGGTGCAAGGGGCAAACGGCACCAAATGCGGTGACCCATGCAGGATTTTCTGGGAGGCACCACGTTCAGCATCTGAATCCAGGGGACATCCCCRTCACGCCCTCCCTTGGGCTAAAGCTACATGGGATCTTGCCTTTAATTCTTCCTTAAAGGAGGCTGCACACAAGGCAGCTGCACTATGCCATGAGTCTGCAGAGCAGCACAGGGTTTTTCTGGCAGGATATACAACCTGAGAGCAGACTAAGTTCCTGCCCTAAATTGGGTTTAGGATTTAATTGCTAGATCCTGGAAGCAAAATCASGGCCACCAAGGCCTGAAAAGTGATGCTTTACCAGAGATTTCAAGAGAGCTTTTGCATGTTTATGTAAAAAACACTTGGCCATTCAAAATCAAACAGCTTTCCATCCTCTCCTGCTGCTGTCAAGCACCAGCTGCCCTTGGAAACCTTTTTCATTCAATTTGCTTGGCCAAGTTGCTTCCATTAATGACAGGAGTATGAACAGGATCTCGCCTGGGAGGGGGCCCATTAAAACAAGTGCAAGTGCGGAGCTGCTTTCCAGCACACCGCTGCTCCTGCCCGGGTCCAAAGGTGGGAGAAAACAGCAGGACTGCCAGCCAGCTGCTGCTCCCCGTTCTCCGGCCCTCGCAGACTCTATAGCCTGGCTAAGGGGAACACAGGGGCTTTTGGGGGTGGGGGAAAGGAGAGCAGCCCTGGAGGAATGCCCAGCCCCAGCTCTTCAGCCCTGGGCAAACCCCCTTGCCAGCCCCACATTTAGCAGTCAATTTAACCCCAGGCCTGCAAGCAAGAAAGTGAGYGTTAAAAAAAACAGCCCAGGCAATTTAGAAGGCTAGGGCTTGACGGAGGGACTTTGCACCTCCCTTTCTGTGCGCACCACTTGCTACATTATGACCATTCGTTATGCAAGAACTGCCAATTTCTGCTGCTTTWATTATGGGACATTGCCTTTTCCTCYGCAATTTGTAAACAAGCTGCATTGTGAGACAGTGTTAATGTGGCTCCTACTAAGCAATGTCTCTTTTACTAATGTTAGGAATTTAGCAAATAACACACAAACTGCTTTTTTCTGTTAGCAGCAGAATCTTCCTTTGGGCAAGTCTAGGGATGAAGCAACCACCAGTGATGTAAATGCAAGCTCAAGTGATTTCAAGAACCAACAAATACATATTATCGCTCTCCAGCACCAGTTTAACCGACATTGTCTAAGTGGGCAATGTACTTTTTTCATAAAGGATTTTCAGGAATGGTACCGCCTACACAGAGAAGTTCACTGCACTTACAGGATGCAGCCCATGGATGTGTGGGGATGCAGAAGACTGAGTATTCAAAGACCCTATGTGACCGTGCTGCCCTGTCAGGGCCTTCTCAAAAGCAGAGCTTGGGTTGTAAACGAGTTAACCAATGTTCGGCGACTTGTGAGCATAGCTCTACAGAGCTTTTATATGCCACTTTCCACACTTAAGCAGTTATGCCAGAGGCAGCACCATCCCCAGGACACCAAGGCTGCTGGTGCACCAGGGTGACCAGCCACGCGTACTCCTCCGAGCAGCAAGGCATTGGGAGCCCCCCACCTCGTGAATATTAGCAGATCCCGCTACCAGACTCCYGAGCTGGCAGTCAGGGAAGGCTGCAGCCAACCCCAGGGGCAGTGGGTATGCCTTCAGAAGGATTTCCCCCTCCCCATGCCCGTGCAAGATGCCAATAGAGATTCTCACAACTTCACAAATCTGAACCAAAGAGCAATACATTGACAAACCTACACCTCGTTACGTTTTCTTCCTTGCTGAAAGCGTGTAGATTTCTTGTTTGGTAGCCTTACTATTAGAAACATGTAGCACTACAGAGAGATCTTGGTTAAATGAACAAAACAATTGGAGGAAGAGACTCAGCAATGCCAGTGGGACCCAAAGCAGTGCAGAAACATGTGCAGACTTGCAAGCACTTCCGAGAGAGATAACGGGAACCACAAAGAGCAGGAGCCAGGGAGCCCAACCCTTGTAGCAGCTGGCCTGCTGGGAACCCAGCCCTCCCCACGCCGCAGAGCGCRGCTGCGCCGGCCGGCACGCCGCGCGGCCAAGCACGCTGGCACCGCTCCGCGGAGGAAACCAGCGGCACTGTGCACAAAAACACACCCGGGGAGCACCTAGGACCCCGAGCACAGGTGCAGAAGGGCACGGAGGACTGGCACAGGTCTCACGTCCCCCCCCATCCAGCGCGGAAGGGCAGCTCTGGTCGGCCCAAGCGGCACCCGCACGCCCCACTCACCTGCACCGCGCCGCCCAGCACGGCTGCCACGAGCCCCATGGCCATGCTCAGCGTCTGCGCCTCCACCGCGCTGCCGGCACCCCGCGCCAGGCTCACGCACGCCCGCTGAAGCGTCGCTGCCACGAAGTCCACCACCTGCCAGCAGAAGAGAGTTTGGAGGAGAAGTTAGAGAAAGCAGGTCAGCGCGGTGCTCCCCGAGAGCCCAGATGGGCCATCACCGCCCCGGTGAGCAGCGGGGGGCGGGGGGGGTTCTGTCTAGAAACAGAGTCAAGCGGGGATTTAGCAAGGCTCAGATAAACTTCATTACAACAACAACAAAGAATGATTGCCTGCATGCCCATCGCAAGCTCTCCAGAGCAGCACAGCGCCATTCCTCTGCAGCCTGCACCAAGAACCGAGGCTGGGGGTTTTYGCAGAAAACTACCCTTTTCCAGAAAAACACCATGGGGCTTCCAGCTCCTGAYAATTATCGCAATTCATCTGCTCAAAAGCTCCCCAAGTAGGGAGCCAAGGGATCAGACATCATGTGCTCACCCAGTCTACACCTGAGAGGGGCCGCTTCCAATGCACATCCGTGCATGTATTTTGTGATTTTATTGWAATGATTTTTKTTCTTTTTTCAAGCTAATAATGATCCTGCCTGGTTGGCTTTGCTCATCTCTACATTTGGCACCAAAATCTTTGATCCCACAAGCTTCCAGAATTTCCAACAGCGCTCGAAATCAACGCGGCTTTCTGCTCCGCTCCTTCGTCCGCTGGCCGCACAGCCTGCAGATCCTCACCACTGCGCCTGGGCCCAGCCGCTCACTCCCCGTGGCAAACAGACGAACTGTGGCCTTTCCCGTTTAATATGCTCCTTGCAAAACAAAGAGGACCCTCTGGAATAGCTCCTGGTTTGGAAAACAAAGCAACATGGCAACCAGGTAGCACTCAGCCAATCTGCACACTTGCAGCCTCCTGCCGTCGTGTCAGGCCGCAGGCACCTAACGAGCTTTCTCATCAGCAGGGCGAGCGGCAGGGCTGCACGCTGCCAGCCTCATTAACTACGACCCTATTGTACATATAAAGTAGGAAGGCTGGCTCTGAAAGACTGCAGAAAAGGCTTAGGCACTTTCTGGACTAATAAGCCCAGAAAGGTGCTGTCAAACRGCAAGAATTTGGAGTAAAAAGTGTCAAAACATCTGCTCTCAAAAATTAGTGACACACAAGCTGAATGGGTTGAAACTACATTTAATGAAAGGGTGGGAATATAATGAACAAGTAATCTATCAGTAGATAACTAGTGAAAAAAGGTTAAAAATATCTTATAGGAAAAAAAGGCTGAAAAATAAAATACGGAGCCACATTTCCGTATTATGCAGTAGGAGAGCACAGCATGTCACAAATGGCTTATCACGGAAATCAAGTCAGCCTCTTAAAACTCAGGGAAACAATGAGGGGAAGCAATGCAAATAAAATATATTGYGCAAGATATATTGCGAAGAGGTCCAAAGTTGTTGGCCAGTCCTGAATTCCAGCTCTATGAAGACAGATCCTGCTTGTTCCGAGTCTGTTATACAGAAACACACAGTCCACAGTGTCCACAGCAAGAGGGAAAAAAAAACAAAAAACAACAAAAAAAAACCCTGTGTACCGCAGAACTTGCTTAAAACTGAACTATGCAACTACCTGTTTAAACCTGAGGGATTTCTCCTTGAAATATGACACACCTAGTATTTACTTTTCACTCAAAATGTAATAGGTTTTTTGTCTGTTTGGGTTGCTTTGTTTTCTTCTAGAATCATGTGCTGGACTCGGAAACCAGGCAAAATCATTTTTCATTCCTTGATTTTGACTTAAATACCAGAGCTGACCCTGCTTAGGTCTCTGGGTGGCAGAGAGGAGGGTTCTTGCTGCCCAGGCTGGGAACTCTGCAGTGCACGGCACGAAGGAGCGAGGCGCAGCGGTGACACCGGCTGCGTATCGCGTGTCACCGGGGAGCGCAACACAAAAGATCCCATTGTCTCAGAAAGAAACCAAGGAGAAAAATGCATAAGCAGTGACTTGCACTGCTTAAGCAAGTCACAGTTAACTATCATATTCAGGTCATTAAAAAAAAATTAAGAGAAAGATGAGCAAGCTAAGACACAGTGAAGCCCTGGCTGCCCAGTGCTGCCCTCGGCGCGCGCCAAAGCCTTCCGGAGACCGGCAAGGTGCAGCTGCAGCTCAGGCAGAACTCCCTCCGGCACCGCTGGAACGCGGTGGAGGGACGGCAGCCTAACAACCCTGCTCGCCATCAGGTACGAGGCATCTTAGCTGCCTTGGAAATTATGACATTTAAYAGATTTGCAGCTGCCTATTCAAGAGGATGCCTAAAAGCACGGACTGCACAAACACAGTTACATCAATCTTAACGGCTGCATGTACTACTCAGTGCAGGTATTACAGCAACAGACACCAGAGAAACACCACATATGGTCTCTTCGATGACAAGGGAAGGAGCAGGACTTGACAGCTGCACTATGCTGCATTCCCAGCAMGCTCTGCAAAGTCATCAGATTGGCAGCCTAGTTGTAACGGCTCCTGTACATAGCTGCAGAAATGTGCCAGGAAAAACAGTCACCAGCACTACGGATACGCAGCAAACATACCAAAGGTCTGCTGAGTACTGATATCTTTAAGCTTTGTAAAACTAGGGTAGCATTTTGCTCAGAACAAAAAAGAGAAACTGGTAAATCGGGGTTTGACTAATGCACAGACTATTATCTCAGCTTTTAAAACACAAGCCAAAACAGATAGGAGATGTCTGCTGAGCAGGCTTCCAGCTGTACCTACAGTTGACACAGTCCTTCCTGATGATACTGCACAGTCTGGTGCCTTGTTGAGACACAACCGCRTCTGGATTCACAGGGAAGGTCTAGTCTTCTCCAGCTGTTTCTTAGCAATTGCTATCGAGGGCCCCAGGGGCCCTGTGTGCACCAGGCYATTGGCTGCTGACCCCTGCGGCTCTGCCACGACCAACCTGAGCAACATCTGTGAACACAGTGTCCGAGACGCTCTCGCACAGCAGGGCCACGAGCTGCAGGACGAGCAGCTGCCTCTGCTGCCCCGCACGGTGCTGCTCCAGCTCCAGGAGACTCTCTGCAGACAGGGGAGCAGCGTCTGAAGCTGTCTCACCCTCTGCAGCCACATGAGTCAGCGCCTGCAGGAAGGAAGCACAGGGCACGGAAAGGGAGGCAGTAGTTAAATACAGGCAAATCAGTTCCAGGAAAAGGGGCAGTTGCCACCCCACTGACACAGCCCAGGGCCACCTCTGCACGGCAGGCCAGCGGTGCCTCTCCTGCGGCTCTGTGCTGCTGCTAACGGCACCCGCCRGCTCCTCCGTCCCCTGGCTGGGTCTGGGGCTGCCTGCCTGGCATGCAGCAGGACTGCTCCACTGCAGGCCACACCAGGCAGCTCAGTGCTCCCAAGACACGTACAGTGGATCATCGGTCCCTTTTGCCATCTACCACCCAGACTACGTGGC
Organism: Rhea americana; assembly: GCF_003343005.1. NCBI lineage: Eukaryota > Metazoa > Chordata > Aves > Rheiformes > Rheidae > Rhea > Rhea americana. Next base: position 1,411,401 of record NW_028186342.1, read on the forward strand.
CCACAAAGACCAGAGCTCCTTGCAGACATGCCCCAAACACAGAGTCTRCCAGTAGACTCCGGCTCCTTACCTTCAGGCAGCGGATGAAGAAGTCTCCGGCTAGACCACTCTTCTGGCAGTGAGACAAAAGCTCCACTAAGTTCTCCATGTGCCACTGSTCTGAGGAAACCTTCTGAAAAAGGGCCTCATCTTCATCACTGAAACGGGGTCACTACGTCACTAACATGAACAAACCCAAAGCCTCTTCTGCACAACTCCAAGGCAAGGCAAAATCCTATTTTTGCCTTCTCTTAGAAAYCTTCCTTCCCACAAACACTGCACTATGCATCGCAGCTCCACAAAGGACAGAGTAGTTCAGCTGCCTACTGGCTGCCCTTCTAGGAGGGCAGGAGGACGTGGGTGCGCCACGCAACGGCACAGGACTGCTCAGGGCAGCAGCAGCAGGCGACAGTGGGCAGCAGGAACCACGGGCACTTTCTGAAGAATTTCCTAGGTCAAGTTTTAGTTTCCTTGGACRCCACAAGTAACATTTCTACTCATGCTAAAGCCAACAATGCTCTAAGGGCCAAAACTGCCTCTGAGCACACTTTGTATATGTATCGTGTTCACCTGGGAGGTGCCGCCGAGCCCAAATGTCTCCAGCTCACAAGTAGAGATGAGAAATCCCGCCGATGCCACCCCAACAGGGCACCCAGTGGCTGTATCTTCCACAGCCCCACACACCCTCCTCCGCATGCAGATCCCACATGGCTTCAGCGCTTCGCAGACCTGGGGAGCTCCCACTCCCAGTACCAGCCTGCATGGCACTACCAGAAAGGGGAAGGCTAGAGGCAGCTGCCAAACTGCTGCTCAGTTTGGTTAGTCTGAATGACCAAGCATTCAGTTTATTAATTAACCAGCATTCATTAAAGGAGCATTATTAACAGAAACCATGAATACAAAACACATTTTAATCCACCCATCCTATAAAGAAGTGGCTTAGCTCTAGCTAATCATGCAGCATTCACAACCATAAAAATAGGATAGACATAGGCAAAGTTGTAGCTGTTAAAGAAGAACTTTAAACCTATTTAGTTTAACACGTCTGAGACAGACCTTCCTCTAGTTCAAGTGAGGAATAGCTYGAAATGAAATTGAAATAAGAATATTTGTATGGGGGTTTATTACACTCATAATGAAATGAGTGCACACAGCTCTCGACACACCCGCACAGTGGCGGCTCTCGGGCTGGAGTTGAGTGCTCTGCCCGCTAGACAGTGTTGGCTTGTATTTATAGGTGCCAGTTAAAAATAGTTCTCTCTTTAAACCAAATGTYGTGCTTGAGAACAATTCTCACTTGCATGGCTGGAGTCTAATGGCTGTAGTTTATTTCCCACATGGCCATGCTCTGCCTCTGCTTGTAGAGGCCACCTACGAGCCAACAGGCTTGTAGGAGCAGGAGGGGGGTTCAGTCACYGGCTCAGCTATGTTGGCATCTCTGCAGAGTCCTTACTGCACTGCTGCCACCTGCACCCAAGGAAATCTGCTCGCTCCATGCAGTGGAGACAAGCTCAGGATGGAAGGGGGAGTGAGGGGGGAGAAATCAGCATCGCTGCTTCGGGACAGCAGAACATGCTGTTCCCAAGCTACCCCGCGTGCCAGGCTGCAGAGACGGTGTGTTAATGCTCAGGCAGAGCAGGTCAGGTTTCAGGAATGAAAGCCAGTTCTGCACTATGCACAAGTAACATGGAGGCTGTGGGGAAGCATCGCGTGTCGGAGCTCAGCGCAACATCCCGGGTACCCMAGGGCTGGGAGGGGACAAGACCGTGGTGGACCAGCCCCAGGCTTGCTGGGCGCTCTGACTGGTGCCGCACCCACAAAAGGCTCTGCACACTGAACAACGTTCAGCCATGCCCCAGCCGCTCTCACCTGATGGTCTCTTCCACAGCAACCACAGCACCGCCCTCRCTGCCTACACGAAGCTGGCACTGTGGATGGAGGAGGCGCACGCTGCTCTCCAGCCCCGCAAACCCTTCCAGCACAGACAGCGACACCTCTCGCTCTGCCTTCTCCAAGAACCACAGTAAGATCTCCTGGCACGGTGAGCTGGCAAGAAGAGACGAAGCAGCAGTGACCATGTCCTGCTCTGTGCATACAGCGCTGCAACGCAGCAATGGGCCTCAGGGTGAGGGAGAGAGAGACCATGGACACTCCTTGGGATGCTCTATGGGCTGAGAGCTCCTGGGCCCTGAAGACATTTGCATCAGTTCTAAGATCAGTAGACTATCCCGTCCTTCCAGCATTTCACTAATGGAAGGATTTGGGTCCTTAAAGACTTCACCCTAGCAAGGAATGGAGAACTCTGACTGAATGGCATGTTTGTACAGGGACAGCCACTTCCAAGCAGCCTCGGCACGGAGTGCCTGATGCTTCACACCAGTCTGACAAAGCACCGAGCTGTCAGCTGTGCCAAGGGAGAGGAGGAAGGAGACGRGGAGCACAGGAAGGTGGCATATAAATTCCTGCCAAGTGAAGATGCAGGTTAATGAGATTGAGTTACAGTGCTGTGCCAGAGGTCTGGAAACCTGAACACTTCCAGGCAGCTGTGGTTTTAGACACCTCTGCCAAATTCCTTTGTAAAGGGAGAACCTAGCAGAAATTCTGCTCACCCAGCAGCAGTGTTAACTTGGCTTGTTCAAAGCACTTGCCAGTGCACTCATTGCTCTTTGAAATGATTAATGATGTCTTTAATAATAGCAGAGGCAATGTCTACATAGAACCTTGGAGGGAAAATCTCCATTACCCATGTGTCAACATCACTAAAGCATTAGCATAAACCCACCAAGACTGTATTTACCAGAGTGGCCCAAATTCAGGACAACACTGAAAGTCTGGCAGGAGAAAGGAGAGAGGACAGCCAGCACCTGGGTCATCACTATCRCTGTCTATGACTGACATACGCAGTGCTTACCACCATACATCAGTCACGGGGGAACGGGGCACAAAGTAAGATGGCCACAGCTGCTGAGAGATGCGGASAGAGTGATCCCAAGTGGGGCGTGGGCAGGTGGGAGAAGAAAGAAAGTCTTATTTCAGAGAGTCAGAGCTCAAGCGCTTTTATCCAGTTTTAGTCTGTTTCTAAATCCTTCCACACCTAGTTAGRTCCTGCATCATCTTCTCCGTACCCAGGCAAACACCATCCTTCCTTGCAGGCAGGCCACCTGCAGAAGTTACACCCATGGCCCCAGGGCTCCTGTAGGGCATGSCAGCCTCTACAGCAAACCCTGTGGCTTCAGGGAAGACAAAACCTAACGTGAGAACCCTTCCCCTGGTCACAGGTCTGGCAGTGAGGTCATGCACTGTGCGTATGCCTGTGGTTGCTGCCTACTTTGAATGAGGGCTCTTTAGGGTAAGAAATTTGGTCTTGAGTTCTGTGCATATCCTTGCAGGACACGTCTTTTGGAGCTGGGCACCACAAAGAAGAAATCCCAGAAATTCCACAAAATCCTTCCTTACCGTAAGTAGGACACATTCTGCTTGGTGAAGGAATAGAGAGAGAAAACCACTCCCAGGACTGACTGTAAGGATTCCAGCAGCAGGCGAGAGCTGTTGTTTCCAACTACGTACACCTAGAGACAGAGAAGGGCACAGAGAGCAGAGTCAAACACCTGCATTGAGCAGAGAGAAAGCAAAGCAAAGGACAGTAAGCAYGTCTGTGCTCACAGAGGCTGCCAGCGGAGAGGATCACAGAGACTTACAACCACCTCTTCTTTTCAGTCTGAAGCTCATTTTCCCTGGTCATGCCATACTTTGTACCAAAGGCAGCCTTGAGTACCATCCTCCTTCTAGCATTTGCTTAATCACAGCAGTGCTCCAAGCTACAGGAGCATTGCAGCAGCCATTCAGGAAGCCTTAGGCATAAGATCTTAAGTTACAGACAGATGCATTAGGCACTTTTGAATTAGCAAATCTTTATGGAAATGCTGTACCCAGAGTCAAGTTTCCAGTTACACAGAGATCAGTCCCTAGCAAGGCAGCTGGGCTGATGTGTGCTGAGCTGACCGAGCGGTACACAGAGTGCCTGGGAACTGCAGGCTGGTGCAAGGGCTTGAGGAGGTTACAGAGCTACGCTCCTTTCCTCCATCTTAAGCAGCACCTTCCTGAGCCAGTACAAAAACCCTCCTAAAAGCCACTACCTCTTCCCATTCAAGCTGCAGTTAACAGCTCACTGCTCACAAATGCTACATCACTGYGCACAGAGCACAGGAAAAGTGTTCATAGAAGTCTTATGATGTAGGGTTTCCTTTAGAAACCTTTAAAGGAACTGTCCAAGCCTAAAAGTCATGTAAGACACTGYCAGTTAATGCCATATGCTGAGAAAGCTCCATTTAGAAGACTTAAATAGCAAGCCTTGACCAGCTGGACTCAGCGAGTACAATTTTGGTGACATTCAAATCCACATTTTTCTAAGCTCTATCTCCCTCCGTTCCTTTGAGCTTAGAGAAAACTGTCTCTTAACAAGCTCTCCAAGGAACTTCCAGCAGCACAGATTGATGAACTACCTGTTCAGAAGTTGTTGTCCCTTCAAACCAGAGCACGATCCACACCTCCGACATCAGCAGCTAGACAGCAAGGGCCTGCTTTCAGGGCTAGAAGTACCCAGGGTACAAACCAAAGGAGAGTTCCTGCCTGCAAGGGGCAGTGTGACARCCCAGGTATGAGAGCGAGGAAGGAGATTTTCTTGATAGTGTTTTGGCTTGCTGTAYTGATGCAAACTGATGTTTTGCCTGTACTAATCCCTACGGAGCCATTCTTCATAACCAGAACCTTTTGTACACAAAGCCTCCCTGACAAAGCCCCAAGGATGGCTTCCCACTCAGCATCAAATGACACTTGCTAGGCAAGAAACCCCTGCAAACCTGCAGGCTGGAGTCTCCATCACTAATCTCACTGCTGTCAGGCCTAAAGCACTATGCCATTAAGGAGGGATCCGCCCCRAACTCCAGAGACATTTTCATTGTGAGCAGCAGCCACAGAGCAGCCCTCCAGACTGGTCTCTGCCTGCCAGCTAGTTACAACAGATCATTAGTACGCAAAATACTACAACAATCGCAGCATTTAAAAGCTTAGCCTGCCTAGGGGCATGCCAGCAAGCCAGTCACTAGCTGCTTGGATTCCTTGGCTCAAGATGTCCTTCTGGCCTGGAGCTCGCTGTATGAGGCGAGGCTCTGCTGCTGCTCTCAGGGCAGGGAGCAAAGCCTGGAGCACGGTGCTGATGACTGACTATCTAGGTTAAGTTTTGCACTGTACTCTGCTGAGAAGGCCACATTCCAGCCCRGGATCAGCCATCAGGACACTCCTGCTGCACCTTCTCCTGTGTTAATGCTGTAGGTGGCACTGGGCATCAGGCTGCTGCAACGCGGTCAGCTCCCTCTTGCCAGTGCAGCCTCTGCACTGTGTTATACCCCATCGCAGGCCACGCACGGCTCTTCGGAGACGATGCACGGTAAGACTCATGCTCAAGATAATATGCTGACAGCGACTCTGCATGCTACCTTTCCTGTGCTGCCTCACTGGGCACTGGTGATACTGGTGTGCACAGCAGAAAAGGAGACAGGAGAGAAGGTTTCAGAAGAGAGGTCTCCACAAAACAGCCCTTCAGAAGAGATCTATTCCGTCAAAGGCAGTGCAAGAATGGATGACACTTCTGCAACTGCCAGAGCTAAGGSTTGCACTGCTGAACACTCGGCGCCCGTCACACAGATCAGCTCTAGGCCTGACTGCATCTCTCTCTAGGCCCTAGACCACACGAGGCCAGCTCCAGAGGGATTAGGAAATGAAATGGCTGGACACCCAGCAGCAGCTGCCAAAGCATTACCCTCCTACAGCTTAAAAATTAACASCATGCACACAGAAACCTGTGCCATGGGGTTACACTCAGTATGTTCCCTGCAAAACAAAGCTACTCATTTTTTCTCTTCTTATAGGAAAGTACCTTACTTSTGCAGTGGGACCAGACACATTATAATTCCTTTAGCCACCTGACAGATGCCACCAGGAGAAAATGGGCTACTGGGGGCAGAAATAAGGGAAAACATTTCCTGARGTTTGACATGCAACTGCCTACAGCCAGAAGAAATGCAGAAAAGCTGCATTGCTGCTGCCTGCAGAAAGGCAAAGAAGCATTAATGGGACAAAGTAGGGCTTGCAGATCTGCTCCTGGGTGAGGGCTCCTCTGGGAGGAGTGATGTGAGGACCTAAAAACTGTTCTCAGCAACTGAAATAAGCTTTACGTAACATCCAAAGTGAATCTCTTCGGAGAGCCTGGAACTCCTCCTGCAGATCCCTTCTGCCAGGCTACAGGATCATGCCTGGCCTCTGGTACGACAGACTAAGGAGCCTCACAGAACTGACTCCGACACACAATTTTAGGCAGACAGCGCAGACCTTTAGTATCAGATATCATAACAATTCYGGTCACACACTTCACGAGAGTACARGCTTGCCTACAGTGTCTCAAGGCTCAGAGTGAACAGGTGGACTCGGGTATCTGAAAGCTATACTGAAGACAGCGCTTAGGTTAGTGAAGCAGGTTGAGCAGCGGAGACCACTTCTCTGTAACCACACTGACCCAGTGCACAGCGAGTGCGGAAGGGCCGCTGAGGCAGCAGTCTCAAAACCAGGCTGAAGCAGTAAGTCCACATTTGYTTTTTCTGACTGACCCCAAAAGCACTTACAGACATATCGTAGCTAATAACCCCCACACCGCTTTCCTTCCTCCAACCACCGTCTCTTCCCTGTTTCTGGGTCCTAACCTCAGGTGTCTGAGAGACAGTCTCCCCGCTTGGGGCTGAGCCACTGACCACCCTTTTCACGTGGGGCACACGGGCTCTCCTCTGCTTCCTAACAGCAGCCCCGAGCCAACAGGATAATTGCTGTCTGCTGTGGTCTGGAAACAACGCAGAGCTAACGCTCTAGCAGACATCTCCTTGGCTTGGTCCAGCAGCGCTTCCACCCCCAGCACAGCACCCCGCCGGCGCTGTGCCCTGCCCCGCAGGCAGCAACGATGGGCGAGCGACTGCGCCAGCCCCACCGCCGCTCCTCCTCTGGCTCTCTGATGTCCTCTGAGCTCACCTTCACTCTCCTTTTCACGCCTGTGACAGCTCAGCAGTCTCGGAGGCACATTTACCCTGCTCGCTTCTCAAGTCCCTGCTGCGAACACTTCTCTGCTGACTAGCTGCATAATCACCAGCTGCGAGTGATATGCCGAGAAGACCCTGCCAACCTGCTCACACTGCAGGGCTGAGCAGTGCAGCGCAGCCTGTCACTGGTGCTGCCTCCCTCCCCAGTGCCTTCTTCTCCAGGTCACTCAGCTGGAAGCATTTCAACCGAACACAAGAGCTGCCTGCTGTCCCTCTGCCTGCCAGGAGTTAATGCTGCAGGAACTGCAGAAAAGCTCCCAGCTCCGGGCCTGGTTGCTCCAGCGCTCTGGCTCAGGCTGCCCCCTGCAGACCTCAGGGAGGCAAGGAGAGCACCAGCGGGAAGGCAGTGCTTCTTCCACCCTCCCCAGGGAGCGCAGGGGACACTACAAACCGCGTTATGCAATGCTATAAGATAAGGAAAATGAGGCACAGAGGCACTAAGAGGAAGGTGAGTCAGGGACAGCCTGGGAGGAAAACTTAGGTTTTCTGCAGAATTTTAGCACTTAYGTAATGCTCCCTACAATCAGAAGTCTTCTTTTCACTGACAGCTGCATCTCTGAGGCTGGTGGGTGAACAGCTCATTTCAGATGGGCCCTGGCTGCCCAAGGCAATGCAGGAGCCCAGGCGGACTCCTGCCAAGAATGCTCTGTCTGCTGCCACGTCGCCCGCTCTGRGGTTACCTGAGCTATGATCAAGGCTGGAGTCCTGAAACTTTTCTGACAGTGTAACCAGACATAACTATCCYGAGGAAAGCTATTCAACTCAGCAATGCACAAAGTCCTGCTCCAGCTAATGGAAGGAGAGGATACGACAGCACCACAGAGACTCCTCAGTATCAGGCTGCTGCTCAAACTCTTCTTTTCTGACCTTCAGTAATATAGCAAAAAGATAGCAGGGCGGGGGGGAAGACAGTAAAAACTCAATGCCATCTCACAGAACAYTTTGGGGTGAGAACACCTGAAAGAATCAAGCAACGCCTCTGGAATCTATCACAAAGCTGCAGTGCCCCCACTGCAGTACTTAATACAAGGTTATTCTGTGCAACTCCTAAGCCTTGTTTCAGCACCGCGACTGCCTGAGACACGCTGGTTTGTCACAGTCTAAAACAGACACTGAATGGATCAGGAAGTCTCAAACCATATTTTCCCTAGAGTAACACCCTCATCTACCCTCAGACCCAAATCRGACACTGTACCTTGAACACATCTTCCACACATCTGCTGAGCTCTGCCTCTTTCACCAGAACAGTCCCTGCTGATAAATCTTCCACTGCTATCTCTGAAAACAAAGAGCAGAAGTATCAGCACTTCCACATGCTGAGGAGTCTCCAGCAGGACAGTTTCACCATACCTAAGGCAGCAGCACCAAAAAGCAGTTTGATAGTTTTTCCCTCCATCAGGGCAGCACAGGAACCAATGAGCCCCCAGCACCTGTGCTAAATATCACTGTGTTGCTGTAAACTTTGCAAGGTTACCAGTAAATCAAAGCATATCACAACTTCTCAACAGGTTATTGCTTGGAAAGCTGCTTAGTCARTGTGAGGAACTGATGGCTTCCATCTGGTAGCCCAAAACAAGACCACTGGACAGTGGGAGAGTTTCCCACAGAGCAGGATAGAAGCTCTGCTACTTGACTCTTAAACTACAGTAGAGTTTGACTCAAGTGCTAGAAAATACGGTGTACCTAGCCACAGAGACATGTTCAGAAATGACAAATTGGACCTTGCACACACACTAGCCAAGTCACTTAGTCCTTGAGGAAATTCTAATGGAAAGAGGAAGATGAGTGGAAAGAGAAATCAGATCATTCTTCTCTGRTTAGGGGTTTGGTATGGCCCCTTACAGACCCAGCAAAGACCAGCTGTTACCTGCAGCACTGGAGCATCGCAGAAGTGGCGCCAGCATGGGCTGAAGCAGGTATTTCTCTGCCAGCTGAGGGTGCCCTTTCGCCATAGTTAGAAGTGCAGTGGTGGCAACTCTCTGGAACTGGCGAGCTGTCAGTTTATCCTGGATGTGCAGCAAATCCAGAATCTGGAAGGGAAGTCTAGATCAGCAGCCCCTGAGAGGGCGGCAGGGCCCAACTCCCTGCACCAACAGCAGAGACTGCAAAGACTCCTCAGYGCTGCTTTGCAGGGCATTGAGCATGACATTCTAGACTGAGAAGAGGCAGGTGTCCTCCCTGCACACAGGCTAACAGAATATGCATTTCTGGACTCATATTAAGAATCTGCACAACTTTCAAAGCCAAAGGCTGGAAGCAAGAACTCCACAGCATAAAGTTCCTTGAAGGGCAGTGCTGAACAGTTCACGTGATTAGGCAGCACTGTTCAGCATTTCAAACAAATACAGAGAATGCAAGATGGGATGGAAACACRTCCTACTGACAGAGCGCCAAACATCTCCATATCAGAGCAGCCAGGCTCAAGATAGGCCTTATTTGAGCAAGAACTATACTAAATGCAGTATGGACACGCTCCATTCTGGGAGCTAGGTACACTGGGAGGGTGGTCCCAATTCTTATCTCATGGCCATGGCCAAGGTGCTGCAGAGAGGCAGAAGAGAAGGGCCTACCTGAGGGCATACGAGTTTGTAGTAATCCTCGAGGGAAAGACACTGCTGAGGGCAGGTGGCCAGGATCTTTGCAACTGCATCACATTTTCTCCAGTCCACAGCTGCTGCTTCGGCACCAGCACCACCTGCTACACCAGAAGAAAGCCAGGATCAGCTCAGACTGACAGCAAACAGCAGAGTCATTTCTGGCTGAAGCCAGATGTTTCTAGCCAAGAATTGGCTTTTYGGCTTTTAGTAATCTCTTTAAATTGAGCATCTTTCAGGAGACACTTGTGCTTAGTGAGGGAAGGGGAAAAAAGCTTGTCCAAGGCCTTGGTACTGGAAACCAACTTCCACGAATAGGCATAAGAACCGAAAAAAGAAGGGAGGCAGCACTTGGACAGCATCTTTAGATTGGTATTGACTGGAAGAGGCTTTGGCATTGACAACTGTGGGACTCAGGAATTGCARCTTTTAGTAAGGACCTCTAATGCCTTTAAGCTTGAGTTAAAGACATTCACAGTTCAGGAGTTCACCACCCTTTCATAATCAGAGGCAAACTCAGTGCAAATTTTATAGAAGTTAATTAGCCTAATAAAAGTGATCTCCACTTTCAGGAATCTAATGGTATTACCTTTTCYGGGCTTCTTGTGGGACAAAACGTCTTAGACCCATCAGAGCCTTTTTTCATCAGTGATCTTGGAAACCAAGAGCAGCATTAGAGCACCCTACTCACCGCCTGTCCCCTCCATGATGCCCCGAACCACCGCCTGGACCCCGTTGGGTCTCAGCAGCCTTTCTGAGAGCAGCTGACCACAGAGGCGCCGCAGCCACGATGGAGCCTGTGCAAGGGCCGGCTTTGCGTCTTCCCCAGGAGAGGCCGATCTCTGAAAGGAAACAAAGGAGCAGGCTAAGAAGCATATTCTCCCCAGCACACGCTCCCGYGCAACCCTCCCTAACAGGCAAAATAAAGTGCTCCTTGCCCTGGAGGACTTGAAATGACATAGAAGCACAGGACAGGGAAAACATTTTAAATAAACTGCTTCGTCATCTAGCAGCACAAAAAGAATTAGGGCTTAATGAGAGGGACTAACCTTCCCAGGAGCAAACTCTCACACAGAGCTTTCTTCCTTTAATTAAAATCTCAGGGTCATGCATCAAATCTGACTGTCTCGTTATTGAAATGATGCACAGGGGAAGGTCATGGGACAAGTCAGATGCAAGGCACATAACAGAATAGCACTTGTGACTCCTGCGATCACTAGACACACAGTGCTGTGCTGAGGAGGTGGCACGAGGAATCCAGAGGCTGCGCGGTCACGCAAAGAACGTGTTTGGGACAGTTACAAATGGCAGAACTGTCCAGAGGCTGCAAACCTGCAATGCGAGCAGTTTGAACAGATGTGTTTGCCTGGACGCCCAGAGGAACAAGGCAAGCTAACAAACATTTCTTTACTGGGAGGGAGAATGTCAGCTCAGCTTTTATCTAATACGACCACCCCTATTCTTGCATGAAAGAACCAAAGTGTGTACTTTTTCAGGAAAAGAAGGTTTGAGGAGGAAACAATATTAAGAAAGCCCAGAGTGCTGTAGGTCCAAGGCCAYTGGCCTCTCAGCATACCCAGAAGCAATGGGAAGTGTCCAGCTGCCTCAGTCAGTGAGGTCTGACGCCTAGAGCACTCCAGCATGTTGCTCTTTCATGCTGCTTTTATCCCAGCGCTCCAGCGGGAGGGAGGAAGTGCTCAGCGAGTGCAGCTGCCTGCCTTTACAGAGACGGTGTGAAGTGACAACGAGCTGCAGCTCGGATCTACCAGTCCTACGGGACAGCTACCAAATGAAGTGGCCGTGCCACATGTTCCWCCTGCTTGGGAATCACCCTCGATTCCAGCCAAGCGGTCCGACCAGCACAGCCGCAGAGAGCTGCCCCGACCGTCAGCCTGAGCTACCCCGTGTGCAACTGGCAGCTCCCGGCTGACCCGACCCCAAGCCGTGAGCTGGAACCACGCCGCGGCAGGTGGACCTGCGCGTGTTTAAAGCGGGGAAGCAGTCCTCTTCCCGGAGACCTGCTAAAAGCAGTGTCAGTCTTTGCAAGGTCACCTRCTTCCCACTGCCTTTGAAAAGGCAGCCAAAAAAAAACCTGTCAGCGTCGAGTTCGCATCACTTCGCCCTAGAGACTTAATAGTGACTCTCTGCCAAGTGAAAACAGGGAAGTCATGAAGCAGAAGGCACCGTGCTAGGCCGGGCAAAATAGATGCAACCGCTCAGCAGAGGCTGCACTCGGTGCGACGAGCGTCCCTGAGTTCACACAGCACACAGGGCTCGAGCACAGGCGTCCCCGGCCTCCTGTCGCCRAGGAGCGCCCAACGCGCAGCCCGGGGCAGCAGCAAACCCAGCTGCAGGACGGTGCAACGCGCAGCGCGCACACGCCGCGAGACTGACGGATTCGCTGGAGCYGAGACGCCGCCGTCACCTGATGGCACCGGGCAGCGAGGACGCGCCTGAAGCGCCCTCCCAGCTGCCTGCTCCATTTTACCAAAACAAATTAGCTCCTGTCCCACAGCCTGGGTACAGATAACGCAAGATCTCCTGGATGAAGAAGCACCCAAAGAGACGCCGCGCGTCCTCCAGGCGTCCGCAGCCCAACCCAGCGCGGCGCTGCCCCGCGGCCCCCGGGGGAGCGGGGACGGCCTCGCCCGCTGCCCCGGTACCTGCGCGGGTCCGCCCTGGAGGACGAGCAGCTCCTGCACGGCCCGGGGCTGGTAGACGCGATCGAGGAGGCGCTGCAAGGTCTCCCTGCACTGGGCTCGCTCCTCTTCCGAGACGCCCTGCAAGGCAGGCGCCGCGGCGTGAGGGGGCCCCGCGCGG
>NW_028186342.1:1424642-1436726 GCF_003343005.1 Rhea americana
CAGCCGCTCCTCCAGCGCCGCCACGTTGCTCTGCAGCGTCTCCAGCGCCCAGTCTTCGTCGTCGTCGCCGTCGCCCCGCTCACCGGCCCCACCGGGCTGCCGCAGCAGCAGCTCCAGCGCCTCCACCACCCGCTCCACCTCCACGCCCGCCGCCATGTCGCCGTGCGCCGGCGGCGCGCCCGCCGCCATCTTGGGGGCCGCCGCCGCGGGGAGGAGCGCGGCCGCCGCCATCTTGGGAGGGGCGACGCCGCAGGGTGGAGCGCGGCCGCGCCCGCCGCCATCTTGTGGGCTGGCGTGTGAGGAGGAGCGCGGCCGCCGCCATCTTGGGGTGTGCGCGGCGGGTGCGCGCCGCCATTTTGGGAGGGTCGGGCACCGCCTGCGCCGGGCCTGCGGCGCCATCTTGGGCCGCGGGCTGACCGGATCCGCCCGCCTCCCCACGCAGGCCGTGGCTGCTCGCTCCTCGTCCTTCACAGCCTGGGGTGCCCTCAGAGCTCGCTGGGCTCTCTGTCCGCCGGCCGGTGTGTGCTGTGGGTCCTACCGCAGTGCCGGTGCRGGCAGGCCACCCTCTCCCCTCCACCTTGCCTGTGCACAGCACTGCCGCACCCCGGGCCTGGTGTCCCCCGCGCCGCTAGCAGCAGTGTCTGCCCGCTCCAGGTTTGGGGTTCTGCGCTCCGCAGCAGGGTGCGCTTGGGGCATGGCTGTCCCCTAACCAGCCCAGCCAGGCCTGTCCTGCCCGTCGGGGTGGCTTGTGGTGTGGGTGTCTCTAATCCCACTGGTCATGGGTGCCAGCAGTAGCAACCCCACCAGACAGTGCAGTATTTCAGGAAAAATCYCTGGCTATCAGTGTTTCTTCCTGCAGACGGAGGTGAGGAGCAACATGCCTGTGCAGACTGGAGCCATTGCTACCAAATCTCAGTGGCAGCAGATCAGGCTGYAGTGTCTGGGGAAGGTTCAGCCACCAGGGACATGGGGCTCCTCCACACCAGGGCTTGTGTGGGCTGTTCAGCCAGTATCCAGCAAAAGCTAGCGACTTTGAGAAAGGAGAAGCCAGCAGTGTTGTCAGTGAAAGGACAGCCTGAGCAGCAAGCGGTATCCCACTCAGCATGTGGGGGAGGTGGGCAAGGTGGGAGCTACAGCCTGCAGTTAGAGCCGTGGCCCAGACACTGATTTAGGGATAGATGATGTGGGCATTGCAAAGCTTGTACATTATCACCTTGCATGTCTAGCACTGTCACCAGGATGGTTGCAAACCCTTTGCCTACTTTCTAGGCTGCGGCATGTCGAAAAGCATGCAGCGGGTCATGTAATTCAGAGGTTGTATTTCCTTACAAGGTAAAGCTGCTAAAGGGAGGTCGGAGCAATCACCAGGTTGGGCAAACATCAGTGAGCTGCCTCTTACTCACTGGCTTGCCGCTGCTGTTTTGCCTGCGTGGGTCAGCAGGGCAGGGCACCGTGCCAGTCACTGAGCACACAGGGTGCAGCCACCACGATAAGACACTGTGCYGCAAGCCCTGTTTCTCAGGCAATCTTCTGCACCTTCTTCCTGGGAGGATTCGGGAGCAAGCTRAAACCATTCCCAGGCTATTTGCTCCATCCCAGTGTCTTCACATTCCCTGGTGCTGAGAACACACGTGCCTGGGCATTGCTCTGTTGCYCTCCCACCCACCTGCGTGGCTGGATGAGCCCTTTGCTCTTGCTGGTGGAGGCTACGGTGAGGGAGAGTTGTTAGACCACAGCCTCTCTACGGCTCCAGAGCACAGACAGGTGTGGTGACACTAACAGAGCCCAGCACACAAGAAAAGGGCTTTTGGTTTTCTTAAAACAATTTATTCTTTCAATTTTGTATAAAAACATGATCAAATTAACACTAGACTGTTGCTGGTCTCCTAATCCACATCACCTCCCTTTACCATAATAAAAAGTACAAAATATGATGACAGCTAAACATACAGTTTAAAATCGAAGTAAAGCCACTGGATTTTCCAAAGCACCTTTCATCAACCGCACAATTACATGTTCCACGACACAGAAGGAAATATCTTAATCAGGTATACAGAAAAATAGAAATCTGCCTGTAACTCCCATATCAAATATAATTCTCTGTCATGCATCCTGTAACAAGAATGGCACATCATTAGGCTGCGCATTTAGGACCACCTCTCCCCGCTGCGGCACACGCATGAGCAGTTTCACACAAAGGCACAATGTCCGGCTGCGCTGGGACCATCACGTTTCCCTGGCGAGCATCCCGGCAGGCCGCTCATGGCAGGTCACCAGCACGGTGGCAATTTTGGGACCTGAAATGGGGGCTGGGAGCCCCACGGAGCAGGAGGGCTGGTGTGGCCCATGGTCCGGCCACTGCAGCAGAAGGGAAATATGTAAAACAACGCGGAGAGGAACTTTCTGTGCATGGGGTGAGGCCACGTCTTCTACGCCCAAGCTGAGAAGGTGATGGGCTGGTGTCAGGGCAGGTCCCAAAGGAAAGCCGGGTGCAACCATAGTTTTTGTGGCTCAGTRTGGCCAAGCGCGTCCCTCAGCTGGACACCCTGGGCCACCATGGGGACCACCATGGAGACCACTGCAGGACCACTGTGGGGACCACCAGGGCAGGAAGCAGCAGCTGGAAGTGGCTAGGCCCCCCTCCAGCCCTGCTAACCCACCRCCCTGAGCTGAAGGAGGGGGACAGAGATGACAGGTCCAAGGGGGTCCAAGGAGATTTTGGTTGCCCGCCCCACAGCTGGGGCAGGGCAGGCATGCTGGCCTAAATCTGGGGGTCTGAAATGACATGAGCTGTGGYGGCCACCTGGGTTGGGGGCGGCAGGGGGCTCTAGTCGTCCTCCTCGCCGCCGCCGTAGAGGTCCGCCAGCTTCTTGAAGCGGTTGCCCCAGTCGTGGAGGTAGTCGTAGTCCTGGTCGCGGTCGGAGGCGGAGGAGTTGAGGGAGCTGAGCGAGGTGGCCTCCGAGCCGCTGCCCTCGTAGTCGAACACCAGCAGGGAGTCGTAGGGGGGGGCCGTGGGGTCCGTGTCGGCCGCCTTCAGGTTCTGGGGGCAGAGAGGGGCGGCGTGAGCAGGAGGAGCGACGCGGGCACGGGGGGACGCGGGCACGGGGCTCACCTCGTCGATGAAGTTGCCGATCTCGTCGGGGTTGGCGGGCCGGGGCCGGTACTGGGGTGCTGCCATCAGCGGGGGGGCCACGTCGTTGCGGATGACCTCGGGGCGGGCGTCCAGCCCCCGGTGCAGCTGGCTCAGGTCATAGTCCTGTGCGGGGACAGGGCAGGGGGACACGAGGGGATGGTGGGCCACCAGCGGGACCTCTCTAGGTAGGGGAGGCTGGAGCCACCACCCCCGGGTGGGCAGGGAGCCAGGGGGATGAACAGATCCATGGGGACCTTGAGCATCCCAAACAYCCATCATGGCTGTGGCAAAGGGAGCCACGGGGCACAGCCCGCACCGCGCCCGACCCACCTGGTCCTCCTCACCACCGCCTTCCTCGTCGTAGTGGTACACGTTGTCCCGCATGTCGTCCTCGGGCGGCAGCAGCGGCTCCTTCACCACCTTCCTCCTCTTGGCGAAGAGCAAGAGCAGCAGCAGCAGGACTGCGGGGAGCAGGACAGCGGCGTCAGGGCGGCCCCATCCCCMCCCCCCCCCGGCCATCCCCCGCTGCCCCATACTCACTCAGCAGCGCCAAGATGCCCCCCAGGATGCCCAGGATGGCAGGGACGCCCAGCCCTTCAATTGGCATCGCCCGCCACTCGCAGTTCTTGGCTGCCCCCTCGCACTCGCACACCTGGGCTTTGACCAAGGTCACCTGTGCCTTGCCCTGGCCATCCGTCAGCTTCAGGAAGATGTTGTACTCCCCCGGCTCCAGCTCCTTCACCAGGTTGAGGACCAACAGATCTGAAGCAGGAGAAAATGGGCTAGGAGCCAGGCCTGGGGTCTCAGGGCGGGGGACACCCTCGGCGCCGAGCTCCCTGGGATACCCATCTGGTTCTCACTCTTCCAGCTGGGACCTGCCCTTGCTCGGCACGTCCCCGTGGCACCTACCTTGGCCGGCCACGCTGACAGTCCAGTTGGAGCTGGAGCCATGCTCCAGCACTGCCTGGAAGGGGTAGGTGTTGGGGGGCAGGTCCTTATCTACGATGGTCAGTGTCTGCTGCTCGGGCCGCCGGTTGCAGATGTCGAAGAAGCGGGGCTCTGGCGTGGGCCCGTTGTCGTTGACGTCCTGCAGCACGAGGAGCAGCGTCCCCGTGCCGGTGGCATCCGGTGCCCCTGCAGAGCGCAGGCTTCAGCGGGGCGCCTGGGCAAAACGGCGGCGCCGGGGGCGTCCGGGAGCCCCCGCACCCAGCGGGACGTGCCCTGCRGCGCGGGGGAGGGCGCGCGCCTTACCGCTGTCCACGGCCAGCACGATAGCCTTGTAGGTGCTGTTCAGGGTGTGCGCCGACTCCCGGTCCAGCGCCCGGGCAGCGCTGACGATGCCGTTCTCAGGGTCGATGGCCAGCCACCCTGCGGGGTCGCTGCCCATCCGGTACCTGGGGCGAGCGTAGGGGTGATGAGGGGGGCTCAGCCCCACCGCGCCCCCTCCAGCAGCCAGCAGCTGGCCCATGGGCACCTGCACTGCTCCAGTGCCGGGCCCGCAGTCCTGCACGCTGGGGTGCCTTGGCTTTCCCCCAGCCTGGGAAGAGCGTGATCCCCAGCTGGTGCACAGGGTCCCCACACTCACGTGATTTTCTGTCTCTGATCCTTGTCTGGGTCCTGGGCTGTGTAGGATGTAACCTCCTGCCCCACAGGCAAATCTTCCGACACCTCCACCCTCTTGACAGGGGGCATGAAGATGGGGGCTTCGTTCACGTCTCTGACTATCACCAAGACGCTGGCCGTGGAGGTGGGGAGGGACACAGTCAATGGGACTTCATTCTCCACCCCCACCACGAGTTCATATCGGTTCTTCATCTCATAATCCAGGCCCTGGGTGAAACGGGAGAAAAGCACCGGTGTTACCCCAGATCCCACGGAGACGACATCCATCTCCAGGCAGCCAGGTGGCGGCACGACCCACCTTGGCAGTTCTGAGGATGCCATCGTTGGTTTTGGGGTCGGTAGTGATGCTGAAATCGTTGTCCTGGTCCCCACTCTTGATGTGGTAGACGGCTCGCCAGGCAGGGGAGCCCTGCATGTCCAGGTCCTTCACCTTCAGACGGGCCACCACCACCCCTACCTTGTTCTCCTCCACTGTCCCCTCGTACTGCAAGAGGGGAGACAGGCCTGGTCACCTGTGTGGTCCCAGCTGCCGCAGCAGTAGGGTTTGTTCCCTGGTGACCCAAGGACYCAGGTGCCCTGTAGTCCCTGCAGGAGCCAGTGTGAGTAGGGGGGCAGGTACCATGGTGGGGTCAAAGATGGGAGTGTTGTCGTTGGCATCGGTGACTTCAATGATGGCCGTAGCTGTGGTGGTCAGGCCCTTGCCCTCCTGGTCCGCTGCCTGGATGATCAGTGTGTAGTTGGGAGTGCTCTGCAAGYCGAAATCATCATGGTTAAAGCAGGGATGGGTCCAGCCTGTCCCCACAGACCCCTCTCTGGGCMAGTCTCTGTCTGCTTGTCCACCCTTCTCTGGCCATGGCTGTCCCCACTGGCATGCTTTCCAGCATCCCCTGGCTGGGGTTCCCCTGCAACATCCCCAGTGCAGACTCCTGCTGGGCTTGGGGCCCTAGACATCCCCAAAGCAGGAGATGGTGACACAGCAACAGTGTGTCCCCAAAYTGACCATACCCAGTGCTCCAATGTCCCCCAGCTCCCTGCAGCAAACCCCACTGCCTTGCCAGGTACGCYGTACAGAGCCACCACGCAGGCCTGTCGGCCACAGTGTGGAGCCTACCTCTCTGTCCAGCCCCGTGGCGATAACGCTGATAACACCCTTCACCGGGTCGATGGTGAACATCTGGTGTGGTGGATCCTGGCTGAGGATGGAGTAGTTGATGATACCGTTGTCCACATTCACCCCATCGTCCGCATCCGTTGCGTTCACCGTCATCACGGAAGTACCTGGGTGGAGGGACAAGCAGAAGAGGTTTCACCTGCGGGGCAAATCCTGCTGGCATCTGCTTGGCTGCAACTCACGTCTCCATGTGTCCTGCCCAGCTGGGCTGCAGGGCCCCACATCTCACCAGTCCCCACCGTGCAGCCCACATACCCGGCTTTGCGCCCTCCTCAATGTAGCCGATGAAGACCTGCTTGGTGAACACAGGCCGGTTGTCGTTCTGGTCGGTCACTGTGATGATGATCTCCATGGGGTCCTCCACGGGCTGCCCGCTGGCCGACACAGCGTGGGAGAAGAGCTGCAAGGCGCGTGGTCAGAGCCGGGACCGGGACCCGGGGCCGGGTCCCGCCCCAACCCTGGCACCCGACTCACGATGTATCTGTCGATCTCCTCCCTGTCCAGCGGYTTYGTCACCTCCAGCCACCCCGTCTCCCGCTCGATGGTGAAGACGCCCACGGGGGGAGTGTCCGCCCCCTGCCCCGTGATGCTGTAGAAAACCTTGGTCTCCTTGTCCTTGTTGGATTTGATCTGTCGGCGAGGCGGAGGGGACGGTTAGAGGGACTCCCTGCTCCGAGATGGTGCTCCAGGTGGAGCGGCCAACGCCGGGGAGGTGCCTCCAGAGACGCGGTGTCCTCGGAGGCGCGCTCAGCCTTGCTGGACAGCCAGGGGGGAGCAGGGGCACCCTCGGCCCCGCACCACGTCCAGCACAGCAGTCCCTGGAGACCCGGTGCTCTGTGCAGGGACAAGGCACCGCATACCTGCACCAGCTTCTTGGGGAAGGGTCCCCGCTCGTTCTCCGGGCAGTTGATGGGGGGGATGACCCAGTCCCTCTTCTGCCTCCGGAGGCCGCGGCCAGGCTCGGGGAAGGCCAGCGCGTCGGGTGCCGCGTGCTGCAGGGAGAGGAGCTCGTCCCGGGGCCGCGGCGGGCGTGGGCGGGCAGAGCGCCCGGAGGCGCCCGCGGCGCCTTGCCGCGCCGTTTGCGCGCTCCTCCCGGCACGGGGCAGGGCGAGGGGCGCCCCGGGAGCGGGGCCGGCGCGGCGCTTTACCGGCGGGCGCTGGTGCTGCTCGTGCCGCCTCCGCCTGCCGAGGGTGACCCGGGCCGAGTGCTTCCCGCCCGCCGCGTCCCAGGCGTGGACGGAGAACGTGATTTCACGTCCGTGGAGCTGCAGGGGCCGTTTCGCCAAGACGAAGCCGTCTCCGCGCACNCGCCGCTGACCTCGGCGGCCCAGCTGTGCGCCGAGCCGTGGGCCAGCTCGGCGCGGAAGGGCGCCGCGTTGGGGGGCAGGTCCGGGTCCACCACGGCGAGGAGCTGCGGCTGGGGCCGGCGGTTGCAGAGCACGATGGCGCGGGGCTCGGGCACGGGGCCGTGGTCGTTGACGTCGAGCAGGGTGAGCAGCAGCGTGCCGGTGCCCGTGGCCGGCGGCGTGCCTGCGGGGAGCGGGGAGCCGTGCTGCAGCGGGCAAGGAGCCGCCAGACCCCCCCTCCCCGTGCCGAACCGGGACGCGGGCGCTCACCATCGTCCACGGCCAGCAGCACGGCRGCATAGGTGCCGTTCCCGGCCAAGGGGGACTCGCGGTCAAGCGGGGCGTGCGCCGTGACCAGCCCGCTCTCCTGGTGCACCGCCAGCCAGCCCGCCGGGTCGCTCGCCAGCAGGTACCTGCGTGGGGACGGGGTGCCGTGGGGGGACGGCAGCGGCGGCAGTGGTGGGGCCGCGCCGCCCTCGCCCCCCGCCCGGCGCTCACCTGATCTTCTGGGCCTGCGCGCGGTCGGGGTCCCGGGCCGTGCAGGCGGCGATGGGGTGCCCCAGCGGCACGTCCTCGGGCACCCGGGCCGCCCGCACCGGCGGCTCGAAGGCGGGCGCCTCGTTGACGTCCTCCACGCTGACCGTCACCGTGGCGGTGGCCACGGGCAGCTTCACGGCCAAGGGCGCCTCGTTGGCCACCGCCACGTGCAGCACGAACTGCCGCGTGGCCTCGTAGTCCAGACCCTGGCGGAGGGGACCGGCCGTCGGCACCCGGCGCCGGCGGCTGTGGGGGCCAAGCGCCTGGCGCCGACACGCACCTTGGCGGTCCTGAGGACACCCTCGTTGCTGGCGGGGTCCGTGGTGATGACGAAGGTGCCTCCCTCGTTGCCGCGCACGATGGAGTAGACGGCGTGCCACGCCGGTGTGCCCAGCTCGTCCAGGTCCGTCACGGCCAGCCGGGCCACCTCCCGCCTGGCCTCGTTCTCCGGCACGGCCGCTGCGTACTGCGGGGGCGGGCAGCGGTAAGAGCCCGGGCACCGCCGCCCCGGCCCGTGCCCCTTGCACCGGCCTGTCCCGCACCTGGAGCGGCCGTCTGGCATGGGGGCACATCTGCAGCGTGCACGAGGCTGACGCACCCCCTGCACCCGTGCACGAGGCTGACGCACCCCCTGCACGAGGCTGACGCACCCCCACCCTTGCACCCGTGCACGAGGCCGGTGCCCTGGTCCACGTTACCATTTTGGGGTCGAACTCAGGGGCGTTGTCATTGACATCGGTGATCTCAATGACGGCCAGCGCCGTGGTGGTCAACCCGTCGCCGTCGAGGTCGGCCGCCTGCACAGTCAGCGCATACTCCCGCACACGCTGCAAAGGACGGACACGCAGACAGACAGACACCGTCAGCCCCGTGGTGGCCGGCGTGGCGCGCGGAGCCCCGCGCCGCCCCCAGCACCCACCTCACGGTCCAGCCCGCTGGCGATGACGCTGATGGTGCCCGTGGCCCTGTTGATGGTGAACATCTGCCAGTGGGGCTCCCGCGGCTCCTGGCCGAGGATGGAGTAGGCGATGACGCCGTTGTAGGTCTCCACGGCATCGTCGGCGTCCGTGGCGTTCACGTACATCACGGGGGTGCCTGGCGGGATGTGGCACCCTCGCCAGGGGCACGGGCACCCAGGTCCCCCGGTGGGACGGTCCCGGGGTGCCCGGCCCCTACCTGGCAACGCGCCCTCCGGCACCGAGCCCCTGAACACCTCCTGGGCGAACCGGGGCTTGTTGTCGTTCTGGTCCGTCACCGTCACTATGATCTCCATGGGCTCCTCCACGGGCCGCCCGTTCTGGGACACGGCGTGGGAGAAGAGCTGCGGGGACGCAGCGGTGAGCGGCCCCGCGGCGCCGGCCGGCGCGGCGCCGCCTCCCCCCCCCCGGCCGCCACCTACGCGGTACTTGTCTATGTGCTCCCGGTCCAGCGGCTGCGTCACCTTCATCCAGCCCGTCTCCTTCTCGATGGTGAAGACGCCCTCGGGGGGGGTGTCCGCCCCCTGCCCCGTGATGCTGTAGAAGATCTTTGTCTCTCTGTCTCGGTTCGATTTGATCTGGAGGGAGATGCAGCCTCGATGCGAGGGGGATGGGCACAGCCGGCATCTCCCTGCCCTGGATGCACAGACCCACCCCGAAGCTCGAGACCCCCTGCCCGGGCAGATGCCCTCTGTACCTGAACCAGCCTTTTGGGAAATGAGCCCCTCTCGTTTTCGGGAACCTTGATGGGAGGGATCACCCAGTCCCTCTTCTGTCTCCTCAGAGGGGAGCGGGGCCCGTCGGGGAGCGGCGGCCCGTCGGCCCGGGGTCCCGCACCGGCCTCCTGCGGGGAGGGAGAGCCCGGGTGAGGTCTGGGCACATGGGGCATCCATGCGGGGGGGGGGTCCCGGACACCGGGAGCGATACCTGTGGGCAGCACCCAGGGAGCGGGGTGGAGAGGGGCCGGCCGGCGGCATCCCCGGCGGACGTCCCGCTCGCCCTGTGCGGCTCCCCGGGGCGTCCCGCCACCACCGTCCCGGCCACCGGCGCCCCGAAGCCGAAGTGCTCCGTCCCCCGCTGCGGCGGCCGGTCTCCGAAGCTCCCTGCAAGGTGGCAGGGGTCAGGGCCGGCCGGGCGCTCCGCAGCCGGCCCCCAGTGGGCACGAGCAGCTGGGGAGGGGCCCGGAGAGCCGGGGGCGATGGATGAGCTGCTAGCCCAGCCCGGGCCTGCCCCGGACGCCCGAGTCCTGGGGGGGGGGGGGAGATGAGCCCGGCCGGCACTGCGGGGACACCTGCCCCAAGCCCCAGTGGGACGTCCCGGCCCCCAAACCACGGTGGTAAGCGGGAAGCACAGACCCCCAAACGCAACTTTGCGCTGGCCGCTGGGCAAACGGCATCACCCCGGGGCCTCCGGCCGGGGAAGGGGCGCAGCGGTCCCCCGCACCACCCGCTCGCCCAGCCCACGGCGCCTCGGGCCACGTCCTCGCGGCTCCCACGCGCTCCCGGCTGAGCCCTCGTGATCCGGATTAGAGCCGGCCGCGGCTGAAGCCAATTGCCGGGGCGGGATCCAGCCCCCCGGCATGGTCGAGCCCTGGCAGCAGCTTTGTTTTGCAGATGACGGGAATTCCCAGCCGTGCCCCACCGCGTCCCACTGCCGCCATTGCGCATCGCGCCCTGGGGCTGGGGGGTCCCGCCGCCGCCCCCCGGCTCCCCGCTGCCCCCCGCTCCCCTGCAGCCGCCGCGCTGCGCGATTAGCGGCGATAAACCGGCTCTGCCGGCAGCCGCCCAGGGGGCTGCCGGGCCGGCGCCAAGCTGGGGAAGGGAGGGAGCCCGGCGGCCGCGGGTGGCTCCGGCGGGGCGCAGGGCTGGGACGCGGGGAGGCCGTGCGCCCCGGGATGCGCCCGGCCCCGGCTCTGGCGGCCCCAGGGCAGAGCCGAGGGCCCCCCCCCCGATCACGGTGCCGCGGCTGGCACCGGCGGGGCCGGAGGGGCTCCAGCCGCCACGAGCACGCGGGGCCCCGCTGCGGGGCGACCCCAGCGCACTGCGCTGCAGCCACATGCTCAGCCCCGGCCCCCAGCCCCGCGTGGGGCCCACCGACCGCCCCGGCGCTTCGCTCCCGCGGGCTCGGCGAGCTGCAGCGGTGCTCAACGTCCGAGGCCGGCTGAGGCCAGGCCTCTCCCGACAGCACGCGAGGCCGAGTGCTTTCAGCGCTCCGCGGCCATTCGGCGAGCGCTGGCTCCCAGCCCGGCGCCCCGGCAGCCTGGTCCCGGGGGAGCCTGTTGGTGGGCAGCCCGCGTCACCTCGCTGCGCCCCAGGGCCCCGACGACGGAGCCAGGTGAGCCCCCCCCGTCCCCACGCTTGCAGTGGGGTTTGCAGCTGGACCGGACGTTGCTGCAGCCGGCGGAGCCGGGTGCCGCCGCTGCTCCTGCGGACGGCAGCCCCGGGGCAGCCAGGGCGCCCGTCTCCATCGCTGGCACAGTGCGGGCACCCGCGGGCCTGGCGGCTCCTAGCCGCACACTGCTCAATCCGGGCGCCCCAGGGCCCCATGCCAGGCTGGACCGGAGGCTGCTGGTGCCAGGATGAGCCGGCACCGGAGCTACAAATCGCAGGCTGGGCTGGATGACTTGGCCTTGGGGCCACCATCTGGGGGGCACGTCTGGTCCCAGAGCCCGGAGGGAGCCGGCTTCATGGCACCGCCCCATGGCCCAGGGAGCACAGCTGGCCCCGCAGCCCAGAGGGGACTAGCCCCACAGCACAACCCCACAGCCTGGGGGGCACAGCCTGCCCCACACTCCAGGGGGGGCAAGCCCCCATGGCACAGCCCCATGGCACAGGGGGCACAGCCAGCCCTGCACCCCAGAGAGGGACAGCTCCACAGCACAAGGGGCACAAGAGCCTAGAGGGGACTCACCCCACAGCCCAGTCCTATAACACGAGGGGGCACAGCCAGCCCCCCAGCCCCCCCCCCCAAGTCCAGGGTGGGGCAGAGCCACTACACCCCATGGCCGGTGCCAGCCACAATCCGGTGAGGGCAGAGCCTGCCCCGCAGCGCATCCCCCCAACCCAGGGGGCACAGGCAGCCCCACAGCCCGCGGCGCACGGCCAGCCCCAACCCGCGGAGGGGCCGCCCAGGACCCGGACTCGGACCCGGACCGGACCCCCGGGCCCCCGCTGCGGGGCGAGGCGGCCGCGCTTACCTCGGCGCAGGTGGGCGGCGAGCCCCGGGCAGCCCCCGGGGGCAGCGGTGAGCGCGGCCGGCAGCAGCAGGAGCGGCAGGAGCGGGCCGAGCCCCCCGCCG
>NW_028186342.1:1436810-1437348 GCF_003343005.1 Rhea americana
CGGGCTTCCTGCAGCGAGTGCCCGGTGCTCAGCACGCGGCCCCACTCGGGCTGCGTGCAGCGAGCACGCGGCGCTCAGCACCCGGCCCTGCACCAGCGGGCTCGCAGGCCCGCTGGGCTCGGCCCCCTTCCCTCCCTTCCCAGCCCGGCCACCTGCACAACCTGTTTTTCCGGCTCCTGGCTGGAACAACCTCCGCAGCCGCCCACTCCCCCGCCGGGGGCCAGCGGAGGCCCCGGTGGCGCCGCCCGGCCTCCCGGTGCTGGGGGAGGCAGCGCGGGGGTCCGGCCCCACAGGGACGAGCTGTGCAATCCCCCCAGTCCCAGCTCCCCTCGACCCACGTGGGGGTCGGGTAGCCCAAAATCACCGAGCCGCCCGCCAGGGCTGCGCCAGGCCAGGGCTTCCCCCGGCCCGCGGTGCCCAACACGCGCCCACCGGTCCGGCGCCCGGCTCGCTGCAGCGCGGGACGCGGCACGGGCACGCGGGCCCCGGGCAGAGCGCCTCGCGCTGCCCACGGTGAGGCCGAGCCCCCGGCGCAGCC
>NW_028186342.1:1437458-1438723 GCF_003343005.1 Rhea americana
GCGCCCACGGACGGGCACCCCACGGACGGGCACCCCACGGACGGGCACCCCACCGAAGGGCACCCACAGACACCCGCAGACAGGCACTCGTGGATGGGCACCCCCCGGATGAGCATTCCGTGGACGGCGCCTGGAGATGTGCCCCTACGGATGGGCACCCGCAGATGGGTACTTGTGGGTGGGCACCCCACGGAGGGGCACCCTGCAGACGGGCCCCGGGCTGGTGGGGCAGCCGGGCTGGCCCCACGGTGTGGCACCCTGGCCGGGTAGGCGGACCCCTGCTAGGGTCCTCAGCCCCTGCTAGGGCTCTCAGCACCCCACAGCGCATCTGATCCCGGCACCCGGCTCCTTGCCCCRAGCTGCATCTCGGGGCTGGGCTCCGCACTGGCTCTACAGCATCTCGGGGCAGGGGGCGGACACTCCCCCCGCGGGCGTCCACCATCGAGCGGGAGACGGGGTGGCTGGAGGTGACGAAGCYGCTGGACGGGGAGGAGATCGACAGATACATCGTGAGTTGGGTGCCAGGGCGGGCCAGGGCGGGACRCAGCCCCGGTCCCGGTCCCGGCTCTGACCACGCGCCTTGCAGCTCTTCYCCCACGCYGTGYCRGCCAGCGGGCAGCCCGYGGAGGACCCCATGGAGATCATCATYMCAGCGACCGACCAGRACRACAACCGGCCCGCGTTCGCCCAGGAGGCTTTCCGCGGCTCCGTGCCGGAGGGTCTGTGCCGGGTCAGCGGTGCCAGGAGCGGGGA
Organism: Rhea americana; assembly: GCF_003343005.1. NCBI lineage: Eukaryota > Metazoa > Chordata > Aves > Rheiformes > Rheidae > Rhea > Rhea americana. Next base: position 1,438,212 of record NW_028186342.1, read on the forward strand.
GGGCGTGCGGCAGCGGCCAGGGTGCGCTCAGCTCCACCTGCTCCCAGGCACCTCCACGATGCAGGTGCTGGCCACCGACGCGGACAACCTYGCCAACGGCGTCCTGACCTGCTCCGTCCCGCGCCAGACGCCGGCCTGGCCACAGCCCTGCACGTTCGCCATCGACAGGAGCACCAGGGCGATCTCCGCGGCGGCGCCGCGGCTGGAGGCGGTGGTGAGCCTTCTCCTCGCGCCCTTTGCTGTCTCCACCCGGCCACGTGGCCCGCGGAGCGGCACCTTCGCCCGTCGCGGGGCGCTCGGCCACCCAGGCTCGCGCGAAGCCGCCCCTCGCTGCGGGTGGTCCCTGAGTGCACCCTGGAGGTCCGGGCTGCCGACCTCAGCGGAGACGGGCTCGAGGCCACTGCCGCTGCTGTCGTCCAGGTGCACGTGAGGCCCGGAAGCGCTGGTGCCGTCCCGCCGCCTGCGCCCGCCCTTGCTCCTTACTGCGCGCTAACCGCCCGCGCCCCCCGGCC
>NW_028186342.1:1438958-1450616 GCF_003343005.1 Rhea americana
CAGCCCCCGCTCGGGGCTCCCCGGGCTCCCTGCGGCGGCTCCTCCCGGCCCAGTGCCCCCGAGCCCCGCGGGGCTCCCGGCGCGCCGCCCACAGGAGCCGCCCACGCCCGCCCTGCCTCGCGCCGGGAGGAGCGCCCGGCTCTGCCGCGGCCACCAGCRCCCACGGCACCAGGCTAGCGGCACCCACCCACGGCAGCTCTGGGGTGGGAGGTGGTGTCCTGCGCGGCGGCGCCGTCTGAGGTCTGAGCAGGGCAGGGGAGGTGCAGGTAAGCGGTGCCGGCGCCTCGCCGGCRTCCTCAGCTCAGCCAGCCACCAGCACCCGGAGCCGGGTGGGCAGCGAGGCCCCTTCCCGCTCCAGGAGCAGCCRGTCCTGCCGGGCAGCAGCAACGGCCGGCGGCACCTCCCGGCCTCGGGGCAGCCGCCCCGGTGAGCTCAGCCTGGGGCTCCCGGAGGGAAGGGCCCGGCAGCTCCCGAGCGCCTGCAGGGTTAACGTCTGCAGCGGGCACGTGACTCGCGGTGACACTGCGGGTCAGCGCAGGCTGGGAAAACGGCAGCAGTGGGGACGGGGCTGCTTCCTCCGGGACTGGACACCGCGGTCCCAGGACGAGGGACAGGCTGAGCCGGGCGGGAGCTGGGAACGCCGGGCTGAGCGGGAGCCCAGGGAGGCGGCAGCCCCAGCACGCAGCCAGGGAGCCAGCGCCAGAGGTGGCAGCAGTGCCCGGTGCCACCTGGGCGAGAGCGCGGCTCTGCGCTCACGTGGTGAGCTCCGCGGCGCGGGGAGCACGCGGGCGCTGGCGCCCTGGCCCTCGGGTGCAGCGCGGCCGCGGGGATCGGTGAGGTGTGCGGGGGGAGCCCGGCTGCCGCTGCGACGGGGATCGATCGCGTGAGCTGTGCATTGGTTGGGGGAGGAGGGGGCTGTGGGGGGCCGGGGAGACGCAGCCCCCTCCCTGCTGCCCCCCGGGGCTGAGCACTGGCCACCACAGCCCGGCGCAGAAGGGGAGCAGACGGCGCTGCCGGGGCACGTCCCGGCCTCTCTTTTTCCTCCGCCCCAGGCCTAAGGCATGTGCGAGTCGCCGAAAGGCTCCGTGACCACCCATGTGCTGAACACCGCGACGGGCCTGCCGGCAGCAGGCCTTGCCCTGCGCCTGGCCCAGCTCCAAGGGCCAGAGCCGCGGTGGACGGAGCTGACGCAGAGGTGCAAGACCAAGAGCAGCAAAACGGGCAGCAAAAGACACCGGCGCCTGGCCCGGCCCCGGGGGAGCTGCGGGAGTGCCTGGCCAGGGCCTGCAGCCGCGGCCCCCGGGGCTGCCGCACGTGGTCCTCAGCCCCCCACCGCGCACCCGGCACGAATCCTGCCTGCTGGCGGCAGCGCTTGCTCAGCCTTCGCTCCGGGGGCTGCTCGCGGCAGGGCCGCTGCCTCAGGGACTGCTCCTTCCGCTTTCAGGGTGACGGACGAGGACGGGCGCTGCCTGCCCCTCCTGGCTCCGGGGCAAGCCAAGGCCAGCACCTACAAACTGCACTTTGAGACTGCGGCGTACTGGCAGGGTCTGGGGCAAAACAGCTTCTACCCCTACGTGGAGGTTCGTCCCAGGACGGTGCTGCCTCGGCCCCCCGCTGCGGGTGCCGGTGGGGGGGCACTTCATCCGCTGCCAGACGGGTGCAGGTTCTGCCGGAGCAGCAGCTCTGGGAGCCTCAGGGACATCTCTGAGGAGCAGAGCGAGCACGAGGGAGGGTGCCAAGGCTCCAGTGCCCAGCCGTGCCAGGGAGCAACTGCTCCTCCCCGCTGCAGCCACCCCCCTGCCCATGGCCCTGCAGAGCTGGCAGAGGAGATCAGCTCCGCAGGGAGGAAGGCTGCGGCGCGGGCTTTATCCTATGCGCTGTCTCCCTGCTCTCCCCTAGGTTGTCTTCACCATCGCTGACCCAGCCCAGAAGCTGCACATCCCACTGCTGATCAGCCCTTACTCCTATACCACGTACCGGGGCAGTTAAGGAGCAAGGCGGGTCCTCCCCCACGCAGCTGCAGCCCCAGGGAGGGACACAGGGCGCTGACATAGGAGACMGACACCATTAAAGACTTCAAACAACACTTAGTCTCAAGCTCACCTTCCTCAGGCTAACGCACACTTGGCTTCTCTCGAGAGGGAGATGGAGGGGAGCCCAGGCAGCAGCACAGCCAGGACCACACAGGGCAAGCGGCATCGCTCGACTGCCCTGGGCCAGGCAGCCCCCGCTCCAGCTCTGCTCAGGGACCCAGCGCCCGGTGGGTTGCATGCTGGCAGCCTCCAGCTCTGCCGCGGGCTGGCACGAGCCCTGGCCTTGGTCAAGCTTGCTCTGAGCCAGTGACCCAGCTGCCAGCTACCTCTGGCTGRTGTCTCCCTGACACAGGAGCACAAGGTTGCTGAGAGGGCAGCTCCCGTGCCAAGGCCTGGCCCCAGGAGGAGAAAGACGATCCTCTAGACCCTTCAGGAGACTTGCTGGGGTCTGTTTAATGGTGCAGAGCAYGAACTGGCAGAGCACAGCCCTGCTCCCGGCCCAGCACAGGGCCCCCTCGCAGCGCAGGGCCCTCCCACGCTTGCAGGGGAGCCTGACCGGAGACAAGGCACAAACGTGTTTGCTGGCGTCACGTGGGCGCAGCGACGAGTCCTGCGGGGCCCTGCCCCATGGTCTGCCCCAGCATAGGGATCTCCAGKGGCTTGAAGCCCAGGCTGTCCAGAGGGATGCCAAAGGCTGTCAGCTTGGCCTCGAACGTCTGCAGCAGGTCATTGTGTGCCTGGAAGAGAAGTGCCCCAAGTTCTGGCCTGCCACCCCAAAGCCCAGATCCAGGCCAACTTGCCCCCACTGCCACCTGAGCACAGGCTCCCTGCAGCCCCCTGCATGGTGGCAGGAGGATCAGGCCCTCCTTCACAGGGGAAAYGGGGAACTGGGAGAGCTGCAGCCTGGGCGATCACAAGGGCTGTGTCCTGAGCTGTCAAAAAGGCGGGCATGAAGCTGCTTAGCTGACCTGCTGCAAGTTCCCTTCCCTCCCTGCAACGCCTGGAGCAGAAGGTCTTGTTTTCACTCCCCCAAAMCACAGTAAGTATCGGACAGGTCCCAGCCCTGACCTGGCAGGACAAGGCAGCCCCAGCCCCCTTCTCTCACCTTGCAGACTCGYGCCAGCTCAAACTGCAGGTCCTTGATGGTGTTGTTCTTGGAATCGAGCACGTCCTGCGAAGGGAGACAGCGCATTAGGATCGGCACTGAGAGCACAGCCAGCACAGAGCTGAGCAGTCGAAGCTCACGGAGTGCAGTATTCAGGCTGGCACTGTGACCTGGCTCACATGCCACAGCTCACGGCATGGTCCTCCTCCCTGGGAGGCATCCATCAGCCTGTCCTGCCCTGAGCAAGTGCTGCCAGGGACAGCGAGCCCCAGGCAGGGGCAAGAGACAGGGACCTTGCAGGTTAAAAATAAGGGTCCTTGGAGCACAGTGGCACTGACCAATAGTTTCCAGAGAAGCAGGCCCCATCTTCCACCCCATGCTCCTCCCTGCACCAGAAGTGCCAGCATTGCATTACATCATCTGCCTGGCTTCAAGGAGGACGGATGGATGGCAGCACCTGCTCTCGGCAGCACCTCCCTGACGTCGCGACACCRGGGAATTACAGGGACAGAGTCTGCCTGAGAAGACGCCAGCCGCCAGAGGCAGCTGAGCGAAAGAATTCAGGGACTCTAGCAGCTGTGGGCAAGATTGACGCCTTGTCGCCTTCCCAGGAATGTGTTTTCCAATCTCCTGCTGTGGCACCTGTCACTCACCCACTAGGTGACACATCCGCTGCACTGTCCTAAGAAGAGGTTGCCTTGGGCTACCTGGCCTGGTTATCCCAGAGCACCCTGGCACAAGGATATCCACAAGCTTCACTGGCACTCCACCACAGASGGCACCTGGAACGGGTGCACCAGTGTGGGACAAGCAGGAAGGCACCAGAGAGCCAGTGGCTGAGCTAAGCATGGAACACAAATCCCTTGCGTCTCAAGCTGATACGAAGCAAGTGCTGCTTCTCCAGTTACTGCTGCTGCAGGAATGTGGGACTCAGAGCCTTCGTTGCCACACCAGAGGCTTTCTGCATAAGTATTTTTAGCGTGCCAGACATTGAAGAGCCTCTGGGAACCGGTCTATAGTGCCTCTGTAGCCAGTGAGACCAAGAGAGGAGTGCTGGTGAAGTTCACCAGCTGCAACTCCGCAAGTGCACAGAGCACCTAGGCTCAGTGCTCACCGCAGCCTACCCACCTTATGAAACTTGACCCAGCAGCCCACGTTTGAGTGCCACCTCCACCGAGACCTGGTGAGCATTGCTCAGCCTGGGGCCATTCTCCTAGAAACAGGCCCCACGTGAGTCTGATCAGAGCCAGACTCCTACACTCACGTGCTCTGCTCTCGAGCGAGAGCCAGTGTGCCCTGCAGCACCATGCACAGACTGGGTCCTGGGAGCGCTGGGAACAGACGTGATGGGCAGAGCCCTGCCCTTCACATGGCACATCCGACAAGGGAGCAGGCTGAGGTGTTCACTGCGGCATCTCAGTTCCGCAGACTCACAGCCAGATATCCGCAGTGCGGGGAGGATGGGGACCTGGCTGGCTTAGGACAGACCCTGAAAGCCCAGATGCAGGCACCTCAGGCCGCAGCCATGCTCACACATTCCGAGGTCTGCGTTTATCCCAGGCTATGGCCCAGAGCAGCCTCTGCTCCCCACAGAACCAGCCCTGCTGTATGTGTGTGTGTGTGTGTGTGTGTGTGTGTGTATGTGTGTGTGCAGCTTTTGCAGGGCCCTGTGACAGCAAATAGTACCTCCAGCTTGCGTGAGACCAAGGAGAGGGCGCTTGGGTCGAGGTTGGAGGCTGAGAGGACTTCGTTGAGCTCCACCTCCCTCTTCTCCAGGATGTTGAAGAGTCCCTTCAGCTTGCGCTCCAGGAGGAGGTTCTTGAAGCCAGTCTTCTGCTGCACCTCATTAATAGCTTTGGTGAACTTCTGGTAGAGCTCATCTCGCTCTGCCTGCACCTGCTCCCAGACACAACACACATCCACAATGCCATCAAGACCACTTTGCTGGCAGCCACCCCGGGCAGGGAGCAGACAGGTCCAGCAGCTTGGCCCTGCCTGCTCCACTGAGAGCCAGGCCACTGTCCATGGCACCTGCACACTGGGGGACACAGGTGCAGAGTGCAGCTTCCCTCTGTGGCTGCACCCCCTCAGCACCTGCACTTCTACCTCCTCCACTCCCCAGGCACTGGAYGCCCTGTAACAGCAGAAACTCATCAGCGGGCCCAAACAGCAGAACTCACCCCAGTGCAAGCTCTGCTGTTCAAGTTTCCCCTCTCATCCCCTACACTCCAGCTGCTCTGCACCCAAGCTCTTTCCCTCAGGGCTCTGTGCCAACCCAGCTACCTCTCCTCCAAAAGGACTCTTGGCTGTCTGTGAAGACTCTCTCACCTTCGAGGCCCTGCAGGGAAGCAAGCAGTCRTCTCCACCCTCCCAGCGGTGGTGGTCCTAACTGGCAGCAGGACCAGCAGCCCTTACTTTAAGTGCACAGCACTGCAGTGACAYGCAGAGCCCACAAGCCCAACAATCCAGGTCACATCTGGATCCTCTCTGGCAGCAGGGCAGCAGTGACAGGCTTGCTAAGCTATGAGTTCSCTGCCTGGGAGTCACTCAGGGAAGTCTTTTCAAATGATATGCTCTCACACTGATAGTGCTGCAGGCTCCTGAGGACAGCTATGAGCAGGCCAGTCAGGATGGTCACAGCAGCTCCTCACAGGGCTCCGTCTGAAGCACTATTTTATACCTCAGAGAGAGAAGCCCAGAGCACACAGGGGTTTCTCCTCTCCTCCTGGCAGCTGGTAGGACTGGCAGGAGACTCTGGCTCACAGCTAGTTAATAAGTGTCCTAATTAGGATCTTTCCTCCAAAGCCTATTTCTGAATGCACTGAATATGTTGCTGCCTTAATGATGGAATGTTAACGAGGCCTCAGATCAAATGTTCATATTCCTGGGGATTTTTACGAATTGCAAATGAGCTCTAYTCTGCCTCAGTAGATTTATCTGGGTTAGCTGGGAGGGAGAGGCTGAGTCTGGGAGAACTCTGTCAACAGACTATGCCTTGAAGAYGAACTCATCCTGAGCAGCCCCTGCATAGCAAGCAACCAACAAGCTCTGACAGAACAAAGGAGTGAGCTCTAGCGGGGAACGGGGCTCCGTTTGTCACTGGACTGTCCCCAGCTCCTCCCTACTGTAGCAGRAGCCTGTGCACATGGTTCTGCTCCTGACCCTGTGCTGCTGTCATCCGCAGGCCAGGAGGGGAGTACTGGAGCGTGCACTATCGTTTAGCCAAGCACAAGGCCAGGCCTGTCTGTGAGCACGGGAGACGCCAAAGCTGCGAGAAGCTTTGTTGTAAACAGCAGCTAATGCTCAACTCCGYATCAGATCTTCAGAAAGCCCTTAGCTAAGCACGGCCTGGGCAGCCTCTGCTGTCACTGTGCCCAGCGTTCTGCAAAGAGAGGGTTTGGGGAAGGTAAGAAGTTGTCCAGGCCCACCTGCAGCTCTCACCTTACTGAACCTCTGTTCCAGCACTTCATGTTCCCACTGAAGATCTTTCAGTTCCTTCTGGGTGACTTTCAGATGGGCCTTTGTGTTCTGTAGATGGGAAGGGGCAATTAAGGAGCACAAACTTCTCTGGAAGRTGTGAGGTGTGTTCCAGCAAGGGAGGACAGTGACGGAGTGAAGACATGTTGGGGAGAAGAAGCGTGGCAGCACCGGTACCATCTCCCCCTTCYTGCAGCAGGAGCTAACCTCCCCCTCTCCTCACCAGAGCCAGAGTCCTGGGAGTCTCATGTGAGATGTAAACAACCAGCTAAGTTGAAAGAGACTCAGAGGAATTCGCTTGGCAGTCTGGCCAAGCAGCTGAGCTGAGCAGCAGAGGTCACTGCTGAGCAACTCTGCTCCAGAAAACAGCCAGGATGGCTTGAAAAAGGACAGAAAGAGGCTCAGCAGGACAAGCGACTCACCGTCAGAGCCTCCTTGTCCTTCTCATAGTGGGCCACCTTCTTCTGCAGCTCAGACACCTGCTCCTGGGCCCGCTGCAGGTGGTCCGTCAGTTGCTTGTTCTGGAGCAGCATGTCTGTCATCTCCTTTTCCAAGTGATTCTCTTTTTTTTTCATCTCCTCCATCTGTTCCTGTTCTTGGAAACACGCAAGTGCTACTGCCTGGCCCCTCAGCACTACACTGCCAGAATATCCTTCCCACCGCTGGCCCAGCCAGCTGCATCTGCACCCATACAAGAGCTTCACCCATGCAATGTGTGCAATTCCCCCCAGGAGAAACGCAGTGCCAGCACCTCCACCCACGGCCAGATCTGGATGAAAACTTTACCGGATCCAGCCCCCAGTGGAAGGGAAACACTCCACAAGCCAAGCAGGATGTGACAGTGAGGCCAAGGCAGCAGGCAGGCAGTACCTTGAGTGTGTTGATGAGCGCCAAGTTATTGAGGGTGACATCATTGTAGTAGTTCTTGATGTCACTGAAGGCCTTCTCATGGTTCTTCATCAGCACATTGATCTGGCTGTTCTTCCTTTCCTCAACCTCATGGATTTCTGTCTTTCTGCGTAGATCAAGCTCATCCCGCAGCATATGCATCTTCTTGTTGTAYTTGGCCTCAATCTCTGGAGAAGAGCACAGGGGCTGAGTGAGAACTGCCTGGAGACCCTGCGTACACGCACCCCCAGCTCTGTTAGGATGTGCCAGCCCAGCACACGCTGCCGCAGCATCACTCTGGGATGGGATGTCATTAACAGCACCGGCATCACCCCCACCCTGCAAGCAGAGCCACAGAGAGCAAAGCCCAGAAATAGCATCCTGGAAGCAGGGCACTGGAAACRCTCCAAGCCAGCCCGTGAGAACCTGAAATGCCCCATGAGGAAGACAGCAGAACGAGGACTGACACTGGCAAGGGCTCCTCCAGCCACCCTAGAGCGCAGCCTGGAGAAGTGCCTGCCAGACAGCTGCACTCAGCAACACAGCCTGGCAGCAGCAGCAAGAGCCCTGCCTCTATCTGCAAGTGGTGCRAAAGCTCGCGCCTTGTCCCAGCCACCCTGGGAGCGCAGCTCGGAGAGCGCTGCAGGCCACGCAGCTCGGCAGCCCCAGAGCACAAGGGAGCAAGAATTAGGGAAAAAATGACGCCTTTCAGCAAGAYGCTCTGTTTTGCTCCAGGAAGCCCAGCAGTGCAGCAGAGCACTGAGGTGCTCTCYTCCAGCACACCGACAAGGGATGTCACGCACATCCTGACCTTTCACTTGTCTCTCAAAGTCACTGCACAGCTGTGTGATCTCCTCCTCTTGTTTCTGCCAAGGAGAAAGTACATCTTAGAGACAGATAACCAAATCCTGAGGTTACTGCAGCCCTGCACAATGTCAGTTGGAGGCTCTCATCCTTTCCGTAACAAAACTGCCCCTCAGAAGCGGAGAGTGCCCAGCTCAGACCAGCACTGCCTGTCAGCTTGGGCTCTGCACTCTACTCTGCTGTACTGTGCCCAGTTTTGCCTGTACCTCACTGGTTGGGCACCTTGATTTTAGGCCCTCTTCCCTGTCTGCACAYGAGAGAGGCCCTGCCTGACCTGCTGCTCTAGGATGTGCAGGGCAGGCCTTGCATGGGCCCCAGCGACTAGAGTGCTTGTGCGATCCTTTCTGCTCCCCAGCTCCGAGTTGTCACTAACGTTCCCTCACAGCCACAGGCTCCACACAGGCCTCAGCTTTGCAAACGTGGGTTCCAGGCGCTCATGCACCAGTGCAGCCATGCCCACAGTCAGGCAATGTCACTGTGCTCCAAGTCCCTCCCTGGCCTCCAGGCCAGTCTCTGCAATGGAGCTGGGGTCCATCAGCCTGGGGCAGTGWCCAAATCCCCCCCGAGTTAGCTGCACCCTGGGAGAGTCCCCCTGACGTTCGAGAACAGCTCGTGCCACGCATGGATCCCATACTGTCTGGGCAGGCAGTTGCTTAGTAGGTTCTCCAGCTGTCCTCATGGCTCCTGGCTGCAGGAGGRGGCCTAAGGAATTGCCCCAGGAAACCTGCCTCTGTTCCCATGCTGTCTGTTTAGCGCATCTAAGCACGCCTGTTACTGGTACTATATTATACACACCCTGTACCTCGGCAACTCCATCCTCTTTCCGGGGAGACAGCAGGAGGGGTAGTCTGCTGCTCACACGCCAGGGCAGGGAGGGCTCRGCCAAAGGCTCCACCACCTCCTTCTGCCACAGACGAGCCTTGTCTGCTACTCGGGCCTCAGCCCAGGCCTGCTGTCCCTCCTGCCCTGCCAGTGACCTACCAGGCGCATGTTTTTCACCACCACCTCGTTGGCCAGCTCCTGCTCCTTGAGCTCCACTTTCAAGGAGCGCACGTCTTTACGCAGCTCCATCTCCTGAGCCCAGTGATCCTTCTGGGCCCGCTTCATGGACAGGGTGCCCTCTGCCTTCAGCTCAGTGAGGTTTTCCTGGTGTTCGTACAACAGGTGCTTCACCTTCTGCTTGTAAACCTAAAAACAAGCCACAGACCAGGTGAGGGGCTTCAGGAGGTGCTGATAGGAATGCCCCTGAAGCTGGGCTGCTGGCTGAAATGCCCTGGTTTGCATCCTGCCCATCTCCTCCTCTTCCTTGCTTCCCTCACCTCCTCCCTTAGCTGCCCAGAGCTCACCCACCTGCCTGGCCAGGTTACTCACAACAGGTCTCAGCCTACTCATCCTCCCACCTTGATCTCCACTTGATGTCGCTCCTCTGCCTCCTCCATCTCCCGGTCCTTGTTCCGCAGTTCTGCTTTCTTCTCCTCCAGCTGCCGACGAGTGATCTCCCAGAAGGTGTGAATCTTGTCACGCTCCAGCTGGAAATAGTTGCGCTCTTGCCGTTCCCGGTCCAGCTCCTCCCGGAGACGTACAACATGTTCCTCCAGCTGCAAAGCCAACAGGAAGAGCCAAATAGGGGGAAAAAGGAGGCCTCAGATGCACAATTCCCCTGAAAAAAAAAAAGCTGAACTAAGGCTCTTTTCAGGACACCCATGGCAACCTATGTTGCAACCCTAGTAGGACACAGTAGCTTTTAATAGGATAGAAAAGCACAGGACAGGAGAGGAGGTGCCCTGACCAAGGGGTGGGGTTTGTACAGGACCTGAGAGCAACACATCAGCCTCTGGGAAAAGAGCAACAAGATTTTTTTCCTACCATAAGAAGCCAGGACTCAGATACTGAGTGCCCAGGGGCTTGCTGCCACACACACCTCCCCCCCCCCCCCGGAGCCCTGGGGGCTCCCAGGCCCTCTGTCCCAGCCCATCTCACAGCAGCCAGTAACACCATTCCAGGCCAGAAGCAGATGAYCTTATCCCAGGCAGTGAGGTCCCTGGGACAGGGCCTGTTTCTCCTATGTTTGTAGGATACCCAGCAAAACACAGTCTAAGTGGAGCTTCTCGAGCAACTGATATTAGGGAAAGGCATTATATCCTCCACCTCTGCCTCTCCTTACAGCACCTAAGAGAGCCTCCTACTCAAGAAGAAATGTGTTTTGTGATGACTGTTCCAGGCTGCAAGCCACAGAGCTACAGGCTGGGCAGTTACAGAACTGAGTACAAGTGCAACAGTCTGCAGAGATCAGTCTCCTCCAGTTATGGATGGAAGCAGCCAGTTAGGGGGCCTTTAGTGGACAAAGAAACACCAATTCAAACACAATTTCTGTCTGTCAGGCAGGTTACTTGCTAAAGGAAAAAACACAGGACATTAAGCACTTAAAGAATATGATATATTCTCATCAAGGATATCCTTTTCACACCACCAGGACAATGAAACAAGAGAGCAGCGTGCCAGGGTTATGAAGTCAGGCCTAAGACAGTGAGGGCACTGAGCTGGAGAACAGAGCGCCGCAGAACAGCAGAAAGGAAGATGAGATGCGGTGGCTGATCTTTTCAGGAAAAGTGCTGAGTAGGCTTTGTGAGATGGTACACATTGTCCAGACATGTGGGAGGCAACAAAATGAACACCAGCCGCTTGTTCTGTCTTCTCTACTAACCTCTGCCATTTGTCATCCCTGGAGCCTGAACCAAACATCGAGCACCGGCCTCTGCTAGAGTTCTTACAAAATGCAATGTCCTCGGACCTTGGGGGAGGCTGGGAGATGTGGCAAGCTCTCACCTGATCCTTGTTCATGTCCTCGGGGGGCAAGCCATCCACCACTGCYGCAGCTTTGCCCACCTTCCCTTTTTTGCCACCTTTGCCACCTTTTTTTTTGGGTGCCTAAGAAAATAAATCAAAAYGTATGAGCATGTGTGTGGCTCGGGAGCTGAGACGAAGCTGTGCCGCTCAGTGCTCCCTTGCTAGAGCTCTGCTCCAGGCCGGCCACGCAGCTTGCCTGCTCTCACAGCAGAGATGAGTTCAGTGGCGCGACAGGGGCGGCTGGCTGGTGCAGCCAGGGTCCCCGGGAGCAGCAAGGGCGCCGAGGCCCTCCGGGACGCCTGCAGCTCCAGGCACAGCTCCTGCAGGCTGCTCCACAGCAAAGCCTCGGGCCCAGAGGGGTTCTGCACACCCTCCCTCCAGCCGGGCCCGGCACCAGCGCCCCGGCGCTCACCACCGCCGGCTCCCGGAGCCCTCGGGGCTCCC
>NW_028186342.1:1451016-1452019 GCF_003343005.1 Rhea americana
AGCGCGAGGCCCCGCCCCAGCAACGGCGACGGGGCCGGCAGCCGCCGCCCTCCCGCCCGCGGGTTCGAGTCCCCCCGCCCCGGCGCCGGCCTCGGCCCCAGGGTGCTGCTGCCCGCCCGGGGCCATCCCTGGCCGGTCACCCGCCCCCAGCCCGTGCGCAGCGGCCAGCAGTTCTCCTCTGGCCTCCTGCGGAGTGCCGGCACACCTGAGGCCTCCCAAACTCATTGCACCGAGTGGCCTCACTTTTATTTGTGTCGGATTCTCCTGACGTTTTCCTGCCTTGCGGGAGGGGAAGCTGCCACCGTGCCCCGCCGGCTTCCACCTCTGCTGCCCCGAACTGCAGCATCCCAGCAAAACGCAGCGCCTGCCGCGGCGCCCGGTGCTTGGCCACTCAGCACCGCAGGGCTGGGGCTCCCAGCAAGGCGTCCAGCAGCCGTCCCTGCCCCAGCCCCGCGGGGGCCTGCTGGTCCCCACGGCACGCAGCGGCCAAGGCTGCAGCCACGGGCCCCTGGCTGCGCACTCAGCCCGGCCGTGGCGCAGGGCACGGCACAGGCGCCTGCCCACCCGCTCTGCCCCCGGGTGCGCAGAGCCCAGGGCCCCCTGCCCTTGGCATCTCGGCTCCGGCTCTGCAGCCCTGTGTGCGGCATCCAGGCCTGCCCTGCTGCTGCTCTCCCGCCTGCCCAGGGTTTGCTGGGACCCCTTGGCACCCCCAGGTCCTCCTCAAACCCTGGGGTTMCCCCTGCACCTCACAGGATCCCCTTTGCACTCCAAGAGCCCTCTGCATCCCTGGATCCCCCTGGTACCCAGGGAACCCTGTGCACCCTCTCGGGTCCCCTCTGCCCCCAAGGTCCCTCTTGCAGGTCATCTGCGCACGCTGGGGTCCCCTCTGCACCCCCAGGACTCCCTTGCACCCTGGGGTCCCCTCTGCCTCTCTGGGTCCTCCTTGCATCCTGAGATCCCCGCTGCCGGCTCCGCACCCGCCGCGGCTCCCCCGCATCCCCGG
>NW_028186342.1:1453370-1455880 GCF_003343005.1 Rhea americana
CCCACCTAGGTGCCCCGTGAGCCCCCAGCAGCYGCCGAGGTTTCGGCACGGAGCGGAGTGGCATCGGCCGGCGGCACCGCGCCAACATGCAGGCCGAGGCGAGGGGGGATTTCTCCGGCACCGAGCAGCAGCCCGGTGCGTGGTGGCTTGGGGCTGCGCCGCGGCAGAGCCGGGCTGGGACGCTGCCGGGGCGGAGGGGAGGCGCTCCAGACGGTGACCCCGGTGCGTCGCCCCCGGCGCGGCAGCAGGCCGGACGCCGGGGCGGCGGCACGGCGCGGCCAGGGGCAGCTCTGCCTGTCGGTCGTGGCAGGCTGTGCCGAGCCTCCTCCGCGGGGCCGGGGACGTGCTGGAGCTGCGCGGACTTCCCCAGTGGAGAGGGGCAATGGGCCGGGCAGGGGACCAGCTTTCCCCGCCCAAGGGTGCCCCGTCGCGTCCGGCGGGGTCGGCGCGCAGCGGCACCGGTGCACGGGGCGCCCAGCGCAGCCCCCAGGGCTGCCCCACTGTGGGACCCAGATCTCCCCATTGCCATTTCCCCCTCCTGGCTCCTTCGGGCTGGGCATTTCTGTCCCCTTCGCCACCACGCTGACGCCCTGCTGGGGCGTTGGGCTGGGAGACACCCCGTCAGCAGTGAGCGGTGCCTGGGACCCCGTGCCTGCCCCAGCCCCACGCGTGCAAGGGGCCAAGGGCCTGCCGGTTCCCTGACAAATCGCCCGGCTCTCCCCACGCTGTGCGGGTTGTGGTCCCCCGGACAGGCTCTGCACTGGCASAGATGCCCCAGCTGCCCCCGGTTTCCCCGTTCGCACACCCGCATCCCCCTGTGCCGCCGGCTCAGGGGTCTGTGAGCCGCCGGCCCAGGGGGTCAGGCGCTGCCTYGGCCCCTTCCGCCCTTGCCGCCTCTTCCCGGGAGACAAAACGCCCCTTGTCTCGCTCCGGCCTCCAAACAGGCTCCGCTTTTGTCTCGCCGACACAAAGGGGCTGCGAGCGGGGGGGAGTACAGGGCTGCCGGCTGCTGGCAGAAGAGCTGTGGGGGCCCCAGCAGCCAGCCCCTCCGAGGAGCTCTGCCACCTGCGGGGCCGGGACCTGCTGCCCCGGGACCTGCTGCCCCACATCTCCCGGCAAGTCCCGGGCACCGAGAGGGGCCGGAGCAGGCTGCAGGCAGGAGCTGCTGTTCCCGTCCCAGCCCCGCACTGACGCCGCTGGGGCCTGTCTGGCAGAGCTCGGCAAGGAGGTGCAGGTGCCGGAGCGCGTCGTCGCCGGCCCCCCGTCCCACAGGCCAGCCGAGGAGGCCCCCGGTGCCCCCGTGGAGGAGCAGGGCGGCATCCCCATCCCCAGTGCCGGGCTGCTGCAGGTCGCCGAGCGGAGACGTGAGTGCTGCCCCTGCTGGCCCACGCCCTGCCAGCCACCCCTGCCTGGGGACCCTCCTGGCCCTGGGGACCCTGCGAGCTCCCCCAGCGCCCCTCCCTGCCCCTGGGGTCCCCCGCCAGCCCTGGGGACCCTGCCTCCCTCAAGGACCCTGCAAGCTCCCTGGGCTCTTTCGCCTGCCCCTGAGGAGCCTGCCAAGCCTCAGTCCCAGGTCCCCTGCCTGCCCCCAGAGACACAGGGACACTGCCATCCCTCCAGGCACCTCCTGCCAGCCCCATGGGGTCCCCTGCCTGCTCCCAGAGCCCTGGGGGCCCTTCCAGGCCCCTGGAAACCTGTCCCCCCCCCCAAGATTCCCCAGGTCCCTGCCCACCACCCCGAGCACCAGATCCCACGAGGGCCCCCAGCCCTGGTGTCCCCACCCCGTCCCAGGCATCCCGGCCTCCCACTGCTCCGGTCCCGAGCGTATCCCTGCTGCCCACAGAGCCCCTGAGCAGCGTGTCCTCGCTGGAGGTGCACTTTGATCTGCTCGACCTCACCGAGCTGACCGACATGTCGGACCAGGAGCTGGCTGAGGTCTTCGCTGACTCGGATGACGAGAACGCAGCCGGCGAATCGCCGGGCGGTGAGTGAACGGGGCCGCCCCACGGCTGCCGAGCCCCCGCAGGGGCCGAGGCCRGGGCTGACCCCCTCTCGCTCCCTGCAGGGCTGCACCCGCACGGCGTGCCGCGGGCCGGGTACCTGCGCTCGCCCTCCTGGACCCGCGCRCGGGGCGAGCAGGGCCGGGAGAAGAAGCACCTCAGCGACTCGGAGCTGCAGCCCGGCATCGCGGACGCCTTCCTGGCAGTGGAGCGGCCGCAGGAGGAGTAGGCCGCCCCGGCCGCGGGACTGGCCGTGGGGCCGTGCCGGGGAGCCCTGGCACGGCAGCCAGAGGCGCGTCCGCGCCGTTTTGACCTCGCTGCCGCGCGTCCCGCCGGGAGGAGCGGCGCGGGGGCCGGAGGGGCGCCGGGCCAGGCCGGGGGCGAAGGGAAGGTCTCCGCAGCGCTGCTGCGGCGCAGGCTGGGCCGCGTGGCCCCGGGAGCCCCTCGCCGGCCCGCGGCGGCCGCCCGACACGCACCGAACCAAGCCAAAGCGCCGCCACCGGCCCGGCA
>NW_028186342.1:1457206-1459075 GCF_003343005.1 Rhea americana
GCTGCAGCCGGCAGCGCCGGGCCGCCCCGCGGCTCCGGGCACGGCGAGGCGCTGCCCGCCGGCGCCCGCCGTACCTGTGGAAGACGGCGGAGCAGTCGGTGCACACGGAGGTGTGGCTGTCGAAGGGGAAGAGCACGTCGCCTTCCTTGCAGAGCTCGCACACGAAGCCCTTCGCCTGGCAGCGCTGGGGCGGCAGCGGGCAGTGAGCACCACGCCGTGGGGCCACGGCCCCGTCCCGCCCCACAGCCCCGCCGCAGCCCCCGGCCGCCCCGGCTCACCTCGCAGTCGAGCTTGATGTGCTTGGCAAAGAGGGTGTGGATCTCCGTCAGGGAGCAGCTCAGGCGCCCGGCCTCGATGTCGATGAGGTCCTGCAGCGAGTACATCTCGTCGTTCTCCACAAAGTGCTGCCGGTCCTGCAGCTGCAYGGAGAGCGCCCGTCACCGCTGCGCCTGGCCCAGGCTCTCCCTGGCGTGGCGCCCGCCACCCCGGGCGCCCTCCCGCCTCCCGGGGCCAGGCCCGACCTGCAGCAGCAGCCGGGCCTCCATGGCCTCCTTGCAGGTGATGAAGTACGGCTTCATGAGCAGGATGTCCTGGCGCAGCTTCTGCAGGGGCACAGGGAAAGGAACAGGGATGGGATGGGGACAAGGATGGGATGGAGATGGGACAGGACAGGGGAAAGGATGGTGACAGATGGAGACGGACAAGAGGAGGACATGGACAGCAACAGGATGGGATGGGAACAAGATAAGGATGGTACAGGAACGGGGTGGGATGGAGACAGGGAGGGTGGGCAAAGGATGGGATGCAGACAAGGACAAGAAGGGATGGGGACAAGGACGGGATATGAATGGGACAGGACATGGATATGACAGGGCAGGACAGATAGGATGGAGATGAGGGCAGGATGGGGACAGAATGGGGACAGGGATGAGACAGGATGGGACAGGGTCAGGCTAGGTCAGTCTCAGCCCCACAGTGCTTCGAGTGCCCTCTGTGTCCCCAGCGTCCCCGGCCAGGCTCTCCCCGYGCCCACGTGCCACCAGCCTGGCTGCCTGCAGCCTGGTCCCCGACTCCCTCCCGGCGCCGGAGGGGACCTGCCAGCGCTGCCACCCCGTCCGCCCTGCTGCCCCGGGCTGGTGGCAGCCCCATGGCCCCGGTGCCGTGCGCCGGGCTGGGCCCCCCAGGGGGCCGGGGGTCCCGCGCTCACCCGGATCTCCACCAGCTCCTCCACGTAGTTGAAGAGCAGAGGGTTGATCTCCCGCAGCTTCAGCACTGGCCGCGACACCATCAGCGCCAGGTACCGCATGCTGCAGCGGGACACCTGCGCGCCCGTGGCCGTCACCCCGCGGCCCCCTGCGGGCTGGGCTTGAGCCGCCCGGCCCCACGGCGCTGTGGGGTGAGCCCCRCTGTCCTGGCAGCCATGACCACGGCCCCAGGGGCCCCCAGGACCCCCGCCAAGGCCCTGGCCCCCAAGGACCCCGAGCCCAGTGCTGTGGTTCCCAGGCACCCCCAGGCCATGGACCTGGCCCCGGGGGAACTCGAGGACCCCCACGCCTGGGTCCCAGCCCCCAGGGACCCCCAGCCCAGCCCAGTTCTACGACCCCAGGCCCAAGGACCTGGCCCCCACGGATACTCCCTTGTATCCCTCCTGAGGGCCCTGAGCCCCCAGGGACACCCCTGCCAGGGACTCAGCCCCCAAACAACCCCCAGCACAGGGACAGGGACCCCAGTGACCCCTGCCCCAGGGACACAGCCCCCCAGGGATCCCCAGTGGCCCCTGCCCCAGGGACACAGCACCCCCCCAGGTCACCCATGACCCAGGGACACAGCCCCCCAGGGATCCCCAGGACCCCTGCCCCAGGGACACAG
>NW_028186342.1:1465645-1467232 GCF_003343005.1 Rhea americana
CCCCCCCAGGTCACCCATGACCCAGGGACACAGCCCCCCAGGGATCCCCAGGACCCCTGCCCCAGGGACACAGCCCCCCCCCCAGGAGCCCAGGATCCCCAGCCCCACAGCGCGGCCCCCTGGCCGGCGCTGGGCGGCCCGCGGCACCTTGCGGGGCTCGAAGTCCCAGTTGTGGATGGCGCGGGCCGGGATGACGGCCAGGTCGTTCCAGTGGCAGCTGCTGCAGTAGTAGAGGCCGGTGTAGTCGCACTGCCGGGCCTCGCTGGGCACCCCTCCTGCAGCGGCAAGCGCGTGGGTCTAGACCCGCTCGCCCCATGGTGCCGTGACGCCCTGGCCGCGGCGTCGCCTCCTGCGCTCAGTCGCCCCAGGCATCCCCTACTCCAGCCCCGTGCAGCCCCCACACCTGGCCCCCAGCCCCACACAATCCTGGCCACTGCCCCCTAGCCCCACGTATCCCGGGTCCTCAGCCCCACACACCCCTGGACGCCAGCAGCACGCAGCCCCAGCCCCCAGATACCCCTGTACCCCTGTTCCCCAGCCCTAGATACCCCTGGTGGTCCCCAGCCCCACTCAGTCCCTACGCCAGCCTGACACAGACGCAGACCCTGCCCCTGGCCCCACACTCCCTGGCTCCCAGCCCCACAAAGCTCCAGCCCCCAGCCCCACACATCCTCTGCCCCAGCCATAGGTAGTCCCAGTCCCCAGCCTTCAGCCCCACATACCCCTGTCCCCCAGCCCCATGCAGTCCTGACCTGTCCCCCAGCCCCACACTGCCCAGCCCTGCCCCAGCCCCACGCCGCCCCGGTGCCTTACGGAGGGAGATGGGGGCCCGGCACTCGGCGCAGCGGTAGTCCTGGCTGTCGAGCCCAGTCTCGGGGCAGATGTTGAGCTCATACTCAGCTTGGTGGCTCACCTTGGACCTCACGCAGGGCTTGGTGACCAGGGGCAGGCACTTGCTGTGGCAGCGGTAGTAGCACCCTGGGGGCAGGCGGCCATGAGAATGGGGCTGGGGGGGGGCGTCGCATCCAGCCCCACGCGGGTCCTGGCCGCCAAACCCACCTGTGCAGGTGTACCAGGTCTGGATGAGGCCCCAGATGATGGTGCTGCACTTGTCACACGTCTGCTTCACGCTCTTGCTCTTCTCCTTGTAGAAGCGGTGCTCCAGGATGACACGGATGTTGGGCTCGTCCTCGGAGGGGTCCTGCGGCGCAGCACGGCACGGCACAGCCAGTTGCAGGGCTCCCCATGCCGTGCTGGCCCCCCGCACCCACCCCAGCCCCCCGGCCCGGTCCCGGCCCCACCTGGAGCTCCTGCAGCTTGAGGCGCAGGTGGATGAGCCGCACGACGGCGTCCTTCTGCCGCTCGGAGTGCTCCGGCAGCTCCAGGATCACCCGCTTGCACTCCTCGATGGCCTGCCGCAGCTGCCGCACGTCGGAGGCCAGGAAGAGCCCCTGCGGGGTGGAAGAGGAGGAGGAGGAGGAGGGTGGTGGGCCAGCAGCCCTGTGACCCAGGCCCTACCGCCCCCCCCCAGCCCCACTCACCACTGGCCGGGAGAAGTGGTCCTCGGCCAGCCCCAGGTCCATGGGG
>NW_028186342.1:1469337-1471439 GCF_003343005.1 Rhea americana
CCCGGCCCCACCGGCGCGCGGGACCGGGGCCCCGGCCCGTAACCCCGTCCCCCGCGGCCCTGTGCCCATAGCTCCCTGTCCGTCTGTCCCGGCCCCTCCCAGCTTGCCCTCGTGGTCCGTAGCTCCTTGTCCCCGATCTGCCCCTCCGGCTGTCTGCGCGACCCCTTTGTCCCCATGCCCGCAGCCCCCCTCCCCATAACCGTGTCCCCACGATCCCCTGCCCCATGGCTCCCCATAGTCCCTTGTCCCCATGGAAGCCTTCTCTGTGGTCCCCTCTCCCTAGTCCCACCATCCCCATATCCCCTTGTTTCCATGGGCCCCTCCCCATAGCCCCTGTCCCCATGGCTCCCTACTCCCATAGTGCCTTGTCACCACAGTCCCTTCCCGTGGACCCCTCCCTAGTCCTACCAGCCCCACAGTCCCTGGCCCCACAGCTCCTCGTGCCCCACAGTCCCTTCTCTCCAGTCCTTGTCCCCTGGCTCTGATCCCCACAGATGCCTCCCCATAGCCCCCCACCCCTGTAACCATAGCTCCCATCCCCATAATCCCTTGTCCCCTCTTTTCCTAGTCCCTTCTCCCCCMTCCTTGCCCTTGGTACCATAACTACCACCCCCCTAGTGTCTTGTCCCCCTCCCCAGTCCCCATAGCTCCATGCAGCAGAGCCTTGGAGGCTCCTCTCCCTGCACTGGGGCCAAGAGCGGTGGCCCAGACCCAGGGCACAACTGAGACCCAGTGAGGAGAGCAGTGCTATGGGGTGGCTGTGCCATCAGGGCGCAGCCCCAGTGCACGACCAGCCTGTCCCCACCCTGGGGCYGGGCCTACAGCACTCAGTGGGGTGACCTGGCACAAGGCCACGCATGGGGCTGCGATCTCAACCTGCCCCCACCCCCAAGGACCTGCACACAGGGTAACTTGACAGCAATAAATTTATTAAGTATTCAAAAAAAAAAATAGACACAAACCAGTAAAAAACAAATATCGGGGCGCTCACAGAGTCGCAGGACAGGGCTGAGCTAACTCATAATGGGGGACACGGTTAGTAAATACCGAATTATTTTGATCTTGGGACCCCTAATCAGAAGCAACTAGAAGCCGGCTAGGACTCGCTAACGGCGGCGGCGCTGGCTAGCGGGACGCAGGAGGAGCCAGGCCCGGGGCAGGCACRGCGGGGGCTGACCCCGCCGGCTTCACTTGGCGCCCTGGGCCTCCGACTCCTCATCGTCATCTTCATACATCTCGCCCTCCTCCTCGGCCGTGGCGTCCTGGTACTGTTGGTACTCGGAGACCAGGTCGTTCATGTTGCTCTCAGCCTCGGTGAACTCCATCTCGTCCATGCCCTCGCCCGTGTACCAGTGGAGGAAGGCCTTGCGGCGGAACATGGCCGTGAACTGCTCCGAGATGCGCTTGAAGAGCTCCTGGATGGCCGTGCTGTTGCCGATGAAGGTGGAAGACATCTTCAGCCCCCGGGGTGGGATGTCGCACACAGCCACCTTGACATTGTTGGGGATCCACTCCACGAAGTAGGAGCTGTTCTTGCTCTGGATGGCCAACATCTGCTCGTCCACCTCCTTCATGGACATGCGGCCCCGGAAGACTGTGGCCACGGTGAGGTAGCGCCCATGGCGGGGGTCACAGGCTGCCATCATGTTCTTGGCATCAAACATCTGCTGGGTGAGCTCAGGGACGGTGAGGGCCCGGTACTGCTGGCTGCCACGGGCTGTCAGCGGGGCGAAGCCGGGCATGAAGAAGTGGAGACGTGGGAAGGGCACCATGTTGACTGCCAGCTTGCGGAGGTCAGCGTTGAGCTGCCCTGGGAAGCGGAGGGAGGTGGTGACGCCGCTCATGGTGGCTGAGACAAGGTGGTTGAGGTCGCCGTAGGTGGGGGTGGCCAGCTTGAGGGTGCGGAAGCAGATGTCGTAGAGAGCCTCGTTGTCGATGCAGTAGGTCTCRTCCGTGTTCTCCACCAGCTGGTGCACCGACAACGTGGCGTTGTAAGGTTCCACCACCGTGTCCGAGACCTTGGGCGAGGGCACCACGCTGAARGTGTTCATGATGCGGTCGGGGTACTCCTCGCGGATCTTGGAGATGAGCAGGGTGCCCAT
>NW_028186343.1:0-41593 GCF_003343005.1 Rhea americana
GATCATTTCTCATTCTCTTACATGCATGTTATCCACAACTCACCTGTAGATTTATTTATTCAAAGAAGCTACTGAGAGCCACCAAGAGCACTGCACAACTTTTGTCTTAGGTCTGCAGCATCACCAAATACCAAATAGTTCAATAAAACTTCCAGGTCAACAGACCTTGAACTCCTCTACAAGTTAAGCTGCTAGTAATCTTACCATGCAAAGTAAACAAGTGCTATTAATTTGTCACATAGGTTAAAAAAAAAAATACACTACAATCTTTTATACAATTCTATAGGTGTCAGTTATTTCATGTGAGTGCAAAGGTTACTTATCGCAATGTACAGTTGAGCAATTTTGAGCTGCAGAATTATACAACCCGAAACGGAGCACGCATAGGACTTAACAGCTAGATAGCTGGTGGTAGCTTAAAGAGAGAGGTTGAAAAGTTTCACAGCATGAAAACAAGCAAAACCACACAAAACAGAGGGAAGGGGAGCATCCTCCAGTTTTAAAAACATGTTGTTTCCTCTGTTCCTGTTAATGCAGGTACTCCCAAACAGCAGGATGAAATTAAAGTGGCTTTTGGGCTTCAGCAAAATACGAGGAACCTTAGACATACAGCACTTCTATACTGATTATGAACCATTAGCTAATAAGTTATCTAAAATACAAATAGGGAATACCAAACACCAGAATTCCAGCAAACGAATCGGGTCGTCTCAGCTAACAGCTCGCGCTTCCAGAGCGCTCTCTGCTCTGCCTCTTGTCTGGGGTGCCTTTATCCTTCGACCTCGTTTCCTTTTTCCCCATTAATCCACTGTAGCCTCATAATTCTCCTCGCAAACTATCCAAATCCAAGCGCAGGCTGACAGCCTTCCAGGACTCGATCCAGGAGTCAGCCAAACAACGTAATCCTTCTCTCGTAGCTGCATTTCATTCTCCTTTGAATTAGTGCAGTTCAGCAAGAACTTTGTACCATCAGCCTAACGATGGTATCAAGGAACTCCTCATAATTTAGGGGCACTGCTGCCAGCAAAGAAAACTGAAAAGAAGCTATTAGTTCTACTGCTCATAAACAACTTCAGCCCTCTTTTTCTCACTGCAATAGCACCAGCAATTATCACGCTACCTGTTAGCATCTTTACCTCAATATTAAGCATAAACTAGATTACTTTCACTTAGCAACACAGCTGCTGATCCAAGCCGAATCTGAATAATATACAATCATTATAATTTGGCCCTTCCCTCTGCTGCAAATTATTGGTCAAATAAAAAAGATTGAGAAGTGATCACAAAAACATCCCTCAAGAAAGTTAAAGACTGTGCTGTAAAATGAGCTACACTGAAAACTATTGGCCTGTAAAGAAGTAGCAAGCTGAGAAACATTTACTTTTTTATTGAAATCTTTGCCGGGGCTCCAAGAGGAGCATTTAGGCAGTAGGCTCCGATCAGGCAAGAAGCTGCACAGTTGTTTCTTCTGGCTGTCCTAACAGCTCGAGCTGGTAACATTTCTAGCACAGTGCTCCAGAGGCAGCAGGGCTTCGCCTCCCGCCAGGAAACGCCAGGCGGGTTACACCGAGGCCAAGGGAATGAGTAAGCTGCTGGCACGTTATCATCGTGAAAGTTCAGATTCAACTATGGATCACCGCTCTCCATCGCAAAAAGGCTTTGAGGAAACCCTGCGGGAAAATATTCTTATGAAGCAATGGAGGAAACATGAAAGCAAGGATCTAAAGAGCCTGTCGCAGATGCAACACACAGAGAAGTTCCTCCCTGCTCCGCTTAGTGAACAGAGTCCCCCGTGCTAAGGCTCTGGGTCTTGTGCGCTGTCACAGGATTGCCAGATTCCAACTGCTCAAAAATAAAATAAAATGAAAGTAATAAAAGTCAGAATCAGTCACTGACCTGAGATAGTTTAATTCAATCAGCTCTCAATGCAAATTGTATACCGAGAGGCTAAAATATGCCACTTGCTCTAACAATGTTACCGAGGCTTTGCAAACGTACTTTTGAGATAAAAGGGCAGCTCCAATGCAAGATCCGCAGCTGCATTAAGGGAAACAGCAGCAGAAAGCACATGTAAAAATGTTTTCCCTAGGTGAGGGAGGTTCACTTAAATCACCCATCTCTGATAAGAGCGACTCGCCTTCAGCAGCTATTTTAGGTGCACCCGTGTGGGTGCGCCCACGGCAGACCGCAAACCGGCTCTGCCCAGACCCCGAGGTCAGGCCAGATCTCTGTTCGACGCTCCCGGTACTGGACTGCAGCCGCTTATGAACTCCCAGCACATCCTTCCTCCAAAAGTTTCACTATGAAATATGCATCCTCATTTCTGTAAATGCCAAGGCAGAAAGCCAACCATGAGAACATTATCTGAACTTTTTTTTTTTTATTTACACATATACTTTAGTTACCCAGAGTCTAGAGACAGAAGACACTGGTTGCTTCCCATCTTATTCAAGCTACACAGCAAATTTAAATCTAACACAAAAATCAGGAGAAATTTCTTTCTTATATCACCTAGTCTCAATGTTGTTTAGTAGAGTAACATCAAGTCTCCCAGTGGTACTCTACAAAACTGTATACAGGGAATATATGTCCCATACGAACTCACTAGCTCTGAATGAGGCCAAATTCCCATATATCAATATAAGCCACTAGTATTTCTCAGAATATTTTACTTAGGCAGAGTCAGGCAGAGTCTTCTTCCCCTTTCCCAAGCCCCTGCCAGATCTGCTTATATTTGAGTGTGAGGTCCAAACACATCAGGAGAAAACAAGGACTAACATTTGTAAGCATAGTGAGGAAGCCTTAAATAAAGATTAGAAGCCGGCTTATGTAGGAAGTTGAAAAAACTTCCTCAAAATTAGATCTATACTTAATATACCACATAGGAAAAAGTTCATATTCTAGCAAAGGTAACTTTTTTTTTTCTCTACTAAAAAGAGCTTACAGAAAGTTAAAAGCACGTGCATAATATTACCAGCCAAGAGAAATGTTATGGTAAGATAAACTCAAACTTTAAAGTTTCTTTCAGCTAGAAATAAATAAGCTATTTTTATTACTTCACACTCTATTACCAGAACTAGTCATACATTTTATTTGAATATTTGGAACCACTTCCATATAGCTAAATCCAAAGTTCTTAAACCTCCTTTGAAATTCCACATTCAGCTCAAACTTAGCATGCACAAAACCCTGCTAACTAACAAAGATCAGGTACATGGATTCATCATGGTTGCGCAGCACTGTTTAAGAACCAGTCAAGAAAAGGACTTATCCCACAGAACTCACAACCTAAATATCTGAATAAACAAGGTAGAGTAGGGGGGAAAAATAGAAAAAAAAAATCATGCAATGTGTATTGCTCTTTGGTACCACAAATTAATACACTGCCCTGAGGCCTCCAAAGCATCGCACACAATGTGGGAAGGTCAGAGAGTCGACAGCATGAGGAGATACCAGTTTTCATCTGCAGACAGGAGATAAACCTTGTACTTTAATCCTACATTATCTAGCAAACACAGCAAAGCTATGTGAGGGCCCTCGTCACTGATTCTGAGGCAGGGAGCAAACCACCTTATACACATAAAATGTACTATTAATAACATGTATTATGTATTTATCTATTTTATTTATTTTTAAAACCAGTGCAATTTCTTCTCTAAATACCTGCAAAACAAAGCTAGGCTTTGTTCTATTTGAGAAGCATCTGTGTAACAATTTGGCTTAAAATCAGCTATTTGAACCGATATATTATGTGTAAATCAGGCTTTACATATTAGGAGGGATCATGTTTGGGTATGTGATAGCATATGAAAAAATTTAGCTGTTACCTGCCTGCAAAGTAACCCTACCATGCAAAATCACAGGGAAGACTGGAGAAAACAGCAACAAGCACTTGGGCACGAGTAGGTGTAAGGACCCGCAGGAAATAAAACTCTTCCAGGTTAAGCTCACCCATTTAAAAATCCATAACCAAACAGTACATTTGCATACTCCAATTCACAGCTTGTAACTGTTCAAAAGATTGCACCTGCCCTTTTGACAGACTACAACACAATATACTAAGTTCACGGCCTGAGAGACGGTCCGAAAGCGTACGGGAGAGCGGTGCAGAAGGGCTCGAAGCTGAAATCCCCGACCCAGCACAGCCGTAGGAAGGAAGCACTCTTTGATCCACAGCAAGAAAAGCAGGTCTGGACGGGGACTTACCCCGGATCTCTTCTAACTAATGAGGGCAGAGAGAGAAATTGGGGTTTGGGGATTTTTTTTTGGGGGGGGGGAGATGCTGCTTGTGTGGTGACTGACACCGGACGAAGGCTATCATTCGTTCCACCAAAACCTCTTGCTTTAGATGAGATGCAGCAAGCACACGGATTTTACCCTGATTACTCATCCTCCCAATTCTTTCTTATCCTATTACTGCACTTCTGCTTAAGCAATTTGCCAGCAATACCACAGTAACTCTATTTGCTGACTGGGAATCAGAATCCAAATCCACTTCCCACCCTATGAAGGTTAACTAAAGAGCCAGATGCTGCTTCCTTCTTCTCTTACCACAGCTCCATTTTTCCCTCAGTCATTCACCAATTAAAACCTTCTAATTCCTTAAGTTCAAATAGAGTTCTTCCCTTATTCCAGGACAAACCTATCCCTTTTCTAAATGTTTTACGGATAATTGGAGGATTACAAAAAAAGATTCAACTTCTGCTAATTATTAATGTTTTTTAATACATTATCTGTCAGAAGGCTACGTCAGCCCAGCAATTTTGAAAAGAGAGAGGTCTTGATCTTTCTTTAAGCTTAAGTTACTCAAGACAGAAGATAAGAATAAACCAATATATGTGTCTATATAATGGGTATTTTCATTTGAAAGGTGAAAGACAGGAACTTGCAGATACACCAGAGAATAAAATCTGATTTTACTGACCTCTACTTCAAGAGGCAATATATACCGCACATGTCAGAGTTCTCTCACATTCTCTGGGCAAGCCAACATCATCATTTTCTAAAATACGCCTGCAGTGCCCTTGATAGTGGCCAGGGAGAAGGGGGTAAAGCAGCATTTCAGAAGCTGAAGCTACTTCTCAAATTTATCTTCACGCTATGAGGTCAAAACTAAAAGGATCTTTACAGATTAAAGCCCATGCTACAAAATTGTATGTTGATTAAATCCTTCCAGTGAAACTGTTATTCTGGTACTACAGTAGATAACTCTGAAAGCTATCTGTTATGATTCCAGACACTGAATCCTTCAATTTGATACCTTTTCTTTCAGGTACAAATTATCTCAAATCACTAATAAGCAGTACAAGCCTCACTTCTGAACAGCTAGCTAGGATTATGTATCCTAAAACTAGTCACAGCTTTACTTTTGTGCCTAAAAATGACGTTAGCTATCTGTATATATACTTCCCTTTGCTGCAAATATGAAATGAGAAAAACACAAGACTTTCACTTACTAAAATGAAAAGCAACAGAACACAGATACTAGAAAGAAGTGTTTTTAGTAGTCTAACAGGTGCAACTTTTATCTTATTTATAAATAAGTTCTAAAAATAGTGGTATGCCATATTACTGATTCAAATACGCATTAAGACTTTGCAGGCAAGAACAATCGAAAATTCTACTAGCTTGACCAAAAGATGTGCTATCAATTCCAATGATCCAGGCTGTATGTCAGGCAAGTTAAAAGCAGGAAGACATTTTTTCATTTATATCATATTTTAGAGCACTCTGCTAATAAAGATTTTAGCTTTTTTCCTCAAAGTCCTATTCTTTCAACAACTAAGACAACAACAACAATTGTACCATTAACACAATTTTATCTAAAACTTGTACACAAATGCACATCCAGTAAAATATGTCTCTAAGTAATGTCTAAAGTATCTTTTCATATAAGTCATGTACCTATATCTCTCATACTTAACAGATAACTTACTGCAATCATTAATTACACTGCTACTACTTGAAGACGCACTTTTTTGAAGTACATATGTTAAAACAGGTGAATAATAATATATTAGATATAAACACAATATTAATATAACCATAAAGGGTAGTTGTTTTTGCAATAGTTTCTAGCAGTTCCTTTCAGGAACTACCAAAATCCAAATACACAACGTGCCAGTTTGCAAGAAGGTGTTGAAAGGGATCTGCATTCTTAGCTGTATAGCTTTATATCTTTCAGATTTTCTACCTGTGAATTGACTCATAACCCTTCTGAGATAAGCCTGTTCGTCCACATTGCTGTAAAAGATGAAAGACTGAGACTTATGTCCCAGGATGTTTTCTTCCTCCTGAGGTTTTAATTACCATCATACGTATAGGATATTGTTCAGGAATTGTTTTTTTAGTAAGAACAGAACTAAATGTCAGATCTTTCAAAAAACACCTATTATATTCATGCAGGATGAAAAGCCGCCTCGTGTTCCATAACAACTAAACCATGACATCTTAAGAATGTGCAGTCCAAGACCACAAATACAGCAAATAATAAAAATACTTCTTAAAAAAAAAACAGCAACCCTATGTAGTTCAACAGAAAAGTATCAACTGACAGTCAGGCAAGTATGTCACGAGGCACAAAAACATCCCCTCCATCCAAGGAAGTGATGAGGATAGAGGCTACTTTGGCTGCAATATGACAAACCCAAACTGGAAAACACCATCATTTTATCATATTTTCTGCTAACATTCCAGTTACTCATTTAAATCTGACTCAGGTAGGAATCACAACCCTGCCAAGTGACCTAGGTTTCAGCACACATCCATGCAATGACTAGCTAGCTTCCACCCATGTTGTACAACTGACTTCCCGAGGTGGCCACAACCATTATAGAGCACCTTTCTAAACGAAGCTAATAAATTTATCAAGTAGCAATAAAGGACGTTTTCTCTTTCAACAGGTTAGCTCCACACAGCCAACATCTGATTTCAAGGTTAGACTATTATGTTCTCGTCTTTACTGAAACATGATATGAGTTCTAAAGATCCTGAGGGACATATTACATGCCCTTTAACAACCCTGCAACTGCTGATCTRTTACTGTATTTGTCACTAAAGGTATCAGCATATGTATTGCAAGTGTTCAAGCCTTACTATTTACAACCAATAGAAAGAAAATAAGAACTTGAATGAGATTCTAACTTAAGTTTACAAAATGATGACAAGTCTTAACAACCAAACTTACCATTGAGTCAACCTAGCCTCTCTCCAATACTATTTGAAATGAAAATTTTAAACAACAGAATTACTGACTTGCTTTTAAGACCATGTTAAACATGCATGTCCCAACATATTGCTACCTAAATTAAAAACTACCAATAATAACCTACTTGATTAATTTAAGAAATAACAATTGGGAGAGTGAGATTCTCAGAAAAAAAAATCTGTCCTTGATTCACCCCAGGGGTCTCAACTCATTTCTGTCCATTACCATTCTATTATACCTATCCACCAAGTTAGATTCTTCTAAAGTTCACACTTCTTTTAAATGAGCTGATTTAAGTGCAAATCTTGGGAACAAGATGGTAGAAGAGAGCATGCACACAGGAATAAGATGGTAAAGAATATGGGGGRAAAAAAACAAGAGTGAGGAACTTTAAGAAAGGAAAGCAATTTAAGTTCAAGCATTCCTGGTTTATACTGCATTATGTTCTCACAAATAAATTTTATTTTAAAAAAATTTAAGGACTCTTGTGGAACCATAGTTCATTTTAACACAACTGCATAATTTCAAATAGTCAAAAATTGAAAACTGTTTCTCCGTAATACTCACTTCCATTAGTCCCTCACCTGCATTCTGGACTGATTCAAAACTTGAAGAAAAAAAAAAAACTACCAATTGCAATTCGAATACATTTTCTTTCTTATTCACAGTATCTATAGATTTTGTCTTCCTAAAGATTTCAATTTTAACTCCAACCTTAGCAGTGTTTTTACCTAATACTCACAAGTAACAACAGAGAGCTCTCATCAAAAAGGGTCTCTTTCATTATATGGTTTGTTTAACTTAATGATGGGGAATTAAAACCTCTTACCAAGCAGCTGCTGCATTTGTCATATGTATGACCAYGGATAAAATTGGTTTCAGAAATATTCAAAGCAATTCAGAGACTTCATAACGTATGTATGGCCCTTTAACATAGACTTGTTAAAACATGCAATATTCTTCAAAAGCCAGGAAGAAAATCATGCTCTACTCAAGTCTGAAAGAAATGATACTTTCATGCTGTAATTCTTTTCGTGTGTGTCACTACGAACCTCACTCCTTATGTGTCATTGCATTAAAAACAGTAAAACAAATGGTACATGATACAAAATGAACACATTTTTAAAAGGACAATAACATTCTCTCTAAACTATACTCAAGCCCCTTAAAATAGGGCCAGTTAAATTTTTGAAGATGCAAGCATATCCTATACACTACTCTACTGGAATTTAACACTGGTGGTGTTTCCCACTTCACTATTAAGCTGTTATTCACACTGYGGTAAAGAGCACAAGGACTTGGAAATCTCTGTTTTACAAGATTTCATTGCAATTAAAAAATTGCATCAATAGACAACACTGAAACACTACATACAAAATACTACTATAATAAATATTTAATTCATCTCTTTCTCTCAAGAATTCCTTTATATCCTCCAAAATACAATTTTAAAAAGTTGTCTTCAAGGACTAACTTCAGAGTTATCTTACATATGCCTGTAACTTGATTAGTGATACAATTATGTTTTTTAGAAAAACCACTTAGCTATATTTTCTTCCTTTTCTATTTCCTTTCAAGAACCAAGAAATATTTCATTTCCTTTAGCCACTAGTTGGACAAAAATACAATGAAACAAAAGGCATAAACTATATTCAGTCACTTGTTCAAATATTTTTATTAAAGAAAAAAAAAATCTATAAAAGCTTAAAGAAAAATCTTACCTGAAACTGCCGTAGACTATGAGGAGAATAGAAATCAGAAAAGTAGAAACTTGACTGGAATCCACAAGGGAATATGCCCTAGAATTGGGGGAAAAAAGGCACTTGTGTCATTACGATATTCATTTCCCCAGTGTCATTTGTTAATTCTTTTTCTTATCATAATACCAATAGAGAATTGGATAACAAATCTTTACAGCAGCTATTTCTAAAAATCTCATGTCATCTAGGAAAATTTTATCCGTGGCTTGTAAATTAACCTTTTAGATTCAAGACTACAGCATGCAAAACATCCAAAGCATAATTCAAAAAGGCTTGTGGTACCTTGTTCTAAACTCACTTCATTTAGATTTTTTTTTTCCCCAAACATATTCAAACTGCTTCAGGTGTAGCTAATGCAACTAATGCACTTTGCATGTAAATAACAATAACCGAAAGAAGAAAAACAAAACAAAACAACACCCCCCCCCCCCCCCCAAAAAAAAAAACAAGCTGCAAAACTCATTTACTAAACTATTTCCCTTCTCCCCATACCGTGCACCCTTGTGGCAATGGAAGCCAAGCACATTCAGGGCTGCTCCAGCAAAAGAACGTAACTGTAAGTCAAGAGAAATGACTGCTCCCCCCCGCTTTGTGGCACTGGTGAAGCCAGGTCTGGAGCACTGCGTCCAGTTTTGAGGCCCCCGGTAACAGAACAACTCCGACAAAGCGCAATAAGGCACGCGGAGGGCTGCCAAGGCRGTTGGGGTAAGACACACAACGAACAAGCAGAGGCTGAGGGAGTCACAGCACAACTCCCAGCAGCTTCTGGGGCCAAAGTAAGGGAAAAGGGTTAATTGCATCAGTCTTAGCCTGCAAAAAAAAAGATAGCTAAACATTTCTGAACACCCTCTAAAAAGTCTAGCTTCGAGAAAGCTATGGATATGGAACCAAGATAGCTGAAGTATGTGATTATTTTGAAATAAATACCACTAAGCAAATCAGAACTAAAGATATAAGACAGTTAAAGAACCACTCATCCTATTCCCAATTTACAAGCAATTTAGAGATAATTACCATAACACTAGCCAGATGCTTTAAAATAAACACATTTTTAATATATAAACAAATATGAATTTCCCACTGTAGAAACTGTAATGTTTAACATTACTGAAAAACAGATTGCCTCTTTCTGATGAAATTAGCTACTTGTGCAATAAGCTTTTAAGAAATTGGAAACTAATTAATTAATTACCACGAATAACTTTAATATCTCCCCCACTTAAAGTGAAAAGCAAATGTGTTATTTGCTCATAACGCTGACCACGACAAAAGGTGCTCCTAAGCTTTACATTTTTTGAATTTCAGTCATGTCTGACCTTCAGCGCCAAGGCTCTGCAAAGGAGCTCTTAAAAGCATCCATGAAGATCAATATGCCAAACTGCAAACATGCACAATATGCAAGTAAGCCCTTCGAATTAGTGCATGCAACTGCTCCTCAGRTGCTACACAACCTGGTTCACTGCGTATTATTTTTAGCCAATGATTACAAATAAGCAGAGAGAGGGAGGAAACAGCTTACGGAGGAGCTTACTGGCTTGATGTCTTGTTACTAGCTCAGTTCAGCGAGCAGCTTTCCCTCACYCAACCTTGAGCTACAAGGAAAAGGAAACTTCACATCCTGTTTGGATTTGAGAATAAGTAGTGGAACTTATCCATCAAAAGAATCTTCTGGAACTCCAAATTTATGCGGAAAAACAAAATGACTGAATGGAATCTCAACTGGGATTAAGTACGTCCAGAGTTAGGCATTAAATTTTAACTGATGTTCATAAAATTATATATTCACGAATCCACAAACACTTGTGAGATGAACAACATTTTATATCCAGTTCATCATTCAGTGGCTACTTTGAAAGCTATAATAATTAAAATGTCATTTCATTATAATTACTAAACATCAGTACCTACTATCAAAGTAAGGTTGTAAATGTTAGAAAGATTTATGAAACAGATAAAGTAAGGATGCTACAAAGACCATGAACCAGTCACGGGCATAATCCATTAAGGTTTGTATTGAAAACTTGAAGGCCCTTTAGTACAATGGAAGAAACTGAAGAGAAGTAAAATTATTCTAAACAACGATCTAAAATAATAAAACCCTACTGATTCACTGCAGTGATGATTAGGACAGATCTGCCGATTCTAAGCAAGSGAGAAACCACAAGTAAAGTGCTTCCAGCCTGCACAAAAATAGCGCAATATTTTAATTATACACTCACTGCAGACCTAGCAGTATTTCCTATCTTCTCCGCACAGTGATCATCTAGCAGGACATCCTAAAAACTTAATGTTGGTATCAGGATTATGATCTGGGAGGTCTCATGCCCACTGACACCCCAGAAAATAGGGCCAAGGAGATGTACACATATTTTCCTTCTTCTTGATGCAACTGGAGTCAGAGCAATACAAAACTAAAGGTACAAAAAGGTAACTGTGCTGCAGGAATCCAGCAAGCAGCTCAGATGTGCCCAGATCCTATCCRAAGTTTCTAACAAGCTTCGCACAAGCAAACTTCAAGAATAATTTTAGGTGGATCATGTGGATCTGATGGTATTAAACCCTGCATGTTTTTAACATTTCATTTCCTTAAAGTAGAGGAGGTATTGCACAGTACCCAAGAATGGAACTGCTTCCTAAAATCTGCCATCCTAAAACACTAGACAGTACATTAATGGACTAAAACCCTTGATCCCTAATTAACACTTTCTAACACCTTAATCTAAAATGGGGATAATCGCTAAGTGACAGAATTACATAAAGAACTGAGAACTGAGATTAGTTCACAGTTTTGAATACAATTCAAAATGCCAGACAGTGACCTGCAAATCCATTTATATTTTTACCTGAAATTTAGATSACCATCTACAAGCCAACAGATTCCATATGCATTTATCTGGACCGTCCTATAAACATACTGCAAGCATGCAAGTTTACATGTGCRGCTGTGGGAGTATGTAGCAGCGCTACATTTTTCTCAAATGGGGAAAAAAAAACAGCCAAAAACAAAACAAAAACCCCATACTTGCAGAATTTGTCAGACGTTGTAGTATTCTTTGTGCAGCAACGTTTAACCAGGGTACTTTAAACAAGGCACTTCTATAAAATTAAATATTTAATCTCAGAATAAGCAGTGGAAACTTAAGCATGGACGATATCTGTAAGAAATCTGTATATAAAAGTTGTCCTTTGACTTAAGCACTGATTTTGGAAGCAATTCTTAGTACTTCCTACAGGGCAATTCACAAAGAAAAGATGGTTCTGCCTCATTCTTATTCTGAAAATTAAGCCTGGATAAGATTATGCTCATGACTGCTGTTTTCCAAAGGATTCGTTTTTGTGCTGCAGTTCTTCTGTGTGCCATATTACAAGAAGAACTACCAACCTGTTTCTAAACTCTACTATGCACGCGAAACATGGCCCGGATACAAAGACACCGCTGGCTTTCCCCGTGCAGTACCTTATTCAGGCATCTCACACTACCACACCTCAAATTCAACATCTAAAGCAACTTCCTTCCATGCAAGTTATTTAACCAGGCTATCAGAAAGATTCTTGCTGATTCAGTCAAGTAACTAATGACCAGAATTAACTGTTGAACTGCAGCACTTAATAAGAACTTAATGCACAGATGGTTTACTTTTCTCCGTGAACTCCTTTTATCAGCTAATGACAGGGAGTTAACTTCCCCAAAGCCTTCCCTAGACCTCGAGATCACATTCAGGACCTGCACCTTTCCAAGGCTGAGACCAACTTGAGTAAGTTCTCAGTCATCGGGCATTTCTTCGTGGCAGTTTTATGGGCGAGCGCTCGGAGCACCGAGCGTGCYGAGGCATGCCAAGACGGAGACACAGCGAGTACTGTTCCGCAGCATGTTCTGTGTGTCAGCCTCGCAGCCGTACAGTGAAGGTATTGTCCAGCCAACAATCCACGCAGCCTGGCACGGGCTGCCCCGTGGCCCCTTCCCTCCGGAGCAATTCCAGGGATGCCCAGCCGCTGAGCCACACCGCCCCGTCCACCCTTCCCAAACGGCGGGCACACAAAATGGGCTACATCGGTGACAGCAAGTGCTCCAGGCAATGCCCCCCCCCGCCCCTTTTCTGGGAAAAAGAAAAATGAATAACTTCTGTATTCCCTCGGGAATAGAGACCCGCTTCATTCTCAGCTAGGGAAAATGTTAACGGGATAATAAAAGCTGCAATGACAACAGTAACAGCATTAAATCAGAGTTACCCACAAGCTCCTACCCCGTATCGGTCGCCATATGTCCAAGATCACCTTTCCTCTCTGTGAACATGCACCTCACGTGGCTTCAACCATCTGGCTGCTTAGCAACTTCTTTTATAAAAAACACTTTACCCCTACCATTCTTATAGTCCATAAAGGGTTTTTAATTCTTCTGCTTTTATTATTTCTTTTACATTTCTGGCCATGAAAATTAACCAGTAAATACATACACCTTACTTTTTTCAGCTCTTCTTTACCACCAAAAGATAAGCAATTTCCCAAAAAGACAGCGCTTCCAAACCAGCAGCAGGATTCCCTTAGGCAAAGCAAAGTGCTTCCTTCTGCCCTCTGCTTTGAACAATCCATATCTGCAACTCATTTTGTTCTACGAGGAATCAGAGAAGACAGCAGACAGGAACCAAACCTGATCACAACACAGATCATGACCCTCTACGTAACCTACTTGTCATGGGCCACAGTTTGAGTGACCATAAGCCAACACTGCCATTACAGAAGCAAGGTTTTTTCACCTTTCACCAGACATCTGTTGACTTCTTCTCCTTCAATCCYGGCAGTACAACTAATTTGTAAAACCATGTAGAAAACTAGATGAAGGGACTTGCCTGCCTGAACAGTAATTGAGAAAGCAGGGGAAGGTTTTCCAGATGGATCAGATTCCCAATCTGATCGCAGGAAAACAAGGCACAGCACAAGGGAACGGCTTTCTCTTTTCACTGGTGGCAGCGGCTTAAGTACCCCCAAAACCTTTGCATTAAAGGTCAGGGAAGTTTGGTGCAACTGAAAGAAAAACCTCTTTTTGTTTGCACAAGCTGTCTATTAAATGTAGATGTAATAAACCCAATCCCTCAATGTTTCAGTAGCAAAAGCCAATTCTCTCACTTCTGGGTGCAAGGGAAATTTTAGTAACTCCTGCGGAGAGGGGAGAAGCATGCAATGCCCARGTTTCCTCAGCAGTGCACACTGACGGCCTTGGACACGAATCACTCTCACCTAAAATCTGTTGCAACAACAAGATAAACTTCTGCTGCATTTACTGTACATAGAGCACAATGCAAACAATACAGCAACAAATGAATCAAAATCAGCCTGAAAAATGCAGCAGACAAACTCACTTCACTTAAGTTCATGTGAAGAGAGAAGACTACATTTCATTGTGTTTTTGTTCATCAAGGATCATAGCACCCAAGTGCTTTCAAGATTAAGAAAATTAAAACTATTAGAAGGAAGGTGAACATACTAGATGGGCTAGCCTAAGGATGCATTAGAATATAACAGACAGGCTTCTTATTTTGCTTAAAGGGACCARATCTGTAACTCGCAGCCACCTATCACAGAAAACAGCACTGATAGGAATGTCAGCACCGTCTTTCTACRAAGTAAGATTAAATAGTAATTCAATCACTCAGTCATGATGAACATTTACACCTCACTGATTGTTTAAAATGGTGACCAGTGAAATTATAGGACTTTTCTTCACATCCAACCTAAGTCCTTCTGAGTGCAGTTTTAACCCATACTTTYTCTGTATACACAATGTCCTTCAAAACTGGCAGAGTATATCCTACTCCGCACACAGGTGAGATAAATAGGATCCAGGCTTGGATTCATCTGCATATTTCAGTTTTGGAAAGATGTGGCTGCTTGAGAAGCAACCACACAGCTTCAAATACTCCTCAACTCGCATGACTGTTCATTCAATCAATATGGCTCTCTTCAKCTCACACTTAAAATATCACTTTCATTATCAACAGCTGCTGTCTCTTTACTGCAAGTGACATTAACTCATACCTCACCAGCTACCCACCAAAGTGTGTGTCCTACTTTCACAACTTCTGTTCTCTTCCAAAGCAAACTCCTCAGAGGCTCAAACTGGCACCGAAAGGGCTTCAGCGAAGCATCCCCTTCCTTGCCCTATTATTCACCATTCATTTTTAGAACTCGATGAATAGAAGCATTCAGTTTGTGYGTCCTATCTCAGCAAACAGTCAATTCTTTCAAAGGGATCCAAAAGGGGTAAGAACTCCCTCCCCCATCATGAAAAAAAAAAAAAAAAAAAAACTTTGCTGGAAATCTGATGTCAAATGACAGTTACGGAAAAACTTTCCCCTTTCCCCCTTCCCCTTCCCTCCAAGGGTTTCATATATTTCACAAGCTATTTAATGTGCTTCTTACATCAGTAATTGCAATAGAGAAAATGTGAACAGAAAGTCAAAAAATACTACCTGGTAAACCCAAGACAAGCAGTAGAAGAGTATTTCGCAACTTCACTTCCTCCCGTCCACTCCCCAGGTTTTTTTGTTGCATGCAGAAATCAGTGTTCACCTTCACGTCACTGCGACTGACACAACGCATCCATTTTTCTTGTAACCATATACAAAAAATTACACCTTTAACTAGGAAAATATTTTCCTAAATATACTTGTCTGACATTTTTCAAACATTCTATTAACTACTTTTTCCTCAAAAGAAGGATGAGTGAATATACTGCTCAGGACAACTTATTGTTAAGGGTAATTCATTTTTCATCTTTCAGCGGAAGGCAATCTCAAGTTATTGCTGTAACATCGTTTATTAAGATGAGCAAATCAAACTCAAGGACTCTAGAGCGTAGCGCCAGGGCACGCCGAGAAGGGCACCACCATGTGCACCAAGATCAATCACAGTTAATTGTGCAGATGTTCGCTTTGGTTGGGGAATGGACTCATTTCATAGGTGAAGCCAATTGTAATTTTTTTCTTTACTGGATTCCAGGTCAAGGGTAAAACTAAAAAGCGTCTGCAAGATATATACATATTTAAGAGCCTCCATTAGGCTTGCTGCCAAGCCAATACCTTTAACTTTTACACTCCATTTTAATTTTAAACATGAAGTCATGGCACCAAAGCTTGAAACATACTAAAGAATGGAACAGTGTTGAGGTATGATTCACAGGAAAAACAAGCAAATTACTATGGATTCATTTACATTAAATGAATAGTTTCACTTCATTGTCATCTGCAGATAAGGTCTGCTAAGTCTGAGTAGTTTATGGAAACATGAATCATAAAAAAAAAAAAGAAGTCCTAAAGTTATAAAAAAAAAAAAAAAAAAAAAAAAAAAAAAAGGAAGAAAGAAAGAAAGAATAAAACATATATCAAGAAATCCCAGATTATCCTATGCAAACTTGTTTAGGACTCAGGCAGGCATTTCAAAGTTATAATACAAGAATGATTCCTCTGTTTATCAGACACGGGTCTCAGGACAAGGTTTTTGTATTATTAGATAACAAAAAATAAAATGAAATAAGAGATTGACACATCCATTTGAAGACCCTAATTTCCTCTTCTATCCTTTCCAGATAGCAGTCTTCCTAAAACCCTCCGCCCAAAACAAATGCCAAGCTCTCAGCTAAACTGCCAAGAGAAAACTCTCCTGCAAGCTCACTTTGACGAGCAACTGAAGTGCACATTCACCAACGCATCAGGAGAGACAATCATGCAAACCACATTTTCTGTATTCACACTACCCTTCTGGTTCACCTGACTGTTTGCCAACAGAACAAAGAATTATAAGTTTTACAGTATTTAAGAATTACAGTAACTGGAAGTTTCCAGCTTGCACATTCCTGCTAGGAGCAGGAATGAAAGTGCGGGAATCTCCTGCTCCTCAGGAGGAGTGTTACTTCCCAACAACGCAGGGCAACAGCCCCCTCCTCCTTCCAAAGCACAGTAATCCTGGCAACTACTGGATTTCTCCACTAGACTAGTGGAGCCACACTGTAGTTAAACAGATAACTTGTACAATCAGTAGCTAATAGAAAAAAAAAATACACCTTTGAATAAACTGTCCTGAACATATGTATCTGCTAGAGAAATAAGTACCTAGAACCAAAATAAACTTCCAAAAAACAGGCTGAATGTCTTCTGCGTTACTGCAAGAGAAAATACAGCCCTTTTTATTYCATACTGTACTTTTATAGACCGAATGGGAGCCTAGACACCTAATTTTCACTTCTTCCATACACATAAAAATAAATTCACGTCTTTCAGGTTCCTGGTTTTACTGAGGAGGGTTGGTTGTTTGCTTTGGTTTGGGTTTTATATACCTCTACCTTTAGAAGTAATTAGTTTTGCCTGTTCTTGACAGTTTAATCTAAAGGAACCCGACTCAAGATAGGATTTGTCTATGTTGGTTCGAGTATCAAGGGTCAGCAGCACGACAGACCTATCGGCCCCTGCCTATAAATAGGGCTACAGAGCGCTGCCAACAAAGTACCTTTTCTCAAACATTTGTCATTACAGTAGGCGTGCCTTTTGCTAGTAAAACTTAAGTTTATTCATGGGAAAGAAAAGATTGAAGAGGTGGAAAAATTACACCAGCAAAACAGCAAGCTGACCTGACAAATGGTCATTTTCTGTGAAGCAAGTATCCACTCAGGTCAGCAGTTGCACAACTGCTAGGTATGACGCAAAGGGGAAAGGAGGCAGCGCGTGGCCAGGGACGAGGCAGGACTACAACTCCTCCAGCAGAAGCCCACAGCTAGGGCTGATTAAACACACCATGATACCTTGACCTTTAATTCAAACTTTACTGGAGTTAAATTAAACAAAACTAAACTTGCTATTTCCATTTGCCTACACAGAAGTCAGCACTGACTTAAGTTAGTTTTCAAAATTGACTTCAGGTACTATAGTTTCTACCATCTATGACATTTTATAATAATTTGCTTTATTTTAATCTTTCCAGATGTTTTCTCTATTAAACTATACAATTGCAGTGTACAGTCACATCACTAACTCTTCAAAACTAGATTAAAGTTATTTGTTCACACAAGCACTTTTGAGCACCATACACTTTCATAATCCCCAGCTTTCCAGATAGCTTTGTTACAGTTGTATGGTCTTATCACAAAATAACACATGGAGGTATGGGACACTCATTAACAAGACTGTCAAATAAGCTCAAACACCACTAACAAATAAGGGTATTCAGTGAGATACAAAAAGTAACCATACTGCATTTGCAAGGGCTACGCTATTTAGTATGTTAAAAAGTGCTTCAAAAGAATCAGAAAAAGAGATGAGGTTAATTTGTAAAACTCTTGAATAGGTGGAAAAAATTGCATTACCTGTAATTGTCTTCCTAGTCTTACCGTTAATACAAGACTGCTATGTACCGCAGAGGACAGATTCAAGCTTTGCTCTAGTATTGTATGAATGGCCAAACCAAAATATAAATAGAGTGGTTTTAGGGAAGAGTAAGAATAGCAATTATCAGAACAAGTTGCAAACATACACATATATATGACAGAGCAAGAGAGTTATAACTTAACTACAAGAACAAATAAGAAYAGCATAATCTACAAAGACGACTTTCCTCATCTGGAAGACTCTTTCAATACTCAACAAAAYAAATCAAAATAAATCATAAATAACCAAAAGGAGGATTGGAAGGAGGAGAAAGAGAAGAGGTCAGATCAAGAGCTGCTACGCGCAGCCCCTTCTTGTCCCAGCCACCAGCAACGCTGCTGTATGTAAACGTTCCGATTCCACCAGACGAGTGAACTCCGCAAAGGTCACTCCAACATTTAGCCTATCCCAAAGCTTTGCTGAAGCAGCTGGTCTATCTAAATTACCACTTTCAGCTGTATGAATTTTCCAAAAATAGCCCTTTTTACATCAGAAAAAAAGGAAAGGCAAAGGAAGGGTGTGGTGACTGTAACTGAAGTCAACAGAGTACCACTGCATACCAGCTGCCTGCAGTTTTATGTTAGAGCACCTCATCATGACCCAGGTGACGTTTTATCTTCAAGGAGGACTATCTGGAAGGGTTACACACTATCCCTGGACAGGGAGATTTTCTAGAGATTTCATAGTGAAGACCTTTTCGGCTTATAGAGATATCAATTTATATCCCAGTCATATTACAAATCAGAATTGTCAATCACTTGGTAATACAACTCTACGTTGGGAGGAAGACTGTTGTCAACTAGTGCTAGGTTTCATTTTATTGCACTTATTCTAGTAACAGGAGGATAAAAACTTCCAGAAGTCTTCAGTATATGCTTCAGTGCATGTTTTTATGGCTACGAGTCTTTTTCTACTTAATAGAAAGCCTCATTAGCAATGACTACAATCATCTATAACACGAGGCTGCTCTCTAGTTTCAGTCTACAATAAAATCTATTTACTGCTTGAAGAACGAGGACAAGTCTTCTCTGTCTGAGAACCGTCCACTTGTCAACACAGCCCTCTCCACAGCTATCTAATGAGATGCCTGTAACCTAACAGCAACTGTTGCCAGCAGCAGTACAATCAGAGCAGACTCAACGTGTATTTGCCGCTGGAGGAAGACCTGTTCCAGGCAGGGTTAGATGCTATGGCAGTGAAAAATGCTGGCAACCAATTTATGTTACCATTCTCCACTTTGTTAACACAGCTACTACTGTACAAATCATTATTTTCAAGGAAAAAAAAAGATTTTATATATATATATATATATATATATATATATATATATATATATCTACAAAGGTGCAGCCATTGGTATCTCAAACGAGCCACAGACAAGACTAAAAGTTGTCTGAACTAACAAAGCAAGGTACTTTTCATTATCTGGAATTAAATATTTGTCCAMATCTTCACTATTACTCACTGTTACTCAATCTGGACCAATGAAAGGGAAACGTTGGTGAGCAAAGATTTCATGTCTATCTCACACGTTAGAGATCCCTACTGATTTCTATTGACTTTGCAAGCTATTTTTCAATCTTTGATAATAACAGGTCCAGTAAAAGTGGCTTATGTGAAAAATAATAAATGTATGTTTTCACTAAAGTAAAAAAAAAAAAAAAAAAAAAAAAAAGTTTACCCAAGCTATTGAGGAAACCATGGTTGTTTTAAAATAAAAAGAACAGCAAAACTTCTCTCCCATATTCTTCAAGATCAGCAATCCCCAGACCACCACAATATGCTCATGTAATTCATCATACTGGAGTAGCTTTATTTCTGATTACTTCAAAACTGTGCCTACTCATTCTTTAAAGTTTTCTAAATTTAGAAACAGAGGTGATATTAAGACTCCAGCTCTATTCCTGCTCTTCTCAAAAGCAAGAAAAAGCTACTCAACTCTGTAGTAGGTTCAGAGCCCTGCATGAATATCAATTTAGTTGGGGAGGGGAAGGCAGTGACCAAAAAAACCCCATAAACCCAAAGATCAGTTAAATTTCTTCTCCAAATGTACCAATATGACCAAGAAGCATTTCAAAATAAGCAGAAAGTATCATAATTATTCCTGATTACAAACATAAAAAGTGCTAGAGAGAAAAAAAAGGGGGGGGGGCTTTAAGTAGGTCAAGTAACTACTGGCAGCTACACCCAGGAAATTTAAGGGATTTTTAATTCCTTCATTGAAACTAAAATATCAGCTGAAGATAACACCCCTTCCACTTTCTGACGCAACTGAGAAGCAAGGAGTTTAAAACAAAACCGCAAATGTTCCAGTTAGAATCAGAAGCTTTAAGTAAAACCTAACACAGGGTTTTCTGCAATACCGCAGCAGTTACACCTCATGGTCCCAATATAAGCCYGCTTCGTTGTACACAACTAATGCGYTG
This sequence comes from Rhea americana, assembly GCF_003343005.1. Taxonomy (NCBI): domain Eukaryota; kingdom Metazoa; phylum Chordata; class Aves; order Rheiformes; family Rheidae; genus Rhea; species Rhea americana. Next base: position 20,807 of record NW_028186343.1, read on the forward strand.
ACGCTCCCCAGACCAGAAGCAGAATTCTAAAAATCAAACAGAAACATATTTTGCTTTTTAAAAAGTAAATGCAAGGCAACTTCTTTTTATAAAGGATAAAATCCTTCAAACAGAAAAAAACAAGCATCAAGTATCATCAGGATCGACACTACTGGAATGTCAAACAGCACCTTCCTCTATTGAATGGATCTCATCCACCGGTACTGCAAAGCCACACGTGAACACACAGCGAGTCCCCTGGTTAGTTCAGTTACAAGCAGAGGTGCATTGGGGGCAAAATTAAACTCACAACTGGGATTTTGCTCCTGCTCTAGTACAAGTCATTGACTCGTGATTAACTTGAGTTAAAATACTCATCCCCAGAAGCACAAAATGCACTCCACAAAGTCTCTCAATCAAACAGAAAGGATGGTTATTTTAGTTAGTGCAGAAATAAAATAGAAACTAGTGAATCTGAAAAAAAAAAAATAAAAAAAAAAAAAAAAAAAAAAAAAAAAAAAAAAAAAGTAGCAGCACAGTATAAAGCACCAAAATGACACATTATATTACATTACATTACACTACACAGAAATATGCACAGTCAGTGCCACATGTTTCCAAAGTGCCTGTGCCAAAAGCTTTGTGACTGTGTGTAGCATAAAGCTAGGAAACAGAACTCGGGCTTAAATTTTTAGTATGGCATTAAATGCATATATATTCACATGCTTTAATGCAATTAACTTGTTAAAGCTGCATATGATTTAGTACAGAAGTCAATTAAGCTTTTACTTTATGGACACTACTATTTTTCCAACTTGCTTAGCTTATCCATATTGCTATTTTGGATAGAGACACCCACAGTCACATTTTTCCTTAAGTGCTCTCTCATCATTGTATTTTTTTTTTCAAAACTTATTTTGTAAGAGCAAACAGTAAATACAGCATAGGAAGAAGACTGTTGAAGGGGAAAGCAGACACTGGCATTAAAGCATTAATATAGCTTTAGTGTTAACAGAATTACCAGTCTGTCACTGGAACCAGCTCAGAAAAGAGTTTCTAAGATGATTAGGAGGGGTAAGAACTTTGTTTAACCTAGAAAAATACAGGCCAAGAGGACAAATGGGCACACAAGGGAAAAAAAAAACAGAAAAACAAATAGAGGAACTACTAGAGAAAGTAGCTGCACAGATTAAAATTTTGTTACTAGCAACAGGGGAATTTGCATTCTCTCCTAACCCCAAACAGTAAACTCACCCAGCTGGAAAAATCCACCCCCCTCAAGTTCACATTCATTTTCAGATTAACTTCACCACAGTCACGTGAACACTAGTGACAACCCAAGGGATGGCAGCTCCTCCACTTTCAGGCACTGCACTTTCTGGAGAGGAAAAAAAAAACATAAAACAAACAAACAAAAAAAATCCCCAAAAAACAAACAAAAACCAAAACCCCAAACAATGACCAAAAAAAAAAAAAAAACCCCAAGCAGACCCGCTCCAGCTGTACTGCCCAGAGCGTACTTTTCAGTCCTGAGAAAGAAGGGGAACATGGCCTGCTCCTCCCGTGCGCACACAGTACTTTCTAAGCAGTAGCGGTTTAACGAAACGCCAGTGTTCAGACAGATTATTAAAAGCATCTCACATGTTAAGCTTTAACCCTCTGGAAGCTGCTGTGCTTAACAGGGAACCGTCATAAAAGCAACTGCCTGGTCTTCAATAGTCCATCACACAAACCTTTTGTACAAATCAACGCATATGCACCTTTACACACAGGACCAAGTGAATTTTTTTTTTCCAGCCATGATTAAATTACACCCATCTGGAAGTTCAGCATGTTTTATCGCAGTAGGACGGTCTCATTTCATCATGCTTCTACAAACACAGACTGAAACACACATATGCCCCAAACCCAGTGGCAGGCGATAGTGAAGTTTAGCCCACAATATTTCTGCGCACCTGAGGGTCAGAAGGTTCAAAAGATGCCAGAAGCTCCAACAGCCCACGCAAACCATGAGAAATACAAACGCGTAGGAATCTTTAGAAAGCACAAAGCTAATTCTACGTTTAAGAACAGGTAAACCATGGAAAAGCAAGTTCCCACTTCTACTCAGTCTGCATGTAGACTGCCACGGACCATCTTGGGGCGRGGGAAGAGGACGTGGCAGCAGCTAGCGCGTTCTCCCATTGCCACCCTACGGGTACCRCTGGGAAACGCGCTCCCCTCCCGCTGGGGATCCTGCGTTCTCCCTTCCGCTCCTCTTTTGTATCYGTAAGTGGCAGTATTTTTCTGAGCCAACTGACACACTTAGAGAGGATGTTCTCCACTAATCGACCTACCTCAGTCAAAAAATCTACCTTTTCCAGCCAGATTGGAAACATTCCGAGTCTTRGAAACATTCAAAATTTATTTCTTGTGCCCCTACAACCTATGCTTTCCTTTCTAATCTGGCATCCATGCTCAATCTCATAGCTGTTCTGGATTCCCACGTCTCAAAGCCACCTACAAAAATACTACAGAGGTAAATCCTTCCAAAATCCTTCTATAATCCTCAGAGCCACTTTAAGCAACAGACTTTTCTGAGAATACCAGCGTCCCTTGGGAAGGCAGAGATTAGATGCTGTTGCACTGCATTTATATTTCTGCTGATATTTCTTGCTCAGGAACAAAATGCTTTCCTGGAACAAAGGTTTTGTGGTAAACTCACAGAGGTTTAACTTTAACAATGCAATTCCCTCTTGGAATATTATTCTACTCTAAGACGACCCTAGGGGCGAAAGCCCCACATCCGAACTATAGGAACAAGAGCTAAATTCTGAAACACGTAGGAACAAGACTATAAAGCCGATTCAAGCATGATATCATGCTTTTGTGGATTGTTATTGTAAGTATTATACATAAGCTGTGTACTAAATTTAGGCATGATTTGCTAAATTCACATGTAGTTTATTTTGCTTCGATTCCTGTAACTAAAAGCTATACGCTACTTTGAGTCCATAATAATAATCAGATCCTGTTTCCTTTTCACATCATTATTCAGATTTGAATGTACAGTGTTGAACAAAGTAAAATCGATACTTCAAAAAAATTCTTAGAGCTTAATTACGCTTAATATTTTACTTGACAACTACTTTTGCATAAGGAATAAAGCATGATGAGGATGTAGCTATAAACTTTAAGCTTAAATTTTAAAATACTACTCATCATTACTGCTTAGGACTTGGAGGATTTTACACCTGAACAACTATTTTTTATTTTTTGTTGTATTTTTGAAATGCAAAAAAAAAAAAGAGATTTTTATCAGTGTGTCATTAACTGTTGTCTTCATCAGCCATACAAATCAATACTACATAGACAGAAAAGTAAGTTAAATACATTTCATTCACAGGTATCAATTTCAAAAATTAACAGGAACAAAGACACTGAATTTGGAAGAAGAAATATGCTGCTTCTTCTAGACGTTTAAAGAGTAATTTTAAGTCTACAAGTGACATTTAGCTGGGACAAACTGATGCTAAGAATGTTATAATATTAACGAAAAAAAAAAAAGACAAGAGCTCTGCCCAACTTCCTCCCAAGCTAGGGGGGAAAAAAACCTCTGAAAAGTGCRTTTTGGTCTATGTATGAGAACACACTATATAACCATTTATCTGTCACTATTGCACAGCCTCTGAAGTGTGGAAATATCAAAAGCCGTTTGATGAGAAACAGGAAGGAGCTGCTGCATTTTATCTCTTGCGAACATTATTTTTCCCTGATTCCAACAGCAAAGATCCAAGCGGTTGCTTGCGACTTGTATCAGAGATCCCAGATCATCTGGGTCAGATGTTCATCAAGACCAGCAACYGAAGACTAAACCTGTGCTATTCCTGGGAGAGACTAAAGCAGGGCTAGAGGAGCTTCACCATGTCCAGGCACAAACCACAACTGCAGTCCCGCGGCACTGTGTCTGGAAAAACACACACACACAGACACGTGTGTGTGCACACAAAATAAGCTGCTCTAACATCTCACATTAAGCAAAGTACTGAATTAAACAGTTAAGACAATTTTCCTGCCTGTTTTTGTTGCCTGTAACTGTTCTAAATCAGAACATTGGAAAAAAAAAGGAAAAAAAAAAAAAAAAAAAAAAAAAAAAAAAAAAGCCCATCACCTCAATTTGTAAAAAGAACAAAGTTGAGAGACTTCTTAATATGACAAAGTAGCAAACAAGTGCCAAGCATAACGCCTGATTGAAAAACTGAAGAGAACTTTTCTTTATCCTGGCCTGAACGCTGATTTGTTCAAATGTTTTCCTCTAATCCCTACAGAAAATACTGTAACAGTACAACCCTTGGAAAGCACATTTTCATCCTCATACTAGTTCTAGAAAAATTAAACACATTTTAACTGCTAGGGAGTTACGTTCTCAGTGCACCTCTTTGGGCAAGGATCACATTTATTTGTGGTACTACTAGAGATGCTTAAGGAATTGCATTTTTGGAAGTCAAAGCTCAGTTTTCAGAGAGCACACAGTCTTGCTGTCACTTCATTAGATGGACAGGAAAAGTTGGCTTTTTTCAACTGTCAGGCTTTTACAAATTTGTTCGAGATGTTCAGTCAAATGGACTTGTGGCCCATATATGCATCTGTGATCATACAAAGGTTATTCAAATCCTCCTACATATGGCATCTTAAGCATTTCATTTACAAGACCACATTCCATATATAACCAGTGGAGAGAGGCAGGCTTCTGACCCAGATTTTTTGAATTATCCTCTAGCATCTCCATTTAATTTATATATTTATGTAGTACTAAATTTGGAGTTTAAAATTAAATGATGTGAATAAWCTCTCCATAATTTCTGAAGCAGATACGGGTAAGAATTCAATTAGTCTACACAGACCTTGTTTAATAGCTAGTATTTTCTTTCTCTGATGAATAACCTGTTGTGAAGGTCAGAAACATATGAACTTACACTGGTATGATTTTGGAAAAACTAAATACAAAACAAATATACTAAACAAAATAGTTTTCATTCAATTTAGATTACGGTGAAGTCAGTCTTAGTTTCCTTTCTCTTTCAACAGCTTTCAATTATTACATTTAGCTAAGTAACCCAGCAGGAAATCATAGATATTACTAAATATTAGGAACTTTGTGGAAGGTAAACGCTGAATATGATCAGGAACGTGATGAAGAGTTTGCTCTGGCCTTCCTTCATGTTTTAGAAAACCAATTCACTTATCAATTCCTTTTAGGGGGAGAATTACGTGGATTCCAGAAATATACTCATCTATATTAAATCTTGTATCTCACATAGGGACAAAACAGAAAACGCGAACCACCATGTCTGCTCTCGTGGGAATGAAGGGTCTAGTAACACAGGATCTCAGCAAAGGGTGGGGGGAAAGTATCTTTTACTAAGAAGAAGAACTGGAAACACATTTTCTTTTGAATTTACAGGTAATATAAGGCATCGTATTGTTCTCCCACAGTAAGAGTGTGCAACGGGCAGCACTACCCAACCACAGGCACTGTGCAGTCAACTACTACTGTACAGTCACTACTGTGATGGAGACGCCTTAYACTGTAATGTCACCAGCAGTGTTGATGATTTTCATCTTTTTATTAAAGAAGAATTACTTATAAGTTTACCTGAAGATGGGAAAAGGTACACAAATTACCCACCACAATTCAGACAGGACAGAACTGAATTCATATTAGTGTAGGAAGAGGAAAAGGAAAGAGGCTGAGGTAGTATACCTGACCTGTGATTTGCAGTCACAACCTACCAGTGAACATACAATTAGTTTTGGATTCCCCAGTATTAGATATGGACAGTGGACATGTTACTATCATTCTTCTTTAGTGCTGAGATTTTCTTTAATATTGGGGATGTCTGAGTTGCTTATCACACATCTTACTGAGGCCTCCTAATTTCTCTGTGAACTCCAGCCAACACAGAAAAAAGTCTTCCAGATGTACTATCTACTTCTCAGGCTCTGAAATGGCTTCTCATTCATTTTACAATTACAAAGATGATTCCTTTTGGTTTCTGAGACCTGCCTGGGAATCTCTGCTAAGCATGAAACTGCCAGTCGCCATAGATGCCGTTACTCAGGGAACTCATAGCCTTCCCAGTTTCAGGGCTTCAGTACTAAAACGAGAGGTTTTCTGAAGTTGTTTCCCTCTCATGGAATGGGAATCCAGTTTGGGGCACAATGCATCATACAAGATCTTGCTCCTTACTATGTCTCTCTACAGACACCAGGTAAAAGGAGACTGTTTAAAAAAAGTGGCTCGTCCCTGCTACCTTTGGTAGACAGATATGCATCTGAAAGTTGCATATTTTTGTTTGAAAATTGTGAGCTACTTTGGCACAGAAAAATGGTCTGGGAAAGAATACTCACTTATGTGCACAATTTATCTGTATCTCTAATTTATAGAACAGTTATTGCCATTCTAAGAGTGTCTTAATTAGTAGATAGAATGATTTCACTCTTTATAATTAACAAATAAACCAGACAATCTGGAGTATTAGAATGAATGAACGAACAAGCCAGAAAAAGCATAACAGAATTGCCCAGGGATAACTGACTATAAAGACAAGTTTAATGACTAGTTGAATTAAATTTCTTTTTAAAGGGAGTTCTTTAATAGTTAATACTGCATTTTTGTTGTTACTATTAACGATCTGTAGTGCTGCCTGTATCTTCTAAGAGATGGCACTTTACAGTGAGAAGTCCAAAAAGTAGATATAACAGCAATACTTTGAACTCCAGGATGTATAATGSAAAAATGCTATTTAAAGAAAATGTCTGACTAATGGCTACCTTCCAAATTAAACAGAATTCAGGAGCACCATAACTCCCATTTGGAGTATGTCTTCTAGTGACAATTACACCTGGTACAAAACATAACAGCTTGCTCAATAAGCAAATCAGGGAACCAATAATCTTGCCACTAGATTCTGCTTGGATCGTGGATTTCCTTTTTCTCTTTTAATGCCTTGAAAATAAGAATAAAGATCTTAAATCTGACCAAAACAGTTACCTAAATAATCTCTCAGCTGTTCTCTTCAAGTTTCTACTTAGGGAGTTTTTCCAGCTCTGCAGTGGGGAAAGCAAAGCTTGGGTAACAAGGAGGTTTTGTAGCTTATATGAAATGGAGTAGCACCCTAACAGGAATTAGGAACCAAACAGCTGATCACACACCAACTGAAATACAATGCCTGTGTCTTGAACCTTACTCATTACACCTGCACATGCACGGGATCTTCACTCCTGGGGAGAAAGGGCCCCTGCTTCACAGAGGTTAGTCACTTCCCTGATCGCAAAAAAAAAAAACGTTCTGGATACATCTTTGGTACCATTAAAAAAAATTACTTTTGTTATGAAAATTGCAAATGGTATTACAGAGTTAGGCAGAATTTAATTACCATCTGGCCTTATGTTCCCCACTTGCCTTGTATCAGAGCTGAGAGCATTTTCCTTCATGTCTACTAATACAAAATAAAAAAGTTTAATTATAAACGTGCTAAAAATTTACCTGAAAAGCTCTCCCATATCATCAAGAACAAGTCCATTCAGCACTGATTTGTAGGAAAAAAAAAAAAAAAACCTCTACACATTATACACCCGACACTCTTATTTATAAAAAAAACTACTACTCAAAGTAACCTGTTTCCAAAATAAGAGCAATATGAATTTCTATCAGATCTGCATTTTGCAGTCACCCTCCTCAATTGTCTAAAACATTAATAAAGYCTGAACATTTGATTTTCCAGGGTTGAACAGCTTGCACGGAAAAMGAGTTGGAGATCCACTCTGGTCATAAGGCATCATTCTTTCTAAGAATCATAAATTCAGCCAGTTCCTACAACTATCTTAAAATTTTTCTCTTTTTCTCTCTCCTGTATAAATAGCCAGCAAAAGAATTAGTAAGCCAGAGATATGGAGGATAATTCTGATCTCTTCAGACGAGGTGGAGGGAGGAAGGGAGGAGGCAGGAAGGAAGAGGATATTACTCACTGGCCAGACAGGTCGGGAGATTCTATAATCTCACTCCAACAAACAGGTGTGCTTTTTTTTTTTTTTTTTAAGATATGGCACAACAGCCTTTGAGATTATTTTAAGATCAGTACGTGTGAACTTTCCACTGTGATCAATCAGACTTTTCCTTAATCAGTATCCTTCATGCAGGTCAGATGTTTGGTGTGTTGGGGAGAGAAGAGACATAACACATTACAGTGGCCATTTAGATCCTATTAATAAATGCCAGCAAAGTTCTGGAACCCTATTCAGCCAAAGCTACCCATTTCCTATGCATTACCAAGATAGATGATATTCAACAGCAAGAGTCTCCTAATAGCACTGAAAACATTACAAAAGGCTGCAACAGTTAAACTATAAATAGCAAACTCATAGCTATTATTAGGAATGAAGGATAACAATTTTTCACACTTTATGATGATGAAAGGAATCTATGTTAGTGTCTTCCAGAATYGAAGCAATAACATATTTGAACAAGGTTCCAGCAAATTGAGTCTTTAGCATTAGAAGACACGGCATTTCTTCTAGTAATGCAATTCAGCCTCGTCTCAGACCCTGTCAGTCATCTAATTCCAGAAATAGCGTTCTTCCAGATGAAGCGGCTCAAGATAAATACTCTGTAAAACTACAGAGTTCAGGTTCACTCTGCTCCTCTTGCAGTCATATTACCTCAATATCCAAAGTTCTCCAAAGACCCAAAGCTAAGTTCATCTAATTATGCAGCTGGCTGAATGTGCATGATCCTAGTTATATTTGTCAACATTCAATCGCATGTATAATATCATGGTTGTCATGGCGCCAGCAGCAGTTAAAAAAAGGCAACGAAAAAAGGAAACAGATTATGTGACAGGAAGAGAAAGTCTTAGGATATTCAGGAAAATTCCTGTTCATCCTTTAGTCAGTCTGCAATGTTCTGCAAGAGAAATCCCAGAGTTATCAGCAGAGCCCCATGCTAACAAATCTTTGTTGAAACCRCCCCTCAGCCTATTCAGGCCAGCGCAGATTTTGCACGGCCGCAGTGGTTAGACACTTGCTAGGGTGTCTTTTAACTCTGTGACTTGAAATGAACGCTCAAGTGCTCAATTTGCTACACCAAGAGCTAACATAAAGTCCTCAGCTGAAAAGAACAAATAATTAAGCACTACAAATGAGACAAAGTAGCTCACCTCTGAGGACCTCACAGTAACCAACTTTTCCTTGAAGCTCTTATTGTAAAGCATTCTCTGCAGTTGGGTTCCAATTCCAGCACTGCTGTTCGCCTTGCACGGCTGTCCTTAGAGTCTAATCAAAGCTACAATCTGGGAGGGCAAACAGCTGGACTTTGTCAATACATCTAGATCCAGCAATATAGATATTCTTTCCTATTCTTTTCCACTAACCTGGTAAACATCTGGAGTAACACCCACTGGAGCCAAGGCCTAATAAAATAAGTTTTTATTCACGTTCGTAAGGTTTCTTTCTCTAAGTGAATAGAGCTGAACAAGCAGAGCAGAACTCCGATGGTAGCACATGCTGCAAATCCCACATCTTTGGCAAATCACAGTCTTTTCATAAAGACAAACCAATATAACCTTCATAGTGGTTCAGAAACTGAGAAAATACAAGAGTGCTTGTATTTGCTTGTATTACAAATACAAAGCTGGTTTATCTGTGAAATACATAGATATTTTGGTAATGAACGCTGCTCTTTATAACCCAGATGGCTGCAAAACTACACGTACGAGCATAAAGTCAACATCCGCTGCTCTGCTGTCRCTGTCTAGGTGCTATGTGCAGCTCAAGGGTCTCCACCACTGTTCAGTGTCTCACTGCTAGGCAAATGAACAAGAGTTCATTAGGTTGAAAAAATCGTTCAACATCCCATTGGAGCAGAACAGAAAAGAATGCAGATAGTCTGCTGTCACTTTGGAAAACTAAAGACAACACTGGAGGTAAACTACAATGAAAAAAGCAGAAGAAAGAGTACTAAAAAGTATTAAGGAGTACAAAAGCCAGACCACTATTCACTTGCAGAGCTAAAAGGTTTGGGGAGAAGAGTAAAATTATCATTTATGTTGCAATCTCCTTGAGAATCTTGCTTCCTTTACACAGTTGTGAATATGTGTGGGAGGAAGAAGAAAAAGTAGAACAACTTCAACTCTTCAATTTAATTAATGCAGGTTGATAGAGATTAATTCCTACAACAGGTCCCAGGAACACGTCCTAGGAAAAGGTAGAGGTGCTGGGGTCTTTACAACAGCTAGGTATCATCATTCTGTAATATATATAAATTCAAAAATGCACTTAGACAAACTAATGGAGGAAAACTCATATAAAATCTAATTTACAAAAATACCAGGAAGTCCTTTAAGATTTGAAGAATATTCTGAAGAAACTTTATGCTTTCCCAGCTGTAATACTCTTCAAAACACACTCACTAGTGGATAGGTCAACAAGAGCGTAGACTAGTTGGGCAATACATCCAATTCTTGTTCTTAAGAACATCTTGCTATCACAGAGTTCTAAAACTGCCAAAGGACTCAAGCGTTTCCAAAAGTAGTATCTGTCCAAATGTTAAATTGTTGGTTCTTACATCTGTAAAGTTCATAAAATATTAATATAAGGCACTGATCTGAACGCTGCATTGTTTCCTTGACTGAAGACATCTTTCTGTGCCAATATAAAAAAATAGATTTTTTTAGTTCTAGGTATAACCTCCACAATGATTCCTGTACTTTAGTTACAAATATGCAGAATATCCAAATCCGTCTCTATTTTTTAAGATATCAAAATGTACTAGGTTCTCTAATCAGAAATGAATAAGTTGTTTGCTTTTATCACTGTAGTCAGAAAAGAGGATACTATCTCACCTACACCAACTCTGCTGACAAAAAAACAAACAAACAAAACAACACCACACCTCCTATCTTTGACATTTATGCCAGAACTTTACTGATTATGCACTTGGAAACCCAAACTCTTGGTATCAGTGTATTCAGAAGTCAGATCAAAAAATAAAACTAATGACTAATAGCCTTATCAACAATATAGCCTAATAACAAATAAGCCAAAACCAAAGTCAAATTCATCAATATGACCTTGTCATACTACTARAAGGAGCAGCTCCAAGTACTATCGATGAGTTGACTTATCCACACAGTACATGACTATGACATACACGTTATAATGACTCGCCTGGGTAGAATTAAATATTACTTTTTTTCCACAAAAGAGCAAAGTAAAACCATCAGCACCTAACCATGAATCCTCAGTCAAGTTAAAAGGATATTCATGCATGGGTCAAAGCCACAGGGTGGCAGAACTCTGTTTGCCCAAACTGAAGTCCCTTTCACTGTACCAAGTCTGTATGCAGACAGAGTAACGTTGCTACTTGAAGACTGATGAGATTCTGAAGTGAGCACAACTATCTGCAGCATTATAGAATGAAAAGGGAGGACTCAGCTGGCATGAGAATAGAGCACATCAAAACAGGCACCCTGTTTTTACTACCTCCAACTAAGAAGAGAGTCCAATTGGAAAAAAAGAAAAAGAAAAACAAGTACAAAAAAAGGCCTTCATGGTAACAAATACAGCTATGGATAAATAGATTTTATAGATAAATAAATTGTGTACATGAGAGAAGCTGATAGGACTGGAAAGGACCTGATCTCTGCTCTATAACCTAAGCACAAGAAAAGTGTAATACATTAAAACAGAGGAGTATCAAGCTTAGGATAGCAATTTCAGTTGTAGGTGCAAAAAGGTAGGCAGCAGGAGAACAGATGGAGACTATTTTCAACAAATTCTAGCCTAATACCTAGAAAACTTTGTTTGCAAAAGCAACAAAAAATAGGAGCATTCTTTAGAGAGAGCGCTTTGTGATTCTTATGAAACTTCTTCCAGTAAAGTTCCCTGCAGAGAAGTAATTCTGTTCTAGGGCAGACGTTTTTCATCTTTTCATTTAGCTTTAAGGTAGTTCTTTTTTATGCTTCATCTGCAAAACATAACGTATAAAGAGAAAAATAACTAGATAGAAAACTAACATTGGGGTTCTTGAAGGCATGTGTGTATGTTGAAGAAACGCTTTCGGTTCTGCACCATCTGTAACTGCCTTCAGCTGCATCTGCTTTAGGAGTAGTCAAGTTAGGAGAAATTTTTTTTTAAAAAAAAAAAAAGGAAAAAGTCTAGCTCTTCACTCTTCAGCTTTAAAGTTTCCTTTCTTGGAAAAAAAAAATCTTTAAACTAGGTTCAATGCAAAGCTTAATTAGATTCCACTCTTCATCTTCAAAACCCTCTAGAGATCATAATATCCCTCAAGAGAGCTTTTAGTCCTTTGAGTTAACTTCTCAAAACAGCTAYTGAAGCTACAGGACCAAGCATCTCAAGAGCATCATAAAGCAAATAATCCTTCTTCCAGCACCCACACTATTAATCTGGAACTTCCAAAAGGATCAGAATGACCTTGTGCCTTCAAATCTACAAAGCAAGATACACCTCACCTTACACCTATCTACAGAACTGGCAGTAAAAGTCCATATAATCCAACTCATTTTGCCTCGTGTTATTTCACCAACCTCACCTTTAGCTAACAGTCACTTGGGACATGAACTTCATTGACTAAATAAGTCAAAGTCATGCTACACCTATTTTATCTTGCCAAATGGGCCCAATATAGGTGCTAGTGAGATAAATCACAACTGTAGCCCTGAAAATGGTAAAGTTATACTAGGAAAAATAAGTCTTTGTTAGCATAACAACACACCATTGAGCTTTGGTCTCTCATGTCCAGCATACTCATTCCAACGAYTGGCAAAATTTTTATGGGTAAAAAGGCCTACCTGTTTATCACAAATGCAGTGCTCACTCAGAATTCACTCTTGAACTCCTACCCTCCATATAAGTTTCCAAAGAAGTTAAAATCAAGTTTTAAATCTGAGTTAGCTATCCAACAGAACAAAGGATGGTATATTGCTAAGTGCTACAGACACCAGAACTAATACTGCAGCAGAGAGGGCTGTAACTCAGCTGAAATTTTCATCTCTGTCCTGCTAATCATACTACTGCACAGCTCAAATATTTTGTAAAGCTTGTTCTCGCCCAAGTTCCGCTCTATCAAGTGGAATAAGCTGAACATATTAATCCAAGTAACTGCTGAATCGACAACAAACCCTTGAAAAATATAGTTACCACTAACTTAATTTATATGGAAAATGCCTCTACAAAACTCTATCTATGCATTATTGTTGTAGAGGCAAGTGCATTAAATTCACATGCCGAAACCATTTTGTACCACATGAAACTAGGCTGCACTATGAGTCTATGTGTACAGTGCTCTTGTTCTTCTACCACAAAGTTGCCGCTTGCAGCACTGCTGACCTGAGAATAGTGGTGTAAAAGCAAGCGGTTCCAAAACTTTTTGACTTGTTAGAAYGCTTTTGACTCGCAATACTTCTACTGACCTCTTTGAAATATTGCCAGGCTTCTAAATCTATTAAATCAATGCAAAACAAATTTACTAGAAGTTATCTTCTGACTCGTTATCAGGTAAACAAAAGAATTTTCTAAAGATTCCTCTGTTCAAACACAGAGCACGTAACAACAAAAAAATAAYTTGTCTTTTGAGACAAAAGGTGGCAGGCAGAAAAGCACAGACCAGGTAGAAATAAAGGAGAGCAACAGAGGACTTCAAGCCGAGGTCCCTGTACAGCCTGCTGCTCCCATTGTACTTCCCCCTCATACCAGCCTTGTAGCAGAGATGCCTGCAGAAAYGCAGCTGAGGTATTAAAACGGAAGAGGGTCATTTCAGTCTTTTATGTACCAGTGTTATATGAGAAAATACTTCCTTGGGCCAAAAGCCTGAGTTAGCTACAGAAAGAAAGGGAACATCACCCAAACCAGACAAAGAGATAYAGGAGAAAATACTGTTTTCATAAGGCAGAACGAGAGGGGAAAATCAAACACCATCATTTTCCTTTCAGATTCCTTTAGTTAGGAAAAACGYTAGAATATATAATATAAACATACCTTGCCAACATATATTTGGGCAACTTCAGGAATAAGGGAGACATCTTAATCACAGGACCGCACAACGCAATCATTTCTTYGTGTGCTCTCCACTATTCCAGTGAGCATATCATGATCACTTGAAAGAACCTCTGTTAGGACATCACCAAAAAAGTCATTCCAACCTTAGCCCATTTACCCCCACAAATAAGGCTATCCTCATGTTTCACTTAATGTATTTATCACGTTAGAATACTTGTGGTACTGTGGAAAATGTTCTATTTTAATCGATTAGTTATCAGTTACAAAATACCTTCCCAGAAATTAGCAGATCATTCCCTACTTTATCACATCCCTGTCCACACCACGTCACTTAACGTGATGTACAGAAATGGAGGATACCCAAAGGAATTCAGGGACTGAGGCTTAAATCTGACCACATGCAGAAATACTCTACAGGCCCTAATAAGGGAGATGACAGCATGACAGCTATACAATTAATCGGTTTCAGGATAATCTCATCCGAGTGGTTCTAGTGGACAGAAAGACACTTAATATATTACAAGAGTTGAGTTCCCATAAGGACAGCACATGAGAGGAGCACAGTGGCCTGGTGGCAGCCAGTGTTTCAAGCACAGCCACCGCTTGTAACAGATGTACAAGGAAAAGATCAATGCTGGCATTCTTGGAAGAAGTAAGGAGAAAGAGGGCCATGAAGTRTTGCAATGACACATATGCTCCATTAATCTTATTAATTCATCACCTTTCAAAGTCAGTTTTATTGTCTTGATCCAGTTCAGCTGCCACACTTGCTTGTGTTTCACTCTGCTTCACTCAGCCCATGTAACTGACTGAATCATTTCAAATTTTAATCTTAATCAGTTACATTAAAGCAAAGTAGCAGCAAAAAGAAAACGTGCACAATGATTTTTCTACCAATTTCAGCCTGGCTTCTTCTGGAAGTTTTACTCAGATGTCACTAGAATTAAATTAGACTGTTTGACTAAATGGTTTGTATCAACTATTTGCTTTTAGAGTACATTATAATGCTTACAGTCACCATAAAAGCTCAAAGGGCAATAAAGATTACAACAAAGGTGGCAATTGCACCAAAGACATTGATACATCATATTACTAAAATAGTTCAGATAGGCAAAATGATCAGAATTCTGCTCTGCTCTCCTTCCAAATTTAAAAAAATCTGAATCATTGTATTTAAAAAGCATGACATGTTTTTCAAAATACTTCTGGTAAGACAGTTTCGCAAGTATMTATGTTTTTGCATTGTGCTTCAGTGACAAATGATGAATGACAGAGGTTTCAGCATTTGAATCTGATATTTAAAATTGTGACATTCACCAAAACACRTCTAACCTCGTAAGAATTTAATACTCTCCATTAATCCATCCTGTCTGGTGCCCCTCACACAATCCCTCAAATTCCAACAGCATTAAGTTGCCCCAAACTTCACAAAGTAAGAAACTACTTTCCTGGATTACACCCTTCAATAAAGATGAGAGGTATCTCAGGCTTCATCTAACCTGACACAAAGCATGCAAAGAGACAGTRATAACGGTAGACCTATATACCTAAAAGCTCACTTACCCATGACACAGGAAATCATATTTGAGTTCCCTCAAATAGAAGAAGTCTGAATATCTCTAGAAGAAGAGACATTCAAATTCCCATAGAATGGGAAGTCTCTAGAAAAGCAGTCAAACTACTCCCAGAGATTACAGCCCCTTCAGTCTTTCGTATTACATTTTTATTAAGGCAGGAAATGGAAYCTACGTCTTCTCCAATCTTAAATCAGCATCTTAACCCTTAAATCGGAAAGTCGTGCCTGGTTTCTAGCCCCTCAAATATTTACAGTTTTCCAAACGAAGTGAAACGGACTGAAGAGGACATGCACAGCTCACGGTGAGCGCGATGCACCCCCAGAAGGAGAGAGGGGCAAGCTCCCCCCGCCCCCGGGACGCACCTCATCTCCTACGTCCTGCCCGACTGCATGAAAAGTGAGGAACCACTAACTTCTATTCCCACAATATTCTGAATAGGACAAAGAGAGAACTGATATAAATCTTAATTAAAATAAGCACTGCACACCAAGACAACACTGATTTACACTGTTTTGCACTTTTTAAAGGTTTCTTAAAGAATTATTACTGTATTAGTAAATACAGCCTTTTCAGTGAAGAGGCAGGACTTTTCCTTTGCTTATCAGATTCCTGCATCCATGTATATTCAAGTACTTGTAAACTTCAACTAACCCTATGCTCTTTGCCTTAGTTGTCCTTCAAGTCAATGCTGTAGACACAGTCCCTGTCTCTGTGACATATAGTTTAAGAGATCAAAATCTAAAGGGAGGATAACAAACAACCGAAGTGAGAAGGGTGCTGAAAGACAAACATATTAACTATAAATGTGATATTCCCAAATTTACTAAGGTTTAAGTCACTTCTCTGATGCCAGATACAATGACATCCTTGTGCTCAGGAGGCTTCTAATAATCATTAAAATGGAATGTGGCCAGTAATTTCAGTTCTTGAAAAATGCAAGATTAAAGGCCAAACTCTGCATCCGTATGCCAAACTTTCACAAAAGATTTCAGATAGTACATGTAACACAACTTCATCTGTATGCTTTGCAGTTCTAAAAAAGTGCAATACTCTGAAAATACAGGTGAATGATTTATTTTGTTTCTATTGCAAACTGCCTTCCATCCTCAAAAAAAAAAACTTAATTAGACAGTTAAGGTCTCAACATAAGCAAACTAAGGTGAGTAAAAACCTTGAATTCACAAAATGATTTTACTTGTATTTGACAGTCCTGTCAACAAGCTGCAGCTCCCTTTACCCTGGCCCTCCCACATACACATCTAATCCAGCCAGCTACAAACTTAAAAGCACTACCACACAGTATTTTGGAAGAGACAGATTTTAACTCATAGCAAAAAGCAATGAAAGCAAATCCTCAGACCTCAGAATCTAGAAACACTTTTTAACACTAACTGATGTGAATTCTCCCAGGAACAAGGATGGCATTATAATTTATATTTATTCCAGAACTCACCAACCTTATTGACTACTTTGACACACCATTAGACTCAATTTCCACACCTTTCACATTATCTAGACAAGCTTCCAAATATACCACCATTTCATTCATCAGATCCGTGTCGGCTAATACGAGAAGCAGTCCACTCGTTAAAACAATTAAAAGGGAATTCACTTGTTTTGAAGATTGGTGGCTCAATACAGTAGCTTCTTTTTTTGTTCCTCACCTGCCCTCCCAGCCTCTCCTCCAAATCATCRCCTTGATGGAAGAGGCCAATGCTACAATCCAGATTACTCTTAGACAACACTCTAGGAAAGGAAGAATTAAAAACATTTTTGTTTTGGTGAAGAATTCTCATCCTCCTTCTCTCTTCACATATAAAGCAAGTCGTGAAAATCTTTTGTGCRTTCAAAGGGCATAAAAACAAAGCAATCTCTATCAGCAGACTCGGCAACAGTAAAAAGGGAGGGGGTGTTACATCAGGCCTTGAAAAATACWAAACACCTATTAACCAAAGATAAATAAGATATGCATACTACTTCGTCCTCTAAAGAGGATCCAGTGCAAAACTCTCACCACAAGGTGCTAGAAATTAAGGAACAACTAAGTATTTTACAAAAGTCATGATCTAGGTCTTGCTGCTTCCATATAAACCTGTTGTAGCATTTCCAACAGCTCAGCATATGAAGATTGAATTTTTACCATTTATTAACCTCTTATTCATATCCATACGCTTTAAGTAGGGCGATGAGCAAACAGCTTTTCTGACATTTGTTTTTCCTGTGCTGTAGAAGGAACTTTTGTCACTACTAAGTGTCATTTCTCTGCTGAAATACAGGCAGGAAGTAAAGGAAAAACGAGTACTCCAGAACATCCTTCTTCTCCCAACACATTCCACTAGCAGAAAATTAAGTTCAGCTCTCATTTAATCTAGAAAATCATGGCCAAAAACCTCAAGATGCAGCAACTGGGTTTCTCTACAGCTCAATTTTGAATAACAGCAGTAAAATACATAACTCCTTTAATTTCTTTCTATTATTGCAGGTACTTGGCAAAGAAGGTTTCTCTAGTCCCTACTGACAAGCATTTTATGCAAACACTTTTCTTAGAAAGASTGTACATCCTTTTAAAAAACATTTTCGTCTGGTACTTATCCCATGTTTCACATTAAAATTAGCTTTTCCAATATGATAGTGTTCAGTTTCACCAGGAAAATTCTCTGTAATTCCTCCTCTGAGGGATAACATCTATATCTGAAATACTGGTTCRCTTAGCCTATTTAAAAGACTAAAAAGAGCTAAACAAAAGTACCGACGGTTATAGATGTGGGCATTAATGAAAAGAAAAAAAATAAGTTACTGCAAGAAATAATCCACAAGAATAGAGACAGAAGACAATTTATATGTTTAAAATTAAGAAAGGGATGGGGAAAAATAATAGGTTTCTCCTTCTTATAATGTCTTAATGAAAGAAAATACTCACAATCAATTACATTTGGTAGTTAAAATTAAAAAAAAATTAAAATCTTAGATTTATGTTTACAAAAACAAAGTAAGAAAGCAAAATCAGAATCACTTTCCCATCTCTTCAAAACAATATCATTAACAGAGACATCAATCATTGAGAAAGTCATATGTTGTGTAAATATCTGACAATGCTTTTGTCCAGAATCACAGTTTACAAGTATGTATTTATGCAAACAAGGTATTTCCAACACGTCAGAGACAGTAAACTGCTTTCAAGAAAAAGGAGTAAAATAAAYCCTTACCATAGCTTATGAAGCTACAGTGATTCTGTGATGAATGTTGATTACAAAAGAGCAATAATCAAGCTTTACACTTCAGGACAAAAGAGAAGCACCACTGGGGCCATGAACCAATTTACTCACTCTCAATTTACATCTATACAAAGGACAGGTAGGTGAAAGGATTCTTCCTTTCATTTCCTGATTAGATGTCAAATACCTTATCTTCACAGCAGCTACACACTACACCAAAGAACATGAAAAGCACTCATCCTGAAAAAAGTAGCCTTTACAGGTCCAGCAAATGGAAGGGATGCAAGCTGCCAACTTCAAAACTGTGCAACAGCACTAATTACTGGACACAGTCCTGTACCATTCCTTTGTAGAAGTACCAGTTTCCTAGGCAGATGATTTAACACGTATGTTTTTCCTAAAAGCACTAGCCAATTTTCTACAGAGTTGCATTATCATAATTAAAAATTAAAAAATGCAAGATTGTTGCTGGAAGCATAAGTAATTAAACACTCATTCGCAGGGAAGAGTGCACAAGCTATAGAACAGGAGTCCTCAGTCTGAAAATAGGTTTTTGATCTTCCCATATTTCCAAACAATGCTGATCATAGCTCTAAATGCAAAATGAAAGCAAACTCARAAACAGGAGGACATGTTAGTGAATATAGCCACAACAAAATTACAATGCTCTGAGACGCAAGCCRCATGTCATTGTTCTGCTACAACCCCAATGCTACAGGAAAGAACTACCTTTCTTGTGACACATCTAGCAAGTTGAGAAGTACAATCCAAATCTCAGCTTCACTCCCCTAATACACACAACTAAAAGAAGAGTTAATCAGACTTTCACTCTCTGTTAAAAGTCTTGTCTTTATATCAATACTGCGTCAAAGACGCTTATTCAAAAAAGCAAGAGTTAAAAGATTAACATCATGTACAAATAGAAATGTTGTTTCATTTATTTTTTAAAGATAGTTATCTGACAAACCCTGAAGTAGTTTACAAAGTTATAACTTTGTGTTTTAATTAAAATATTGTAAGATAATACTTCCCTAGACACATCTAACTGAACTACACTAAATTGCATAATCCAGTAGCAACATTCACTTACTATAACAACATGTAGTTAATCTTCATTAGTCAAAGAAGTTGCTTTTCTGTTGTTTTAAAGCACAGCAGACCACTACACGCAAGAGGTTGCAAAACAAAATAAGAACTTCTAAAGAGGAAAAGACCAGTATGTGTACCGGTTCTCAAGAGCGAAGTGAGGGAAGATGGGAGAGGGGGCTGTCAGAGCCTCAACATGTGGCAGATCAGGAATCTGGCTTCCAAGTTCCGAAAAAAAAGTATTCCCAGAACTACTCAGAGCAGAAATATTCCTTGCACACTCAATCTCCCCTCCACATTCAGCACACATCAAGGTCAAAAGCTGAAATTTAACTCATTTCCTAATAAGAGTAACAGGACTTTCTCCAAAAAGAAAGAAACACCTCTAGATGTTATTATTAAAACTGATCTAAAATGCAGCAAGAAAGTATCAGAATTGGTGACACTGCTGCAGCAGTGAAGCCAGCAGAGCCGACGCACAGGTAGATTACGTGAAACATTTTTGTTGCATCTCTGACAAGACCAAAACCCAGAACTATATGARGAAACTGAACCCTGCCTCTCCAACGCAGGGCCAGCCAGGCCCGAGCCGGTGTCAGGACGTGGGGGGGGGATGCCCTCTACTTTCATTTGCTATACTTCACGGCTTCCCACAGGAACTGGTCTCTTCCTCCTCGGTCTATTTCCTGTACACAGAACAGGGCTGTTGTCACCGGGTGAAAACACACACACACGCACCGGCCGAGGAGCTGCCCCCTCCCCGCACAGACCTCGGAGGGGGCAGCGAGAACACCTGCGGCCCCGCAAACGGCGCGGCGGCCCCGGGCCGCGGGATCGCAGCGTGCCGGGCTCCCCCCGGCGCGGGGGGCGACCGC
>NW_028186343.1:42819-69064 GCF_003343005.1 Rhea americana
CGAAGCCGCCGCCGCTCCCAGGCGGGCCGGGGCGCGCGGAGGCCGCCCGAACCCAGGCCCTGGAAAACAGCCGCTGGGCTGCGTGTCGCAGGCGCCGGCTTCGCCAGGGCCCGCGGGCCGGAGGAAGGGCGAGTGTGCAGTCGCGTCCCGAACGCGCGCGCGGCTGGCGGCGGCCCGGGTGTAGCCTGCGCGCCCTGGTGTTGCATTAAACCTGGGAAAGCAACTGCTTTTCCCACTCCTGTCTCCCTTCGGCTGATTTCCGCCATCCCGCAGGACTACGTGACTTCCTAAGAATGAGCGTTGAATTGTTTGGGCAGGTTTCCTTCTGGAGGTGATAAATGTTCAGGTAAGATAATTCTAGATAAGAGCTCACAACATGTATTTCGCAACTTATTTCTGGAGAATGCTCGACCTTTGAATTTACCACCTTTCAAGCAACAAAAGCAGTGAAAGAGTTGGATCAAAAGCTCGATATCATTTGAGGAAGGCTTGCAGCACAGAAAATAACGGCGAAGATGCTCAGACCAAGTACGAGTTGTATACTTCAGCCCTATATTAAACCACGCGAGTCCCAGGCAGAGGAACTGGCAGCTGCTGGTACCCATCTTGACTCTTTCTCCTCCTTGGTTTCTTCGGTGCTGCTGCCAAATCTTGACTCCTTAATTGCGTTTCTGCCGAGTGCCGATCTAGYGTCTCGGCTCAGGCCTGCCTACTTGAGTAATCCTTCCCTGCTATTGCTTCACTGCAGCAATTCGTGTGAGTGGAGTTTTGCAGAGTTCGGAGCGATTGATTTCAGTCCAGCGGTGCCAGCTCATTCATTGCTCCTTGCGGTGTGGGAGGGAGATGAGCCAGTTTTAACTAGCAGTTCGAAGTGATGTAACTGCTCTGAATAGAAGAACAATGCCTGGGTCTGGTAAAAATAGGTATTTCTTTAAAACAAAGACGTAGGTAGAAATTTTGTGCCTTAATATAATCTTGCTAAAATCTTCAAAAATACCTCTTAGGACACTGGAATGTTCTCACTGCATCTAGATGCTTCAAATGTCCCTAAAATGGGTCACCAGTTTATTCCTATTTTTAATGGATAAATACAAGAATTTTGTCARTCTCGCTTGTTTTCTTAAAATGGAAAAACCTCACGAGACTGGTTTGTAATTGTGAGASGATTAAAAATCAAGAACTGCTAAATTCTTCTCAGTTCTGTTACTGGTTCTCTATGTAATCTTGGGTGATTGTCTCCACTTGCATGGTTCCTCTATCAGCGGAGAGGAAACTGCAACATTTTTCAGCCACCTGAAGTGCTGGGGCACTGCAGCAGGAAGATGTTGTGTGTGCAAACTCTGACTGACTTCTCTCGGCAGGAGGAGGGAATGCCTGGGATTCTTGTTCTGTATTTAAACARTGCTTTTAGTAAGGTGATGCTCCAATGTTGTCTGGAGCTTCCCCCCTCCGTGCATCTGTATCCATGTGCATTGAAAATGGAGTCACGAGCTGTGCTGGAGCTTTCTCCCTCGTGTTCTCTTCTGAGGCCTTGCAAGCAATCCGCTGGCTCTGGGATATTGTCACACCTGGGTACCCAAAGTCTCCGTGCTTTTCACAGCCCTTGGGCTGTGTGGATGGGAATGAGCTTACAACTCCTTATAGTTAGTGCTTTACCCACCTACCTGACCTGCTTAAGAACTGGGTTCATCAACTGTGAAGTTGGACTACTCAAAGAATCATGACTTTCAAGCTAGTGGCCTCCCTGCTGGGGAGGATTGTGGCAACTAGGTGTACTGGGAGGATTGTGTGGTAATTAATACTAACACTTCCTCTCACCCAGCTGAGGCCTGCCTACCTTGCAACATATTTGCTCCTATTCATATACCTCTTTGCCCCCCAACTTATACCCTAGGCACAATGCCTGTGCCTATCTCAGTCAGTATGGAAAGCTTTGGGGGATAGGATGTAAGGACAGAAGAGTGAGTCGTGCTCAAAATCTCATTGATCAGTTTTGGTGGAAACTCTAGACTCCCCCACCCTTCACCAGCCTCCAAATAAAAAAGTGCTCAGACTCTAATAATAGGACTGACTTAAAGGAAAAGCCCCTTTTCTTTCTTCTGCCACACCCCAGCAAAAAATATCTAATGGCAACTAGAAAAATGAGAAATAATTTGGAATCTGTACTGCACTGTGCTGTAAGCACAGTGTCTGTGATGCCTGTTTATGCAACCCTTTCCCCTGATCATTATAGAGTAACTTGAAGCAGAAAACCTATCCAGCCTTTTGAATCAATGTGGGGAAAGACAGACCAGTGTTTCAACCTTATCTTGGTACTAAAGAGTCCTTACTGAGTCTTTTTTTCTGAGAATAGGATGTAAAACTGATGTTGGTATCTATAAAAMAACAGTATCCCTGCTTTGTGTCCTTAGCTTCCAGTTTCTCAATCTTACAAAGTTTTCAGCACATTAATTGCTCATCAGCTAAAAAATCACTTGTGTCAAAGTATATTTTTTCAGCATCTCAGACTTTGTGACTAGACTAATAAATGATTTTGCAAGCACACGCTATCATTACATGATAGCAGTGGGATCTATTCATAGGACATATATTCTTCCTTGCAGAGCCAGCATCTGCTTGTACTCCAAAGTGGGGCATTGGTTGCACTCACCAGATAATTTTCTCAGTGTATCTCTCATACAGACTTTCTTTGGATGTCTAAAGCTTTCCTCTGAATTTCAGTGACGATTTACTCCTGACATTACAAAGTCCTTTCAAAGTACCTACTCTGGCTGGTGTCTTTGATGTAGACTGATGCGTTACCTACACTTATCAAGGTATTTCAGCATGTGCAGGAAAAAAAAAAAGGCTTTTTTCTTTTTCTACTTAGCAGGGTAACTCCCAGAGCATAGAGGAGGCAAGCATGGTGAAGGAGAATCAGATGAACACACTCGCTGCAAGGAATCCTCACCTCCAAAGAGCTTAAATATCTTTAGATGATATTTTAGCTATGTCTTCATTCCCTGATAATGGAGATGGAAAGAGAACTGCAGTAGTTTCACGTAGAGAGGTCACTTTTGGGGAGGAGACATGACAGGTAGAGTTGATCAACCCTGCTTGGGTCTGGGAAGAACATGTAGCATGAAAATGAAGAAGGTGGAAGTGAGAAATTCAGTTTGGCAGCGTAGCTCAGAGCTGCACGAGGCTATTCTGCTTGTAAGATCCCAGTGGGATTCCCCTCGATAAAAATAATTAAAGTGTGCACTGACCAGTATGTGTCACACAATTCTCTTCACTACCACCTAGCGGGAAACTCCTTCATTAACCGAGCTCCAGTGCCGCCCCTGCTCTCCAACCTCACCCTGGTGAGGGAAATGGAGTAAGCAAAGAAGGGGGAGATGGATGAATGAGAAGGAGGACCAAGTCCTGCTTCCTATACAGGAAGAGTGTAGAGATAACATTGCTAATATGTAGAGATTGCAGCCTATAATTTATACCCCTAAGGTCGGTGCTCTGCATCCAGTGCAGTTCTTAATGGCTGGTACACTGTAGCCCTTGCTCCCCGGGGAGATTCCTAAAGCTTAACAAATGTCATCTTTGCAGATGGAGAAGTGAAACATTTGTTCTTCTGAATGCAACTGCACCCTGCAAAGAGCAGGAAGGAGAAATGGGGGAAGGTGTTCTAGTGTCTGAATCAGAAGGCAGGCTTGCCTTCTTCTCACCTCTCTCTTCATCACTCTAATGATGATTGTTCTATCGAGGTCGGGGAAGAAGGCTACCAAGTGAAAACACTTAGCCCTTCTGTCAGGACATATTTGCTATTATAATCACATATTTACAACAAGGACTACTACATGAAAGTGTAAAATGGGTATGCATTAAGAATATTTTAATCACATATTCAAGTGAGTCCTTCCCTGCTGCGATACTCGGAGTTTGCACAAACAGCTGAAATGCAACCCTACGAAAACATCATACAAATKACAATTATCTGGAATTTTTCACTCTCTTGCATGCCACCTGGGACTGAACTCCCAGGGCACAAATAATAATCAGTTTTGGCACTTGTATAGCTTTCTTTTATCCAATCATAGAAATAGGGGCAAACACGATAACAGTAATTCTCACATTTCAAGGAGGGGGTGATGTTAATGTCATTCAGGCCAATAAAGCATTTGGCATTCTCAGCAGGAAGAACTGTAAAATGGCAAAGAATTATTAAAGGAACCACTTCTAAATATTTCTTTTGCCAATGGCAATTTTATCACCATATTCATGGAACTATATAGGCTTCCTTTGCTAGGAACTGTAATATGAAAATATTTAGGTTTTTTTTCTTTCTTCTCTGCACGTTCCTTGAAGTCATGACATTAGGCTTGCTTTATCGTAGGAAATTACTATATTTTTCAATATGTATACTTGATGATGGATGTAATTCAATAAATGAAGACATTTAGAGTAACAATTATATTGATACAAGAGTCAGACTTTGGGAACCTATAATCCACCTGCAGTCCCATTCACATTATGCTGTTGTGCGACTATTCAGCTGGTTTTGTTTTCATGTAATAAGCAGAATGCAGACCAATATATCTAAAATAAGAATAGTGTTCCTATTATATACCCATTTATACTTTCTCAGAGTGGACCTCATTATTAATTAATCCACAGTTCAGCTACCTTATTACACGTTCTTGGGAGAAAGCATTACATTGGAACAATTTACCAAGGCAGACTTACTATTAATCAATGAAATAGAGTAAAATAGAGGAACAGAAGGCATCTTTGCCTGGAAGCGATTGGAGAATGGCAACAACCCAGTTTTATGAGATAGCTGTCACACAGTGTTATCGGACTTCCTACTACTTGAAGGGAAGTGAAGAAAATTATAATCAAAAGTAAAATGCACAGACATTGTATTAAAAAGCGTAGGTAGCACAATGCGAAGTAGTTGAACGTGTTTAAATAATCTTTATTAAGCAAGCCACTAAAATAGAAAACCTATAAAGCTCAGAAGCTCAGACTCCTCAAGTGTGATTACTAATTGATATATTTCTCCAATTTGCATCCAAACTGCTTTGGTAATAAAACATTTTTCCTGAGCTTTCTGTTAAACTTACCAATTTGTTGTAAAGCTGCTGATGTCTTGTTACGGACATACTGAATTTGAGGGGTCTCAACCACCAAACTGGTTATGCTTGGAAAAATAAATTTGCAGGTGAAAAAAAAAGAATACATAACCGGATACTGCAGACCGACATGAGAAGCAGGTAGGTATCACTTGGGGCTTTCATACTTCGAAAACTTCCTCTCTATTACAGCTACCAACATCGTATTTTTCAGGGTGACTTCAGAATCAAGACATGCCCCAGGAAGTTTTCGCAAGTAAGAAAATCAACAACACCAACTGATATTGAATGAAAATGGGTATAGCAAAACCAAGTCTTTTTCTTCTGAACGTTCCTTCTCAAGACAAAATCCACAAGGCACAATTTGGTTATAGGCGTATATCGTTTGGATTATGGTACTCTACAATTTAGCTCCTGCTCTAGTACTAGAGCTACAATCCAGCTGCTTAAAGCTTTGCAGCTTCCACCCCTGACTTCCACTACCCTTATTACCTCGCAGCAGGACAGTGTGGCAATTGTAATAATCTGAGAAATCTGAGATTGCAGTCCTCAGTGCCAACATATAAAACAGGGCTGCTGGTTAATTCATAGCAGTGGTCTCCTTCCTGCATCTCAGTTGTTCCTTCTGATAGCTAGCGATTTGTAACATCTGAGAAACACTTGTTTTCTTGCGTGAAAGAATCTGAATTAAATACTTACTGGAGTGCTGAATCATTTGCTAGCATATCTGGTTTGGCAGGTTACAGAGAATATAAAAATGAAGTGTATAAGTTTTTAAGGCAAGTTTACCTCTTCCCTGATTGTCCAGGCTCCAGGAGTTTAAAAAGAGCAACTCTTCTAGATCAAAGGGAAAAAAAAAAAAAAAAAAAGACCTTCAGGATAAAGTGACAGGAGAACATTTACCTCTTCCTCAGTATTTGAAAGGTTGCCACGTTAAACTCGGGATTCCTCATCTGGTATCCAGTTGTAGCATCCTGCAGGTCCTAACGCACAGGCAAGTGTTCATTTCTGCTTTTATGGCCTTTAAAGCTCTTTGGTTTCAAGCGAGGCTGTTGTAAAAGCTTGGGTAGCTGAAGGCCTCCAGGGCAAGCCGAACCAAGAGGGAGGGAGCTTCTCGTGCGTGAGGAATCCTTGATGCCACATGACCAAAATTTGTTGCTATGTATTTTTCCTTCTTTACATTTTCTCTTGACAAATATTGCTGTTGTCTAAACCGTGATTTTTTTCCTGCAAGCGTACGACAGAAGTGTATGTTCACAGAAAATAGATTGGACAATCTATAAATAAAAATAACATTAGTATTTTCCATCCTTTTTAGTTTAGGTCAAAGAAATCGCTGTGTACAAAAAGGCAGAAGTAAGTAACAAGATATGGCAGCATCTTCTCTGTCGCATAGTGCAGTGAGCGCACGGTCTGTTGTCTCTGTATGCAAAATCCTTGAATTATAAAGCTGCATCCTGCAGAAAGTATGCATCGTGGTTGGGTAATGTCATTGCAATGGGCAATTACTGTTATCAGGCAGCGCTGTCAGCCTGTCCGCACCTGTGGGGGGGAGGGTGGAATTTGTAATCAAAAGTAAAACGCACAGAAATTGTATCAAAACATAGATAGGACAATGCCAAAAAAGCTGAACATTTTAAAATGCTCTTTATTAAAATTGCTACGAAAATAATGGAGTCTGTAGAAACTAAAGATATTTTTTTACATTAACTGTTTTCACGCGGGCTCGGAATTGATGCTGCTCTTTCGGCAGGCGGCGGGAGCCTCCTGGAGCCCCACCTGAGCCTTTCGGGCTCACCGCGGCGAGGGGAGCGGCGGCGCCCGAAGCGGAGGGCAGCGGTGGCGGGCAGCCCCGGCTGCCGGCGCCCAGAGCCGGGAGCGCGAGGAGCCGCTCGACGCTCGGCCGGAGGGCTCGGCCGGGGCGCCCCAACCTCTGCGCCGGCCCCCAGGGCGCGGGGGGCACCTCGCCGCCGCTCCTCGCCCCCAAACCCGCCCCTCGCTTTTGGCTACGTCGCCTCCTTCCTCCTCCCAAACCCACGGGGCCAGGAACGAGCCGCGTTTCCCCCCGCATTCCCGTCTCTCCCGTTCTCCCTCCGTCTCGTCTCCCTTCTTTCCGTGCGGGCAGACCGCCTGCCCCCGCGTTTTCCTCCGCTTCCCTCCCTTCCCCCTCCCCCTGCTTTCTCTCCCTCTGCACTTTGTGAACTGCTGCTGCGGTGCTGAAGTCCAAAGTTCAGTAACTTGCTAAGCACACAGATAAATATGAACCTTGGAGAATTTACATTGCTCCAATGTAAACAGATAGCCAAGGGTCCCTTTATCAGCACCGGCTCAGGACAGTCGTGGGGGGTCTGAAGTGGCTCAATTTTGTATTTTGTGGGGTTTTTTCTTGGGGGGGGCGCGAAGGCGGGAGGCTGCGCTGCGCCCACCCTGCCGACAGTCGGGCGCGTTACCTCGGCACCATGGTGTAGGGACGCCGGAGGCAGGACGAGCCGAAATTCAAACCCGAGCGACGCCGGGCTGAAGACCATGGCCTCGAAGCTGAGTCATCTTCAAGTGGAGCTGCTCGGGGCGCTGCTGGAGTCRGGGCTGACCAAGGAGACCCTGATCAAGGCGCTGAGCGAAGCGGAGCCCTACGTCCTCCAGAGCGAAAGCCAGCGCGCCATCCATGCCCTCCAGGCAGAGAAGGGGGACTCGTGCCCCGACATCGCCGCTCTCCCCAACGGCCTGGGGGAGGCCAGGTTATCGGAAGAGGAAACCTCTGATGACGGGGAGGAATTCACCCCTCCGATAATGAAGGAGCTGGAAAACCTGAGCCCCGAGGAGGCTGCTCACCAGAAGGCTGTGGTGGAAAGACTCTTACAGTAAGGACAGATTTGCTGCTCCTCTTTCTCGTATCCTCTCTCTCTAAATCTCTTTTTCCCGTCCCCTTAGTGGCCCTGGCATTCATTGCCCCCTCTTCATCCACACCAGGGCTAGCAACCCCCAGATTCTCCATAGATGCTCTGACCTCCCTTTCGGTCTCGCTCCCAACGCCTGAAGGGAGCTATGGAGCCCAGTGACATACTAGAAGCGCTTCTATCATCAGGAAACGGGCTTCGGAGCACGCCAAGGCCTGTGCAACTGCTGTCTCTCCAGCTAAATGTTAGTTTTTAGAGGATTCACAATCTCTGTCATCAAAGGAGAAAAAAATTAAAAAGAGAAGMAGCCCATAAAACTCTGCCCACTGTTATCTGGCCTTGCAGCGGCCTGAGAATTTAGAGTAGAGAGTTTTAACTTTTCCTGCTATTTTTGAGGAGATTAATATTTCTATTCTACTCACTTTTCCTGTAAATTTTATTTGTCAAAGACAAACCAGGAGAGGTTGTTCCCATCTTTTGTGCATGGGCAAAATTCTCCCGACTTCAGCGGGGATTTTTCTTGTAGAAAGAGTGGAAACCAAATATAYGCGGAGGTTAAAAAGAGCTCGCTACGCTTCTGCCCTCCACTGCCTGCYGTAACTGCAGAGCACGCATATAGGAGCAATTACAGGTTTTGCTGCCACCCAAACTTGCCTTTGCAAAGGCGAAAGACAGAAAGAGACCCCTAAACCAGCGAGTCTCATGACAGAGCATTTGGGAATGTTATCGGGGCGTGAGAATTAATAGCAACCCTCAGAGGTTTGTCCGAGCAAGGACCAGGTCCTTCAAACCCATCTAGCCCGAGAGAAGCCGAACCTGGCCCCTCCGCTGTGGAGGCGCTCTGAAGTCACGAGCTGTTGGGAGGCGCAGGACGCAGCCATGTCCTGCATTTCAAACCTTCACCAAAACTAAAATCCGCTTAGAGAAATTTTGGGGCTTTCTGATCAATCCTCTTCGCGGGCAAAGGGAATTCACATGAAGCGCAACAACAAGAAGTAAATGTCAGATYCCCCCACAAAAGGCCAGAGCTAGAAAAACAGCACAGCAGGCATTAGCATTTGCTGTAAATATTTAAGAGAAGAGCAACGGGAAGCTGCTGACTCTGTAGTTCCCAAAGGAAGAAAATTCACTGGATCACCTCTTACCTGGGAGGGGAAACATTCTCACCAGTTCAATCTTCTTTTCGRCCCAATGGTCCCTCTCGTCTTCCCTCCCCTTCTAGCTCTGCTACATCTTCTCTTCTCCTCTTTCCCTCACCGTCTCCCATTCTCTCCACGTGTTCCCTTTCCCTCCTCACTTTCGTCGCTGCCGATAATCCTCCCATTTCAATGGCTTCCTGGCTAATTCTCTCTCACACCCTTCCACTCTCTTTTCCTTCCCTTCATCCCCGTCTCCTTCTCTTCTCCCTGAGTCTGCGTACAGGTCTTGGGGTAGTTTGAGCCCAGTGGCACCGGGCGGGCCCTGGCTAGTTACTAATTATCCAGTGGCTTTATTATTTCTCTTTTGTCTTATAAATTTATAGATGAAAAGACCCTGATAAGCTTTTTGATCATTAACTTCTGATGGTTTATCAGGTATCTCTCCAGAAAGGCAGCCACGTAGGTCGAAGAGGAGCACCCGGCTTCGTCCCGCTCCATAATGAATGGGTGCCGAAGTGCCGGCCGCTGCGATCCGAGAGCGGACTCGCAGACGGACGGGCTTCCTTCCTGCCACCCTCGCTTCAGCACGAGTTCTGGCTTCTGGTCCTCCCGGCCTTTCCAGGAGCTTGCTACCAKCCCTTCCTGCGTGTCCTACCAGTCTCAGCTCCTGCCTCGCGTGCCTGCAGTATTATTTATGCTTTCCAGTCTCCCATCTCTTCGTAGATGGCCATTGAGCAGCATTCCCACGTTACAGAAGTGGGCACTGAGGTAGAGAGAGAGTCTATGGCTCAGTGAAGGACCTCTAAGAGGGTGGTGAGAGGACTGGGCGAGAGCCAGGATCTCTTAAGCCTTGTATTGGGCCTTAACTGCAATGCCTCGCTCCAAAGCCTTGGGGTTCGCTTTCTTCACTCCCCAGTGTCACAGGATACAACAGTTTGCTTCTGCTATTCAGGACAGTATAAAGGGCACTAGAAGGTGCAGATTCAGCCAAAAAGCTACAAGCATYCTTCTGGGGGGTATAATAGACCAAMACTATTCAAGGGGAAATGGAGAGAGTAGAAAGTCTGTATTGACAGTTTTCATATTCCTGGTCAAAGATTTAAAAAAATAGCAACCATATGCCTGGGGACTATATTCAAAACATCTYGGGCAATAACAGGGTCTGATAATATGTAAGTAGTAGCTACCAACTACTAGGAACAAAATTTTCCATTAACAAACACCTAAAGTTAATGCCTTAAAATAGTGTTACAAATAATATGAGAGAACAGTCTTCAACAGAAAAGATATTCAGCAGATAAGAAGAAAGGCAAAAAACTGATCCCAAAGCCCAAGGATGCCCTGCAGAACTTCAATGTTYGCAAAGCTGTTTCAGCATCTACACAAGGATTTCAAATCCATGAACYAGATGGAGGCACCTCTCCCTCTAGGCAAGAGCATCTTTGAGCATTACTAACAAGTCCTGTAATAATATTTAGGCCACACTTAAGAGAGAGATTGACTTGTGGGCAGCTTTAAGTGATACAAGAAAGTCTTTGTGGTAGCTGCAACCACTGCTCCTATAGTAAAGTAGTACCAGAAAAAGCATCCATTTCTAGGCTTTCCAGGAGTGGGAAACTAAAAATGACAGCACCAAAAGACCAAATCTGTCCTCACAGGATCACTTAAGAGGAAAACACAGTTTGGGAATCACTAAGCAATGCTGAGTAAACCAGGATGTGGGCAAGATACACCCACACGGCTAGGTATACCTGCAGGCATGTGTCACATTTGGTCCCTTAGGGACAGGACTGATAAAGGCAGTTCAGAGAAAGGTTTCTCCAGTGATKAATTTACATTCTGTTTTATTGTGTGCCTAAATCAGTCCCACTGATCTTCCGTAGATTSGCAAATTGAAAATAATGTTCTCTCCAGATCATTCCACAAAGAATTGTGTCTATGCTAAAGAATAAGATCACTAGGAAGACAGAGGTGTTGGAGGAGTATTTCCCAGATATTCCCTGAAAAAAAAAGGCAGAGCAGAGACAGCCCAGGGGTTATGGACAAACCACACTGCCAGAGGTACCGCAAACAGAAAGAGGTAGAGCAACAATTCACCTGCAGGGCAAGGGGTGAAATTCCACTAGGAAAGAGAGAAATTGAGATAAGCAACAGATTTCCCCTGGAGGCAGGGATAAAAGCTTGGTTTCCAGAAGGAAGAAAGAGAAACAAAGATGTGATGATACAGGTCCAGTCTTTTCCCCATGTCAGTGGGGCTCTAGCTGAGGAACCTGGAGATGAAGCTGCCACACCCCTTCCATTTCCACATATAAACCAAGATGAGGCAAAACCAGGCCAAGTTCAACAGAAAGGAACCCAGCCGGGACGGTCTTACCTTCCCTGCTCTCTGCCTAGCCCGGCTCCGGCCTGTGCACTGGCACCAGTGGGAGTTGTCTGGCGGGCTCCAGAGGAAAGGGCCAGAGGATGGTCCTGGGCACTTCACAGCTCTGAACCTCTGTTTAACCAAGGTCTGGTCCAAAGCAGCACTTCAGAAGCTACCTCAGAGAAATGAGGGCTTCTCTTGCCTGGGAAGCTGGAAAACAGGGAAGGAGGAAAGGAGAGACAGACGGAATGAGGAAGAGGAGGGGAAAGAAAGGAACAAAGGAAAAAGAAAGAGAAAGAAGTCAGGAAGAGTGAAGGAGGGAGAAGGTCCCCCGAGTGTTACATCCCCAGCTCTCTGGAATGGGTTTTCTTTAATGCTAACAACTTGATATTTACTTTCCATTTAAATTTGAGATGTTGCTATAAATTATCAACCAGCCTCTTGTTCCCTTTGAGTTTATAACTAACTACCTGGGTTACTTATTGTTCAGGTAACAAAAGGGAGGTGAAAACGCCCTTAAAAAAGTGACCTCAGAACTAAGAAAAATGGGAAGCTGGAAGGGAGAGGGGACCTAGGCCCCTGTGGGTTGAGTGGAGCTAGGGAGAGGGGCTACTCTCAGAAGGCAAGCAGCAGCAGACAGCAGGAGAGCAAGACTTAGGAAGAAGGAAGTAAAGACCAACTACACAAGAAGAATCTGGAGATGGAGATTAGACCTTACAGAACAAGATAGGAATGAGGAGACAGCTTGTATCTGGGGAGAAAGGGAAGTTTAAAGCAAAAGATAGGCTTGGAGATGGAAGAGGAGAGCTTGAGCAAGACAGATCCATTTCCACAGCTCTGGCTCAGACTGAGATTTTAGTGCAGTTACAACCAGGAAGGCTAAGCTAGGGCTGAAATCCTGCTCTGACAGTCGATATTAGTTTTGCCACCAACTTCAGCAGAGTGAAGGTTTCATCTTACGGTGTTTTAGTCAATGGTGAAGGCTTTGCAGGTGGAACCGTGGATTTGGGCAATGGTTCACGTGAGGGTTCAACTGACCCACTGCCATCGCTTGTCCTGTGACGTAGCGTAGGGCCAAAAGGAACTGCTGCACTGGACTTAGAGCCAGGGTCGCCAGGATTTCATACAACTGTTCTACAAAGTCACACTGCACTGAGATGCCCTGCACTGTCGTCTGCTCTGTCTCAAAACAAAAGAAAACCACAGGGCTTTGAGCCACTGCGAGAAAAGTCRGCTCACAGATACCTCCTGCTTTATTCTTACCACAAAGCAGGGATCTTGACAAGAGAGACAAAATTGACTTGTGACTGGGGTGCAGGAAGGAAAAAATCAACACGTAACTGAGGTCTCCATCAGTGATAACGCAGTCCCCCCCCTCTTCCCACCTGAGCCAGAGCTCCCATCTAAGATCAGAGAGTCCATGTTTGAGCCCTTTCTCCTTTGCACAGGGATTTGTGCAACAGATTCAGGGTACAAACACTGGCTAGACGACTATCACAAATACAAAGGGAGGAGGTTGGTCCTTGGCTTGGCAGTAGGAGAACAAACCACCGAGGAAGGAAAAGCTTCCATGAGTTCAGCCCCAAGCTGAGGCTCCTGAGAGGCAAAGATGGTTAAGGGAAGAAGCTACAAAACTGAGGCCTCTGGAACTGGCGCATCATTAYGGAGGAACAAATGCTCCTATTTTAAGAAAACAGATCTTTCAGGAAGCTGTGACTGACAGTGCTCCTGTCACACTTTAACTGTCGTGGAGCTTGCTCCTTGGACTGTCCAGCCACTGTGAAAGAGGCTGCGAGGGGAACAGAGATAAGGGTGTTTGCACTGAGAGAACAGATGTGGACTTTGTTCTCCTTATCACTTTGCAGCCTCTGGCAACCTACTGAGTCAACAAAGCGCTGAACGGTACAGTTGTGGCCTGTTGCTCAGACCTGTGTGTTCCTGCAGTAGTTTTTCCATAATCCTTGGTACACTTTTTTTTTTCTTTTTTTTTTCTCCCCTCTCTTGCTCCTTTGATGCTGGTGTTGGAAATGACATCAGGGTATTTCTACAGCATGCAGACCATTTCCACTCCTCTCTGTTCCACCAGACGTTTCACATACAAAACAAGAAAGATGCTCTTTGTCAAAACTGACCAGAAGCCAGAGACTTTTCTGTAGAGAGGCACCTGCACTAGTTGGTTCTAGACTGCCTCATTTCACACTTTCCTATTTTTACTATGATTTTCAGATTTGGTGAAATCAATACAGCAAAGAAGTCATGGTCATAAAGTCTTACATTTTCTCCATAACTTCTTTGGAACYCTTCATAGATATTCCGATCGTCGAAGATCTTAACAATCAGAGATTAACATTCATTATGAAATCCCAAATCRCATCAGCTTCCCGAGTTTTATGAGTAGGTCTCAGATAGGTCTATCCCCCGAGCTATTACCTTGAAGGAGAGTGGTGATCAGAAGAATTTGTGTTTTGCCTGTTGTTCTCCATTGCATCTAGATGTTTGAGCAGATCTAGATGTGAATCAGTAGGCGTTACAAGTAACATGTAGCAGACGTGCAAGGACATGATCCTGGATGGCCTGGACACATGCATGTCATGTGTAGCAGTATGATGAAAGCCTGTCTTTATTTTCTCAGTCATTGCAAGATAACCCAACTTTGACCAGAATCAGGGCAAGAGCTAGGTTCAGGCTGCCTAGTATCACAGTGAATCTGTCTTAGGAAAACGAAGTACACCTACCCTGAGTACGCAGGCCTTAAAGAAAGGGGGACAGGGGGACAGAGAGGAAGGGGCATGAACTGGATGGGGGAGGGAGGGAGAGGAGCTGCACTCAAAACATCCAGCTGAACACCAAAACGGGACGTCACTTCCCTCCTCACAACATCTCCTTTACATTTGCATTGTATTTATATATATATATACACACATATATACACACACACACACACACACATATATATACACACACACACACTGAAGATGGCAAAGGCTACACTGGGAAATTCCCATGATAACTGCAGCATCCTCTTCTTCTTCTAGGGAAATCAAAGTCCCTACAAAGAGCAGTCTGGAGGAAGGTAGTGCCACAGTTTTTCCACCTCCTTTCTGACAGCGTGCAGTTTTACCCCAAATGCAGGGCCGCAYTGCACCAGGTATCACAGTGAGGATCAGCTTCCCCTTAGCAGCCTCTCCACCACTCTCASCTCATCCAAGGCAATGGTGAAAAGSGGACTGATGTGCGAGACGCACCTGCTCGGAAACCAGGCCGGCTGGGCACAGCCATCAGACCTCTCTTTCCTGAGAAGTGTTTTCTGCTCCTTCYAGAGAGGATCCCTGGCGGGTAGCAAAAATGGTGAAATCCTACCTCCAACAGCACAACATCCCTCAGCGCGAGGTGGTGGACACGACCGGCCTGAACCAATCTCACCTCTCACAGCACCTCAACAAGGGCACTCCCATGAAGACCCAGAAAAGGGCAGCCCTCTACACCTGGTACGTCCGCAAGCAGCGAGAGGTGGCCCAGCGTAAGTATGGCAAYGACTCTTCTCCTATCTCTACTTTCACGAGCGCCTCCTCCCTCCCCTGCTGAGCCCTACTCTCCCATTTCTATCAAGGAGCCACTTGCAGCAGGAAGCTTAGGAAAGTCTAGGTCAGTGTTCAGCGAGGGTGAACTAAACTGCACAGGAAGACACTCCCCCATAAAACAGCCTGTAGTCAACCCTCCCCGCCCCAAAATTTGGCTGATTAAGCAAATTAAGACTGTCCATTTATGATTACTACATCCATCCTCAGACTAGAACAAGGCACTGGTCAGAGGACAAAACAGAGTTTCTACCTGAGAACTAGGTTTTTGCAAAGCAGCAGCTCCTCTGGCTGCGAAGGCACAGCAGGCTGCGGTACTCACTGGGACACACCACCGTGGGCTATCAGCTCGCGCGCTCTGAGCCCTTTCGTGTTAGGTGCACGCTGGGAGCCCGTCCCTGCGGCACGTACCGCATTCACSTGTCTGGCTGGAATCCGTCTTGCTTAGTTTTGCATTCTTGGGTTGCAAGTAAAACGAGACACTTGGCCTCTGGGTGATTCTGGAGAGCAGGAATCCATCAGCCATGTTTACTCCAGACTCTGCTGCATTGGCTTTCACTTCTCCAAGGTGGAAGTGGAGGTGCAACGCATACAAGAGAAGGGCCAGGTAGACATTGTCCTGCTAGGAGCGCTTCACCTGTTCTAGCAGATTACAGAGCTCTATTTCCACCTCATCTAGATTCAACCCTCTGTTTTATAAGAGATGCTCTAAGGGTGAGCTGCACTGGGCCTGCTGGGCACAAACACTACTGGAACTTCTTCTAGCAGGCAAATCCCCTTGTCCCTTTGTGCCTCAGAATTCACACACGCTGGCCAGGGTATCTTGACAGAGGAGCCCATGGGAGACGACCTGCCCACCAAGAAGGGAAGAAGAAACCGCTTTAAGTGGGGTCCTGCCTCACAACAGATCCTGTTCCAAGCCTACGAGAGACAGAAAAATCCCAGCAAAGAAGAGAGAGAGGCGCTGGTGGAGGAGTGCAACAGGTGAAGCTGGGTGTCTGGCTTTGAGGGAGAAGGGCAGAGCAGGKCCTCTCTGGGTTCGTGCTGCTTGGTAGTGTTCATGAGAGGCAACTAATGGCACAGCAGTGGATGCCACCACTGCCACCAGCCAGCCTCGAATCTAATGCCACTGCTGAGCACTCACTGTCCACAAAGGATCCTAAAATGCCCCATGTCTTGCTCTTTCCAAAAGGCCCCTTACAGTGTGCCTGTCCACAGACATTTTGGGGTTGCCCACTTAACTCCACATCTTTGAATCCAGCTCAGCAAGACTCTTTTTGTGCTCTCCCCACAGAGCAGAGTGCATTCAGAGAGGCGTTTCTCCATCCCAGGCCCAGGGGCTGGGCTCAAACCTGGTGACAGAGGTGAGAGTTTACAACTGGTTTGCCAATCGCAGGAAGGAGGAGGCTTTTCGGCACAAGCTGGCCATGGACACCTTCAGCGGGCCTCAGCCCACCTCTGCTCCCCCTCTAACTCCTCACAACTCTTCCTCCCTCCAGCCACCATCTGCTCTCTCACCCAGCAAAGTCCATGGTAAGAAAGAACCAGGGGGAGATCTGGAAGAAAAAACTTGCCTAAACTTGGTCATCAAAACTGTCTCCCCAGTCCACCCCTTTAGGAGGTGGATCTACAGATAGAAAAGGCAGATTTGATATAAGGGAAGAATACGGATGACAAAGAGACCGTGTCTCTGGGTGAGAACAGGAGGGTGGCTAGAAAAGCAAAGGTGACCCTAAGCTCAGTAACGCAACTTTTAGCCAAGTCTCCTCACTTACTCTTTCACAGCCTGCTCCTCCCTCACGGCCGGGAGGCAGCAATGCCTTTTCAAGGGGTCATCTGCTGGGCTGCCACCACAAGTTAATTCTATGTTCTTTCACGTGCGTGTGCCTACCACTCTTTCCAGTATCTCATATCAGCAGCAGCAGACTCCGCGACTGAATTTTCAGGCTTCAGGAAAAGTCATTCCTCACCCAGAAACAAGAGCTCTGCCAGCTCCTTAGGCCAGAGCTGGTAACTGGTGTCATGCTRGGAGGAGATGATCTTACTGAGGCTCGTTCCTCTCCCCACCCACACGCACGGAGGTTTCTGGCCAGCCCAGCTCACTCCCTGCACTGCATGCAACCTTACCTGAATGTCAGTACTTGAGGAAGCAGTTTGGTCAAGTTACAGAGGAAACCAAGGGCACAGTGGTGAGGATGTCTGTTCTCCTGCTCTCCTCCTCTACCACCTCATCTTTTTGCTCTGAACACCAAAGACAAGCAGGTGCAAAAGAAACTTAGCACTTGCCAAAATGTCACAGTTCCTCATTTTTGACAACCAGTTCCATCCCGCTGTGACGCAGGAGTGAGGTACAACCAGCAACCAGCCACTGAGGCAGAGTCCTCCAGCAGCAACCAGCATGGGAACAGCTCCATGGTGACAACCCAAACCATCCTGCATCAGGTTTCTCCCCCCGGACTGGAGCCCAGCCAGAACCTGCTAAGCACAGACACTAAGCTGGTGAGTGATGTATACTGAAGTACTGGTGACTAAAGGATGTCAGGTCCTCTGCCAGTGGTCACAATATGCACCGTTCAGAAATGGCATTTCCTAGAATACTCTTAAAAAAAAAAAAAAAAAAAAAAAAAAAAGTACAGCCATTTCTTTAAGACTAACAAAAACACTCTATTCTGAGAAAACAGAACTCAAGATATGACATTATTTCCTTCCTCCCAGGAGGCCTTTTTCTCTCTCCTCCTTCCCCAGTGAGATTCTCATCCTCTCCAGCTCTCATACTCTATATATTTCAAGATAGTTGATCAGACTCCAGTGGGATCAACATATCAGAAACCAGTTACTATTATAGATAGGACAAACGTAAGCAAGTCCAACAGCCTGTAAGCAGCACATACCAGCAGGACATGTCTGGATATCTGGACTGTAGCCACCTACCTTCTCAAAGCAGACTTTCTTTCGAGTTTTCCTTAAGTAAGTCTCTTTTCACATGGTCCTAATGCTTTGCTGCTAATTATGTGACCGATCGTTTTTGGTTTGCACACCTTCCCTTGCTTTTGCCGGTTGTCCGTTAGCAGAAGGCTGCATTTACTGGCCTGAGACAAAGTTAAGTTTGTGAGCGAGCACAATTTCAATCTCTACAGTTGTTCACTTGCTTTGCTGGTTTCTGGTCTCTCCCCAAAGACACAAACTCTTTCACGCAGCACTGAAAAATCTTCTTTTAGAGCTGTCTTCTAAAATTGATATCAAAGTGATTTGTCTCACTGTTTAGCCTGTTGCCACTTATTCTCACTAAGAAGTCCCTACAGCTTTTGTCTTTGGGGAGAAAAAAGATATTCTAGAAAGCACTGAACTTTCTCTATTGGCTAAATTACTAGGATGCTACTTTGCATTTCTGTAATATTTTTTTAAACTAGAATCTTTTAAGAGCTTTGCACACTCAAAACCATTACAGCACAGACACCGGTTACAGAGTTCATTTTAGAGGCTGAGGAAACAGTCAAGTTATTAAATTTCTCAGTGATTCAAGGATGCAGACTGAATCACAAGCCATCCAAGTCTAGAGCAGTCCTGCTCTAGCCACCAGATAAGCCTATCTTCTAAGAGCTGCCAATTATAGCGTGGCCTGAAGAACATAGAAGAGGGAAAAAAAGATATACAAGGAAATGTTTTGACAGCTCCTTTAAAATCTCAAGTCTGAAAACTCACTGGCCACTACAAGGCACTTGCTGCAAGGAAGGGAAATCACAGGTGTTTCTCAGAGAAAAAGCAAATAAGAAGAGAGGAACTCCTGGATTCTGTGCTGAACTCTACTGCTAAACTCATGGAATTAAGAGAGGCTCAGCTTCCCTGCCGGGAACGTAGTAACCTCATTCCCGTCGGTGCAGCCCTTACGAGATCTTGGATGTGAGGAATTAAAAACAGAGTGAAGGTTTACTCTTAATTTTTCAACAGCTGACCTTTACTGGTTACCTGATGAGCAGGAAAAAAAAAGCGGAGAAATTGCACATAAGCAAAACACAAAGTTTTTCTAGCTAGCAAAGGGCCAGGGCAGGCAAGAGAGGGAGAAGGATGTTTATCGCGGCCGTGGGACCCGCCGCAAGCAGACCGCTGCAGATGGCATTTTCACAGGCCTCCCTTCCCACAGATCTCGGCTCCCGGAGGAACGCTCCCCCCCGTGAGCACCCTGACGGCCTTGCACAGCCTGGAGCAAAACCCGCACGCGCTGAGCCAGCAGACGCAGAACCTTATCATGGCATCGCTGCCCGGCGTGATGGCGATCGGGGCGGGCGAGACCTCGTCCCTCGCGCCAGCCTTCACCAACACGGGCGCCTCCACGCTGGTGATAGGTGAGTCGCTCGTTCGGCTGCTTACGCTTTCTGTAATGCCTCTTGCTAYGGGGGTTCAGATGCAGAGCCACGCGTAGTTGTCAGGATCACCTGCCTCACTGCCAGAGGGCAAAAAAGCGCTGAGCTGGCACCGATACGGAGCTGGGGAAATCGGCCACCAACACTAGGGATCTTCAGCAGCGCTCCCGACAAGGATCCACGCGAGTAAGGCTCAGAAGCTCCTTATTCGTGGCAGGATTCAGTTACGCAGAAACCCAGGTCTTGAGAGCAAGGGACCTTCTGCAATCTGTTCCCATGCCAGTTCTGCTGCTGTGCTTCTGCTTCCCTCGCCCCAAGCCTAAACACAACGTGAATGTAATGCTCCCTCCAAACGATGAGGATTGAAGCACCTTCCTATCACTTTGCCCTGTTCCACTTCCAGCAAAGAGCAGCATAGTCCTTTGGAACCTGCAGCAGTAATTACTGATTGCCTTTTTTTTTTTTTTTTAATATATTTCTCACTTTGGCAGCTTTTCTGGGCTTGTATGAGATTTCTTTTCATTCCTRGAATATTTTATTGCCCAAGTGCATCTCATTAGACAAAAGAAAACAAACTATACACTTCCTACGCTTTCTTCCCAGCAAGAAAGAGGTCCTGTTTTGTTCCATGGTGACAACTGTGAACTGTCTCCATTTCCTCATTTACACACAGGTTTGTTATGACACGGATTCTAATTCTGTGCAAAACCAAAAAGACTTGGAAATTTCCACATAGCATTAACAGTATCTCGGTGCCACACAAGCTCCCTGATCTACAGGATCAGGGTCTGGACAGTTGGGGGACATGGGCAGCAATGCACGAAACCTTCTACCTCCTTC
Source organism: Rhea americana (assembly GCF_003343005.1). Taxonomy (NCBI): domain Eukaryota; kingdom Metazoa; phylum Chordata; class Aves; order Rheiformes; family Rheidae; genus Rhea; species Rhea americana. The sequence continues at coordinate 63,105 of NW_028186343.1, forward strand.
CCTCTGGTCCAAATTCCGTAATTTGGCARCCTGAGCAAAATGAGCTCAAACTCAGTTCCAAGTGGCTGGGCAGCTACAGCATAGTTATCTCTGCTGCCAACAACTTCATTTCAAAAGAACAGAAGAATAAACTGGACACTGAAATGAAACTCCAGTTTTACCTCTGAGCGAGGCCTCCCCATGGAAGTTTACATCAGGGTGATGATTTACCCTGGTACCGACGGACGCACCGCAGGAACGTGCACTGGCAGAGCGGCATTAGATGTTCCGCGGGGTTCCCACTTCATTTTCACTTTCAGTATCACAGAGAACACAACAGGAACTCCCAAAAAATAGCAGCCAAGCTCACCCTGCTGTGACAGACCAGCCACGCTGAACGTTTCAGGCACCCCGGCTGCGTCTTCTCCCATAGCGTGCGACAGTACCGAGAAAGGTCTCAGTGTGTCATCGGTCTTTGGTTTTCAGGCCTGGCCTCGACGCAGCCCCAGAGCGTACCGGTGATAAACAGCATGGGGAGCAGCCTCACCACCCTGCAGCCCGTCCAGTTCTCCCAGCAACTGCATCCGTCCTACCAGCAGCCCCTCATGCAGCAGGTCCAGAGCCACATCAACCAGAGCCCCTTCATGGCTACCATGGCCCAGATACAGAACCCTCACGGTAAGAGCACAAGTGCATTTGCTCAAACCACAGCTAGCTCTGTTGTGGAGCAGCCGCTGGGTCCTTGGGCTCACGGCACTCCATTGCCCCCTTCTATTATCGTTGTCTTAGTTATGAAATTATTTTTCTCTTGCGTTCATCTCCCTGTCCCTCCACTCCCACTGTTTCGGAGACAGACAGCAGGTCCAAATGCATGAGGAGAACAACTCAGCCAAACTATTCTCACGCAAAGCTCCAGCATCCACATGATTTTGTTTTCTTTCATGCACAGCTCTCTACGGCCCCAAGTCTGAAGTGGCCCAATACACACATACAGGCCTCTTACCACAAACCATGGTGATAACAGATACTGCCAATCTCAGCGCCCTGACTAACCTGACACCAACTAAACAGGTAACAGCCTTTAGCACGTGCCTTTGGTCCCCACCTCAGAACTGCACCAGCCTGCAGGTAGCTCCTTGCCTGTGTCAGAGAGTTTGGAGGGAGGGTGGGGGGTGGTTTACGCCATCGCAGCAGGACAGTCCTTCCCGTCTCCTCACCTTGCTGTACCAGCTGCAATACCTGAGCTGGTACCACACTGGACATTAGAGCAAGGTCTTCTCTCCATCATCAGGGAGTATTTAACCTCCTTGGAAACAGCACCTGCTCACTCTTCCTAATTCTTGTCTCTTGCCTCCCCTAAAAAGGGACGTAGAAACCAGGCACTGTTAACTTTCTTTTCTCTAGGCGTTCACATCTGACTCCGAAACCCACACAGAGTCTGGGATGCATACGCCAGTGTCACAGGCGCCAACGATACATTTACAGAACCAGGACACAGCCATCCAGCACCTCCAGCCAGGCCCCCGCCTCACCTCGAGCCCTGCTGGTAAGAGCAGCAGCAGCCGCTGTTATTTTAAACCASGTATTGCACAGCTCCTCCCGCCAGCACCGTAACGCCCCTTCCAAAGACAGGAACTGGGGCCCACCATTCCCTGAGAGGGCTCCACCAGCGTCTGGGGTGGGGGGGGTGGAGAGCTGGTACAAGGGAGAAAAGATGTAGAGCATGATTTATAGCAGGGAACCGTTTGTACAGACGGTGTGAGGCAGGATTGCGAAAACGGGACCCCTCTTCAGAATTTACAGAGGAGAATAACCTTAGATCAGGGTCCACATGCTGCCAGACCGACAGGCAGTTTGAGCGAAAAGCCCAAGACTACTTCGTGTACAGACTCAGGCTGAAGCTTTCCAGCTCTATGAGAAGACATTAACTAGGACATTAACCATCAACACTCCTCAACACTCCTCAAATCTAAACTCCCTGAAGGTCATCTCCCACGATGCTTTCAGGCTAGCTTTGGACCTAACCTAGCTACGTAATGGCACACAAAATAGAGAGAGGAGCTACGCTCCTAGGCTGAGAAATTTTGGGCATGCTGGAAATGCAAGCGTGGGTGCACACGAGTAGCAGGCTGCAACGAGAATCTGCTCTTAACTTCTGCCTGTGCCTTTGACAGTGTCCTCCAGCAGCCTCGTGCTGTACCAGAGCTCCGACTCCACCAACAGCCACAGTCAGCTGCTGCCGTCCACTCACAACGTCATCGAGACCTTCATCTCCACGCAGATGGCTTCTTCCACTCAGTAACCAAGGCAACCCGCTCGAGGGCGACTGCTGCGACCGAGCTGTCAGGAGCGACTCCAACCTCGTTTGCCGTCGCTGTCACCGTTGCCTTSGGCGGGAAGGAGAGGCTGCTGCGCTCAGCGGCCGCGCAGCCCCCGCTGCCTCACACGAACCCCTCGCCCAGCTGCCTCCATGGGAGAAGATGTCCCAGGCACAGGGCAGGAGCCACAAAAAGACAACGCTGGCACTGCTAGAACCCGCTGCCACCTCCCTCGCCCCAGGAAAAACCAACCAACCGTCCAAACCCCCTAGAAAGACTAGAAATCCTTCTGGCTGCTAAAGAAGGAATCCCATCGAGATAGGGATCTGACTGCAATACAGCAAAATCGACAGGGCGCGGATGGGATTTTCATCCTGCTCAGCCTCTTCATCAGGCTGGGCCTGCACAAACCTGCCAACACCAGYCCAAACCACGCGGGAAAGAGCAAGGCTGAGCTGCCAGAGACGCGACACCACCTTTACAACACTCACCTCCCCTCCCGTAACGCAGCAACAACGGGAACTTTGAGAAATAATATTTTCTTGGGGGCAAGAGTAAGAGAATCTGACTCCTGGCTTTGCAACTAAAGCCACCGAGAAACAGATTCAGGAATGGCTTGGCACAACCCTCTCAGTACAGGATCACTGACTACAAGCTACAGTTACTTACCTAAAAAACAAACAATAACAACAAAAAACCCAAACATTTTCAACTTGTCAGTTCAAAATGACCTGCTTAAAAAAAATCATGCTGTCCTAGTGGAAATGGCTTGGTTATTTTTGATATAGCTCTGCTTTGTTTTAAATGCAGAAATTAAAATTTAAAAGCAGTATGGAAATTCCGGTTTTCTGCATTAATGATGTGGTGGATTCTCATCTCATGCATCCTGCTGAATGACCAGSCGCATGGCACTCTCCACAGGTCCTTGACACGGCATAATGTCTGGGGTTTTCCTATGCTCCACAAAGATCAATAGTTCCCTACATGAGCCTCTATAAAGATCTCATCTTGGACGGATTTTACAGAGCATAGCTCGTTCTTATTTCCTTGTAGGCTAGATTCTACCATGCAAGTAATTCCCCGGGGTCCAAAAGCCTTATCTGTACTAAGTAAAGGTATTCTGTCCTAAGGATCTCTTACATAATTCCTCTTCTAATTATTCCTCTCTGAGCCTTCACATCACTGATGTGTCAGTAGTCAGACCTGAAAGCTGCCCCAATTATTGTATTTGTCGCTGTGATAGACACAGAGCTACTTTTTTGCCCACAAGGTCAAAAATCCTTGAGACTAGAACATGCTCAAGACTTAAAAGGTTAAGGAAGATTTAAAAAAAAAAAGAAAATAAAAGAAAAGAAAAAAGAAAGCCAGCCTAATAGTGAACTCATAAGTTATCATATCTGGAAATTTCAAAATTACAGATGTCAATTACAATTCATATTGATAAGAGCTTCCCCTAGGTACCATTAACCATCAGAGAGCAATTTCAGTAACTAGAGCCTCTGTTCAATTTTACCCTAGAACTGGTACCTAACCTCCTACACACATTACTTGCAAATACATTTACCTTCCAGTTAGTATAAAAATAGTAATCACAAAACAACTTAAAAATAATGTTTAGATCACCAGGCATTTATATTCTCTAGGGAACAAATAAAATTCAAGGTTTAAGGAATCCAGATAACCCATGCGCTAGCTTCACTATACTGAAGTTTCAGCTGGTCCCAAGTAGTTTTTGCTGGCACGTTCAGTTAGTTTACAAGCCAGTTTTCTGTTTAGCCTTTGTCCAGATGCCAACAGTGTTGTCTTGAATGAAAAACAAGAAGGATTATAGTGGCAAGGAAAACATCTGGGTTTTTTCTATGCTCAAAGAGCAACAGATCTCTATTTTGGCTCTGGCTTTCAAGTCTCCTGAAGGGGAATAGTAAATTGGTGCTATTGAGACCAAAAACCTAAAGAACAGAAAATACATATATATATATCCAAATAACAGATTGTTTCCTGAAACACTGGAGCTGAAGGTTTAGTCTCTATAAACGGACTAAAAATCATATTGAAAACTACCAAAACGCACTGTTTCAGAGACATAGACAGACCTAACTCATACAGATAAGAGCTGAAACACAGTGTCTTTGAAATTCAGTTTAAGTCCTCCCTATGGCAATTTTATAACATAGATCACGATGCAAATAAGGAGTCAAACCATCTTTATCGCTGGTGGCGGAGCCATCTGAACAGAGCAAGAGATCCACTGCTACACACAACCTGCCAAACTAAATAAGACTAGAAGTATAGCAGAATTTAGTAACAAACGCCACGGAAGACACTGTAAATGAAAATTATATAAATTTCAAAGGAGACAACTTGAACAGAACTACCTGTTTATAAGAACCCAGCAGTAAGGTCACTGCACACTCTGTTTAGCTGTTGCATGCAGGGGCCCTGGAGAGGGGCAGATTACTGAGGGATTAATAACACGGCAGGTCTCAACAGCAGATTGTTATGATGATCACAGAAAAAATAAGTAGGCCCTGACATCTGCCAGGATACTTCTGACAAATGAGTCTCTCCCACAGGCTGGAGCTTCCCAGGCCTCTAGTGGGAAGCAAGGAAAAAAGGAGCTGATCACCTGTTTGTATAAATCAAACTCAACCCATCACATAGTTTCTCCAGGACACAAGACTTGGTTTGACCAGGCGAAGGAACACATCAGGAGGGGCGCAGCTATGATTATATCCCTCTGTCACATAAGTCTGTGCACAGTATTTAATCCCTTAGCACTAGGTCTGCATAAGCAGCAGCACATATAACTGCTGTGATGGAAGAACAATGTTCCCTTCCTCGAGGGATGCCAACAACAAAGGAATCCACTTAATAAGAATCTCAGGCCACTGAGCTTTTAAAACAGAAGCTCTGCCAATTAATTTTCCCTCATCTGCAGCAACTTTTTCTTTGTTAGATGAAGGATGCTGGAAAGACAGTATCACAATCATCTGCTGTTTTCAGAGCAAAATATTCATTCTTTCTTCTTCTTCYTCCTCCTCCTCCTCACTATTTCTGGCAACAGTGTTGTCTCTGCATTATTTCTGTCCTGCCTCTCATCCTGTCCATTTGTAGACACCAAATACTGCAGATCTTTCCTGATCTGGTTGCACTCCTCCATGTCTACTATTTTGTCTTCAGTCTTGTTCTCTCCCCTGATTTTCTTTTTCTTCTTTTTCTTCTGGTTGGGCTCTACAGAACAGTGATTCAGATCCTGGCTGGGATCTTGGGACAGTGCAGGAAAAGCACTTTGTTTCAGAATGTCTGCAGCTGACACAGCAGCCTCCTGGTACCTTTGCCATTCTTCATCACTGTCCAGGTCACTGGAAAGGTGACAAAAGGGAAGGGACCTGTGTTACAATTTGCCTTGAATCCACCCAAAACACGGACAGCAGAGTAACTAATATCAGAACACCTGACACCCAGTCAAAACACCCCATGACTCTGGGCCTCAAACAGGTACTCCAGCTAGCATTTAACACGTTTGAAGGCTGAGTGTTCCTTACACATATGAAGAGGGGAAGAACGCTTCTCATAAATGTTTCTAGTTCCCCAGCATTAAAAAAAAAAAAAAAAGAAAAAGGCTGCTATTCATCCAAATCTCCTCTGCTTTGAAACGAGTAC
>NW_028186343.1:69079-72155 GCF_003343005.1 Rhea americana
AAAAAAAAAAAAAAAGAAAAAGGCTGCTGAAGTTAAACTAAGAGTCATAAAAGCACGCTCCTCAAGCTCTTCAGCTTTTTATTCCCATGCAAGTGTCCCAGCTGCCTCTAAAGCAGGAGGGGGAATAGCAGTACTTCAGGAGCAAAGCAGCTGACAGCACCTCACCTGGAGCTAGAAGGTTGTCTCCTCCTTGCTGGAGGGCAAGGCTCCGATTTCCCAGAGTCTCCTGGGACAGAGGAGGAGAAGAGGCGAAAGCCTAAAATAGGCAAAAGGCGTAAAGAGAATTTTAGCCAAAATATACAAGAGTGAAAGCAATCAACAGTAATCTCTCCAGGAGGTGCCACTGCTGTTATCTTCCTATTGATAAAGTGCTGGACAGCAATTATTTGGGACTGAAAAAATCTGAGAGAAAGCAGTTCAGGCAGAGATCACAACATCCACATGCCATTCCGTAGTGATATTAGCACATATTCTTCTACTGGAAGTGCTCTTTGATTAGTTGTGTGTAAAACTAGCACCAGATAGGATCCATGCGCTTATTTAACTAACAGTGTCAGAAGAGAGCCACAATAGCTGCGACTAGAACTCACCATCATCTCCAGAGTCAGACTCTTCCACAGAAGTTTGTGAGGGTCCTGATGAATCCTTCATAACAGTGATAAAACTAAGCAGAAAACCACAGTCAGATAGGTTTGCGCAGCCAAACTGAGCTAAAGTTGGATACTTCTAGGAAACAAGACTGTAGGGAAACGTTACATAGTTTCTTACTTTTTCCTAGTGAAGTCGTTTCATTTTCCCACCTTCAGAGCACACCGTGCCTTCGCCCCTTACCAACACATGCCGCAGGAATGACTTGTGAGCAATGCTTCAAAAAGCCAACTCTGAGCACCAGGAACTCTAGTTCTCAGAGCTGTATTTACACAATAAAGACGGCAGCAGCCCACAGTCAGGTGCAGCTTCTGAACACTGCGTGCTGCCAGCACAACCCTGAATCAGGTAATGATTTAGACTGTAAGAATAAATGAAAGATTTTCATGCCAGCTCTTAAGCTGTGAAAGTGCTAAAAGACTTAAATTCTGCTTTTTCCTATCCACATGTTGACCACAGAAGCAAATGGAAACAGGCTGTACTGCACGTGAGGTCTGCACCAGCGGAGCGCAGCACACAGGCCAGGTCGGTTCACAGAGAGCGGAAGCTTGCAGGAGATACAGTAACGAAGGGGACAGGAAAAGAAGCAATTTCTCCTTCATGTCCACCTTGCACTCAAATCTTTAATTTCCCATTTTCAGAATGCAGAAGCATCAGTGTTACTTTACCCCCAGAATATTTAATAGCGCATGCGAATACCCGTCTAGCATTGCTCCCAGTTTCTTTGCGACATGTGCTCTGAACTCTGGCGTGGTCTGTAGCTCATTCCCATCCTCATCATGACCGTTCACCTTGCGTCTGTTAAAATAAGAACAATGATTAGCTTTTTTCAAGGCCAATGGGATCTTCTGCTCTCATCCACACAGGAGATAAGCAACTGTAAAATGTCCTAGCCTCTAGTAACTAATTCCTACTTAGTTGATAGGGAAGACTGCTAAAAAGGTGCAGTAGCTCAGCAGCATCAATTCAATGCCCAGGAAAGAGCTGAATGCTACTTAGCCGTCTCCAGGGTGGTTAATGATTGGGTGATTTTCTCACTGAGAGCCAACAAAGCAAACAAATGATGTCAAGACATTCCTTCACTTGCAGGCAGTTCCTAAAGAAAATAATTTTGGGATACATTACATAGATGCCCCAATTCATGCAGCATCTGTCCTGGAGAGAGGATTTTAAGTTACCAGGCAGAAAGTCTTAGACACCGAGTCTACARCAATGTTGTAAACCTGTGTAGGACAACCTCACCTTCATTGCAAGGTTTCCAATCCAGGTGCTGTTTTGCCAGCTGATAAGTATCCAACTTTGCAACTGTTAGCGTTTTTTGAATTTGTCTTTCTACATATGACTCTCTATTTCTAAAAAAATAGAAATTTCATCATATATCATCGTACTAGTTCCTACATAGGGCCCTTGCAAAGTTGGCAAGTTCCTGATAGTCTGAACTGAGGCTGTAATTGAAAGCAGTAAAAGCTTTCAACTTCTACGTGGACCTGCCACTAGAGGGATGAGAAATGCACTTAAAGAAGAGCTGTTAGCTTTTTTGGGTTTAAGGACCATGCCAGGTGACAGCTGGCCAGTCTCCAAGCGAGAGCAACACTTTTTGGCAGGAARCACCCCAAGGCATTAACGGCAGGCAGCGCGGGCACACTGCTGCGCTGCGTTTTTCTTCACTGTAGCAGAATTTTGAAACAAGAAGCAGAAATACCTCAAGCTGGGCTGAGCCGACTGCGACCGATCCTTTTTAAAACCACCTGACAGAGAAAGGAAGCAAAAAAGCAAGTTAGAAGCCCTGTGACCGCAGGCCCTTAGTCCTGCTTCCCGCACCGAGATTTTGCGCTATAAAACTCCGGGGAGGGAGGAAGGAACCTCCCCAGGGGGCTGGTGGTACCCGGGGTGGGGGGAGCCAGGAGGGCAGCAGCGCTCCCGGCCCGGCCCGGCGCGGCCCGGCCCCCCATGCCTCGGGGCAGCGAACGCTGCGCGGGGGCCGCGAGGAGGCCGCAGCCCAAACCGGCGGGAGCGCAGAGCCCGGCTGCCGCCGCCCCTCACCGCCAGGCGGCCCCGTCCGCGCCGCCGCTGGCGCCGCCGCCTGCACGGCGCAGTCCCAGGCGGCCTCCCGGAACCGCTCCGCCGCCGCCGCATCGCCGCTGCTGTCCGAGTCCGAGTCCGAGTTCGCGTCCAGGCCCGAACCACCCCTGGGCGCCGCCATGTCGAGACCACGCCGGCCGCGGGGCACGCTGGGAGCTGTAGTCCTGCTGCTCCAATCCGGCCGCGGGGCACGCTGGGCGCTGCGGGCCGGCCGCGGGGCACGCTGGGAGCTGTAGTCCTGCCGCTCCAATCCGGCCGCGGGGCACGCTGGGAGCTGTAGTCCTGCCGCTCCAATCCGGCCGCGGGGCACGCTGGGCGCTGCGGGCCGGCCGCGGGGCACGCTGGG
>NW_028186343.1:72415-73733 GCF_003343005.1 Rhea americana
GCCCGGGCGCGTCGCTCGTCCGTCGGCCCTGCGCGCTGCTCCGGCCGCTCTCCTCCGAGGCGCGGGGCTGTCCGCAGCAGAACGCGGCGGTGTTTTAGCCCGGGTTTTTCCCTTCGCAGGTGACAAGCACCAGAGGCTCCAGAGTCTGTTTTACTGGAGCAGGCGGGCGGCCCCGCCAGCGCGCTCCTGGGCCTGGGCTTTGCGCCACGGCTGTTTTCAGACTTACAATGCAGAAAGGATTAAAAGAAGAGAGGGGAGGGTCTGTCACCCACCAGGAACAGCTGCGTGCTTCCCCACCTTTCTGGTGTGGCGCTGAAAGCCRACAGTGAGGTGAACAGATGGTCTTGGAAAAGGCTTTTTGTTAAACAAGGGCAAAAGGCCGCCAACAGACAGGAACTCCTCAGCGTGGCTGGTTTTCGGTGACGTTTCCAGGGAGAGTATTCTCGACTGAGGTTTGATACTGCACAAAAGTAAGAGTGGGTTGAAAATACAAACAACAGGATAAACCAGAAAGAATTGTTGAAAAAAATACTGATGTGRGGTTAAAGGGCCTGGATTCCTGATGCACGTGTGACCACTTTGTCATTAGGAGAATTTTAGGAAGGGCTTTGTGCGAACTGTAAATACCAACGTTATATTTGTCAGTCTTGCGAGTTAATCCTTAGGAAGTGAAGAAATCAATGTGCACAAACACACCATGAGAATGAACTGGCAACCCCAGAGCAACAAGCTTTTCTAACTCTAATCGGTGGCTACCAGCCACACTGAAGAATGATATATGTATCACCATTAGAAAAGAGAAATATATAGATCTCTCTCTMTATATATATATGTCCCCATTACACCTGCAATACACAGCTCTTTGAAAGCTGGCAATTTCTTGGCTTTGATAAAGAAAGCATTCCCTTGCAATCATTTATTATTGCCATTCAATTTAATTGTTGACAATGAGTGCAAGTCTGAATGTCTCATGTATATTGTCCACTTGACCTACTATTGCMAATAAATCTGTCCCCTCCTATTAACCGTATCTGTAAGCAAGACATTTCCATCATCTTCGCGTCTGTAATAATTTCCATTCGTGCACCACTCCTGTTACTCACTGCCCTTCTCTGGGTGTGCTCTAYTTTAAAAAGACGACGCTCCCTGGGAGCGGAAGGGGGATGCTGTGAGCGTGTCCCTGCAGAAATGAGATACCGCCGACACGAACGCAGCGGCGGAGCACCACTGAGCGCTGCCCGTATTCCCGGCAGCGCTGTCCGCGGCGGTAACTGCTGCTCTTCGGTGCGGGCGGCTGGCGCGAGCACCCGCCGGGCCG
>NW_028186343.1:74198-88825 GCF_003343005.1 Rhea americana
CTCGGTGGGCCCCGTCGTTCCGCGCGTGTGTATGTAACGCGTTGCTGGCGCCCGGTGCGGGGGCGGGCAGCCCCCGGGGGGCACCTCGGTAGATAACCCCCGCACCGGGCGGCGGCCCGGCGGAATTGCCCAACGCCGTGCACCACATCTATTTATTTTTTTCCCCTTCGGATTCCGCGAGGCGGGAGGATAACACGTCTTCTCCGGGTCTGTAACGCGGATTTTACGGGGCCGTTTAAGGAAAAAGAACAATTCTGCCGGCGCGCCCCTGCGAGCGCCGTGCGCCCCTCGGGGCCGGGGCCGGGGCCGGGGCCGCGGGCGCAGCGCGGCCCGGCTGGCGGCCCGGGGCCGAGCAGCGGCGCGTTGCTGCCCGGGGAGAGGCGTCGAGCCGGGGGCAGCCYGGCTGGCCGGGCCCGCTGTCCGCCCCGCCGGGAAGCGGGCTGCCGCGGAGCCTGCGGGCAGCGCGGGGTGCGCACGCACTCAGAAAGGGGCTTGGAGGAGTTAAAATCTAACTTGGTTGAGAGGCAGACTGGAATAAAAAGGTAGCGAGATAAACGCACGTTTAATAATTAACAGCAGGGGTTCAGTCATGTATTTACTATGAATATCTATCTGAAAATGGCTCTCGCAAAGTAAATGTATTTTCTTCTAGGCACTGTCAACGATCCTCTTACCTGAAATCCCAACGACTCAAATAGTTTAAGGGTCAGATTTTTCTTAGATGTATGATTAGGAACATTTACATAAAATCCTGGTCATATTATTAGATGTGGATATATTTTATAATATTAATATTCTTTTAAAAAAAATTGTCATAGCTGCATCTGCAAATCACATTGTCGCAGTAGTGCTAAGGAAAGAAAAATGGCCTAACAGATTTTCCTTCACATCTAAACAGAAGGAAGTTCAGAAACTAGATCAGAACTTATATCAGAAACGAACTAGATCTAGATTGTTTCAATTTGAGTAATCTCAGATAACATATTTCTCATTAGCAAAAGTATAGACGCGTGTCTTTCTAGTAGAATTTTTAATCCAACAATGCTCTTCCTTTTACTTCATCGTTGTATATTAGGCATTGGGGAGAGAAATAAAATTTATGTTTTGTGAATATACTAGCCAGAGTTCTATATCCTTACTGGGATTTTTTTTTCTTAATGCTCATGACGGAACATTCAAAATAAAATTTTCAAACATTCTAATATCACAGCGCTATGATCATATATTCTATAATTGTTTCTCATGTAGTGACATCAGTTTTTAATTTATCTTCTCTCTCTGTCTCTCTCAGGTTGAATTACTGTTCACCTGCTGTGTTTCCAATGGAATTTCTTGCATGCTTTAACTTACGGTGGAAGCTGTCTCAGTCTGTCTTGAAAAGTTTCTCTTGTTTCTTAGAGTCAGGTCAGTGTACTTTGGCAAATGTGGTAATTTTCATTTGCTAAGTCAAGAAATATCACCTTTTACAGTATCCATTGAACCTGCATGTTCCTGTTGGTGCCGTTTCTCCTACTGCAACTACAGTTTGTTTGTTTGTTTCTAATTTTAAAAATACTTGCTCACATTTCTTTTTCATTGTCTGTTAGTGAGACCTTTCCGATTTCCCAGCTCGCAGCTGTCATGCAGCTTTCAGGTCCCAGTGTGCTGTCTACTTCTCAGAGGTCCGAGATTGCCAGCTCTATGAGCCATGCTTTTTCTTTGGACAACCCAGTGGGATGCATGCTAGATCCCTAGGCATGTGTCTTCTCTGCCATGCTTTCTTCACCSTCCGTCCCTTCCAGCATGCTTTCTTTAGGGAGGCTACTTCATCTGYTGCCACTCTTGATTCTCTGGATGTAGTAATCAACAGTGATCTAGTCATTTTTCAGAGCAGTCTGTTGGGATATCATAGGAGGTCATGATTTAAATGAAACAAACAGCAGAAATAGTCACAGCAGCTGAAGTCACAGTGTGAAACGCTATGTAGAAATAGRTGGCTTTTAAGTACAAAGATGCTATTTTCCTAGAAATGTCTGGGGAACAAAGAAGCRCAGGAAAGGAAGAGAAAATCTTTCCATGTTTGCCATTAGATCTCAGCTGGCTTTTATATCTGTTCACTTATTTTGTTTGCTACTCTCCACACTTGGAAGAGCTGATCTGAAGGACAAGGGTTTAGCAAACCTGGCCTGGCAGCTGTCCAGTCAGTCCTCTCTACGTTCTGTTTACTTAACCTCAAAAGTCACGGTGTGTCACAGTGCACTCACAATCTTCCATTCTTCTGATCTCTAGATCAAACAGAAACGGGGCTCCATTTGGCCTGGTTTGCTGTTTTTTTCAGAAGTTTGGTCTCTTGAGTTTAAAGTAGTTCAAGTGACATTTCTACAATTCTGAACATGTTCTACGCTCAGACAAATTGAATTCATGGTTGAACTACTACATTAGGCTAAGCTCATGAGTGATGCAACATACAATTAGCAAATGCACCTTTTACTCATCAGATGCTGTTTCATGCTTGCTTCATGATATAGGCACAGTGCTTTGCAGATGAACAGACCCGTACAGGGCCTGTTATAGACTTAGTTATATTAAACAGTATTCCACAGACAAAAGCAAGGGATTGAAAAGGTTTTTCAGAGTAAGATTGCTGTTTGGTTATTTTTATTGTTGTGCTTTGATCCATTTTTGATATTTGAAGTTGGTTAAATCCTGTTGGTGCATCAGGGCCAAACAGTGTATGCAGAAAAAAACTGGAAGAGGATTTCRGTACAGAGTAAGGAGTGACCTTCTAAGAAGGTATTTGCAGTGCCTGTCATGTTATATTATTTTGATCTTTCTTCTGTCTCAGCCATCTTTATTCCTTTGCATTTATGATACTCCTGTGGATTTTTGTGTCATCTTCATACACTCAATAATTTATTTATTTTCCACATTTACTGTAAGCTAAGGGGTTTTAAACATGTGTTTATGAAGATACAGATTTTAGCTTTTTGATGAGTCTTTGAGTTTTGATTTGAGTCCATATTAAATATATGGAATTTAATTTGGAGAAAAGGAGATCCTGTTTTCCTCATCAGTTTTAGGGACAGAAGAGCTCATTTATTTGTTTTCTCTACATGTTTTTGCGTATGTTATATGGCAAGATAAAATAGCCAGATCTCTTATATGTTAATTCCAGAAAATAATGCTAGTGTTTTTTTTGAGAATGTACTGATTTCATTCCTAGTAAGTATGTATAGGTCTGAAGTTGGTAGGTTTTCAAGCATTAAAATAGTGAGCAAGATAGGCTGACGATATTACAGATTCTGGTAGCAAGGTTGTGCGAAAATTGCAAGTGTCTTTAGTGTGTAGCTTGTGAGCTGGCAGCACTTCCATCTGCCTGGAACTAACATGAATTTTAATTTTAAATGTACAGTGAACTGCTTTGCTGATGAGTGTAAATGAAGTCATAGTGTGAAATGCCAAAAGTCAGCAGTGCTGAAAGCAATGTATGTTAAAGCATGGTATCCGTGACTGCTAAGCTGCCCTTCTGGGACACTGTGCAAAATGATGTAACTCAGTGAAAAAACTCCGTAAAAATAAATTTCCTCTTCTCGCTAGCTGTAACTTAGTGTCATTGATGCAATATGTTCTTGAGGCTGGACTACAGTGCTTTCTTGACACTGTAGCAGCATTGAATTGTACGGGAAGAGCTGCTGACAGTAACAGCTAGAGATACGGAGATTTAGCTTTGCTGCTCTGCACCTGTGCTCAGCACTGCTGCAAACAGGGGACACTAAGGAAGCCTGTGCTAGCGCTCGTGGGGTAAGTTCACAAAGAAACTAGCTTCTGAAAGGTTCAGATAGCCTTTTTCAAACGCTTAACTTGTTTGTGCACTTGCAAAAGGTCGAGACAGTCACCTGTTCTTCTCTCACAGCCTTCTTTAGGAATTCATATCCCTACAGCACAGCAGGATGTCAGAGTTTCATGAAAAGCACAGTGGAAGTTTTCAAATGTTTTTGTTTTGGTTATTTTCTGTCATTGCTGAAATTCTCTTAGTTCTTGGATTAGAAATCTTGTACTGGTGAAAAAATGTGTGTTTCTGGAAATATAGGTGCTCTGTGACATGTCTTAGAGCTTTAGGTGCTCTGGAATTTGCATATAGGAAATAGACTGGGGAGGTTGTTTTTACTGAAATAAAAAAATGGTGTTCTTTGACAGATAGGATGATGTTAATGAGAGCTGAAAGCATGTCAGCAGCATATTAAAGTAAGATTTTTARTACTTCTGCATCACTATTAGAATTATTAAAAATATTTGATAGTTTGAAAGTACTAGAAATGTTTGATAGTCATGTCAACTCACTGCTGTGATAGGAGCAAGATGTGGCTGATGAGACAAATGAAGTACAAAGCTACTTTTGCTTTCCATGATTATCATTCATGATAATCCAAACTAATGATCACTGAACTTAAACATATGCCTTGAGTCAGTCTGCCCAATTTGAATCTGAAAATAAGCTTCTTTCCATGAATCGCTTTATGATTAAATCCTATTTCAGATTGTACTTAAGAGAGTCATGATTTGCACTGAATTTTTGGAAGAGCACAAATGATTAGATTAGGTGAGCCGATTTTTTTTTCTCATAGAKAATGGCATTTGTGAGAAAATAGGATGGCTGTGTTGGCTGTGGGTCTAGACTGCTGATCAGTAACTTTGAAATACATGTCACATGATCACCCAGGTCATACTACAGGACTTCAAAGTAGCTTAGCTTCTAAAAAAAGATCCCTCTTGGCTATGTTAAACTGAAGCCATCATTAATAGGATTCAAATGCTKCTTTTATTTATGTGGACATTATAATATTAATAAAGTATTTTTCCTTTTCTCACTGCTAGGATTCCAATAGGAAAACTTTCTTGACCTTGTGTCCGGGCGGCTCCTGAGGATGGCAAGTAAAGGACCCACGACTTCTACGTCAACGGAGAACTCCAGTACTGGGGGGACCAGTGGCAGTAGTAGCAGCAACGGTGCTGGGGACAGTACTAATCAGGACAGCACGTTCGAATGTAACATCTGTTTGGACACTGCCAAGGATGCAGTCATCAGCCTGTGTGGACATCTCTTCTGGTAAGTACTCAAGTCCCCACAGATAAACCAAAACATCTGCTACAGCTCATGTGTCTCTGATCACCCCAAAGCTTACGATTTTTACAATGTTAAATATCAAATAAAAATCTGTTTTATTGTAAAAACTGAAGAAGGCTCTTGGCTTTGGTTTGGATGAAGCTTATTATTTTGCTGCTAAACTGTTTTTTTTCTCTAGAAAACGTACATGGTCCAGGGAACATTTTTCTTGCATCTTAATTTTTTTGTACTTTTTAATTTTGTAAGAACAAGCAAACAAGCAAAAGCCCCTAGACAGTTCAGTGTTCATTGATAATGCTTGGCTAAGCGTGTTATCTTATTTGTGCTTTCTGGTCTAGCATAGATATCTTGTTCAAACCTCAATTCCTTTCTAGCCTGCCTAGATCTAAAACTAAATCTGAAATTAGGTTCTGGAGGCCAAATTGTATTTTTCACACTTATTGTAAGCTTGCTTTTTTTAAAATTTTGAAACTATAAAAAAATTTAGAGAACATGCTTTTACTTGTGGGCTGTTTCTCTTTTCCCATGGTACTGCAGTTGTAATACTAGCTGTTCAGTTCTATTGATCCAACTTGCGAATGTCGCACAAATACAGTAAGCATGTAGCATTTCTTATTTGGGAAGATTGGTCTAGAATAAACCTTTGTGATGTTCAAAAAGCTAAGGAGGATTGACTGTTTTGTTTTACATAATAAGCTAATTTAGGCTTATTAACAAAAGAAACAGTTCTCTTTTATTACAATGTATATAACATCTGAAGGTCCAGGTTTTTATTTTAGACCATGGGGAATCACTTGCTGATGGTACCTGAATATAAAGTTATTGCAGTGGCTAATGTCACAAAAGGATTTTGAAGAATTGACCCTTAAGGAATAGCCTGTATCTTGTTTGAATAGTGTTGTAAAGATCACTTTGAAAGCAGATGTCTGCTTAGCAGTTTTACCTCGTAACTTGCTTGTTTGTCTTTGACCATTTTTAAGTTGCCACATTAATTTAATTTTAAGAGTAGCATTGTATAATGGGGATTTCTGTGCCCTGGGCAACCTGGTCTGATCATATACCTGACMCTGCTTTGAGCAGGGAGGGGGTTTGACTAGAGACCTCCTTAGGTCCCTTCCAACCTGAATTAATCCATGATTTTATGAACGTGGCCAATGTTTTTGCTGTACATCTCTCACATGACTTCTGTTAAGATTCTGAAGTCTCATTACTGTAATTTTCCTAATTTGCATCTTAGCTCAGGGATATCTTTCCATGGAATTGGAAAAGTAAAGTAAACACTGTAGGATGAATTAAGCCTCTATTTGGGCCTTTGGTAGGGATGAGGACACAGCAGTCAAAGGTGATATGGTGAGAATCCCATTAGCAACTTACTTAGATTGCATAACGTGAAAAGCCCAGTGGAGATCAGGTTTGGGCTGTGCTTTCAAAAAATTATTTTAATGGAAGGTTACAGAACTGGCCTGACTGGCTTCCAGGATTCTGCTGTCTCTAAGCTGTGCTATCCCTGGTACACTTTATATATTTGTCAGATCAAATTCTCAGTAACTAATTCTATTTTCCCCTCTTTTTCTGCTTTGTGAACAAATTGTCCTGGGAATGCTCACAGTTGGCCTTGTTTACACCAGGTAAGATGGGTTACCTTTTACTTTGTCTTTCATCAGCTTCTATTACACAATAAAGCCGTTGGTTCTCTGGAGTATTCTGTCAAAAGCTTGGACATCCCCCTTTTTTCAAGTGTGCCTCTTTCTCTCCAGGGCAACCACAATGTGCAAATGCAACCTCATGTGCAACAGCTTGCAATTTTTTCTTTCAGTGAAACTTACCTACCGTTCCACCTCCCTCCCACTTTCAGTGTCTTAACCACTGACTGTTCTGCATTTTGATACAAGAGTTTATGTAGACAATTGACAGGGCTTTAATTTGTAGGCTAAAGGTTGAATATACATCTTTTTGCATATGTAGGGTTGTACATTGTAGTAGCATCATAGAAAAGAAAGGTGAAAGGAGCTGCTGCAGCCTTTCAGCTGTGTCAGGCTGTTGCTGCTGTATATTTCCTCATACATTTTCAGTGCAGTTCTGAATGTGTGCACATCAGCAAATGGATCATAGCAGAAGAGTAGCCAAAAATGCCAGCATTTTGGAGAGTACTAGGCATTTAGTAAGCTGTTTTGCTCCATGGCTTTCTGAGAAATTGCTGAAGTCCCTGTTCTTGGCTGAAAAAARAAGTTTGCAAGTTATTGTTCTTGTGGTGCTTTATTTGTTTTATTTCCTTTCTTTCAGTGGCTAGAGACCAGGCCAAACAGGCAAGTGTGTCCTGTATGCAAAGCAGGAATCAGCCGAGATAAAGTTATTCCTCTGTATGGAAGAGGCAGCACTGGGCAACAGGACCCCAGGTGAGGAACCCAAATACAACCATGTTGGTGTGAAAACTACCTACTCTCAAGATGAAACTTCTACGCTGTTATATTCATGATGTGAAATATCATGTTGTCAGAAGTTGGATAGAACTGACATTTCTGCCAAATATTTCTGTTTTTTTGCGGGGCCTGGGTTTGCACACCTTATTTCTTGATCATGTGGCAATTTCTTTTAATCTGAATTGGGTATTAATTATCAGCTACAGGTGGTAGGTTGCAATTAATGTCATCTGATTGGAGCAGCTGTATAAAGTGTTCAGATTTCATTATTGGTCTTCAGTTTCTGGCATCTGCCATGAGAGTTTGTTATGCAAAAGTGAAAAATCTGAATTCAGAGATATGATCCTGAGGGTTCATGCAGCTGGTGGGTGTACTGTCTCACACTGCCTCCAGCTCTGCTGCAGTGGGGCCCTGTAAGGAACTGCTCCACGTTTGTTCAGCCTTTTTAGCCAAGCTATGACGATGCTGTTATCACGTGACTACCCGTGCACTTGAGCTAACTCCAGAATTTCCTGCAGAGAGAAAACTCCACCCCGACCCCAAGGTCAGAGACCTGAACCAGAGAACAGAGGGGTAAGTGAAAAAAACAAACTGCAGCAGATAATTTGCTTTTGTTGATGGTCGAATTTATTTGTCTTGGAGGGCATAATGTGTGTGTAAGAGCCTGTGTGATGATCCTGTACTTACTATTTCTTGCTCATCCCCAGTCGGTTGTCCATGAATAACTGATAACTGCTGTGTGGCAGGAAAACTCTGTTCTATAGTACTCCTTAGTATCCCAAAGAATGAGTTAACTTCAGTCATGCTTCACAAAAACAACCCTCATCCCTGGAAATGCTGTTCTTCATACTTGATCATTCTCCATAGATAAATACAAAAAACATTTTGTTTTGCAAATTCTCTGTGGAAATATATTTTTGTCAAATGGTGATGTCTTGGAAATGTGTAATCCTTGTGTGAATATACTTATTTTGGCACTGATAACCACTTTTAGCATTTCTCTATAGGATATTACCATACCATGGCATTGCATGAAAAGAATGTAGATTTATCTGTTTATCCATGTTAATTTGAAGTTGGATCTGTGTTTTTGTTGAGGAGATTATACAGTGAATATAAACAACAGCTCATGCATGATAAACAGGCATGTGGGAGAGCCAGTAGGTCAGACCCCACAGTATTTTCTAGCACAGTGACAGCGAGCATGTCCTGATGAAATAATTGCGTATTTCTATGCAATTCAGGTCAGGGTCCTCAGAGAGCATTTGTGCACCTCACACTTCATGCAAACAATCCTGCTGGGTGTGATTAAGGAACGTTTTTGCATTGAATAGATTGGGAGCTCAGTCCTCCTCTCCCTCCATGGAGTTGCCTTCTTATTAAATCAGCTGCTGCACCTCAGTTGAACCTTTTGGCACGTGCTGCTGTAAGTCAGAGGAATCCGGTGTGAAGACATGGCAGTAGTGATGCTGTCCTTTCTGCTTCCAACAAATGCCGGACCTGCTACGCAGAGTGCTTTGCTGTCCCTGATAGAGAGTTTATGTTAAAGTAGGTGAGAAGAGTTATAGTCAAAACTAACTCCTCAAATCAAGAATTAACACAGAAACATCTGGCTTAAATTATACCAGTGAAATTCATCTTTGTCCTTCCCATTATTGGGAAGTGAGAGACTAGAGCATTTCTCAGAATTTGTATCACTGGTATAATTCTGAAACAAGAGGAGAGTTTGCTGCATTAGAGGACACAGACACTGAGCTCTTCGGAGTTAAAGATGACACAACTGCTTAAGATTTATATGCAGTTGGTTCTTCAACAGTACTCTGCATTTTTATGTTGCAATTCATCCTGATGCAGATGACTTATCTTTTGACTTGACATGAGATTTTGCTCTGGACCCTGAATGGGTCAGTGTTGTTGCATTAACCCTTCCTTTCTTTTATCTTATCTTGCATTCCTGCCCCAGATGACTTTATATGCCACCTCAATTACAGGTTCCCTGATTTGATTTTTTTTTTTTTTTTTTTTGGTATTGTTCTTCCCTATAATGCTCCATGCATCCCCCTGGCAATTTATCTCTTTACTGAATGTTTTAAGTGATGCATGATATCAGAAAAATCAATATGTTGCTTTTCACAATACCTTTGTTTTAAATATATATGGCTAATAGCTACTAATACAGAATTGCAGCATTTAAGTGTTCTAAATAGTATTTTGATACACTGTCAAGATATATGCTGTTTTTAGGTTGAGAAATCAGAAGATGTTTTTGCTAACTTGTGGCCTTCAAGCCACGGCAGTTCCTGGTTTTCTTTTTCTCAAACTTTTGGGTTGCTCCGGGAAAGTTGCTACTGTGTGAAACATTTTATAACCAGGAGAACTAGAGTGGTAGGTAACAATAGTATGACAAACTGAAAGTTGTCAGACAGCATGCCACTCCTTCAGTCTTAGAAAAGTCAGCAAGAGGGAATGTTTGTCTACAGTTTTGCAAAATATTTTGAAGTATATTTTAAATGACTTGTAACTTTTCTAAATTTTCTGTTGCTTTGTTTTCTGCAGGGATTCCAGGGCTTTGGGTTTGGTGATGGTGGCTTTCAAATGTCATTCGGAATTGGAGCATTTCCCTTTGGTATATTTGCCACAGCATTCAACATAAATGATGGGCGACCGCCTCCAGGTACTGTGCATCCTACCTTCTAGAGAATCCTATCATAAACAGATGTTTTACAAACTTACTTCTAACTTTTAAACAAACAGCCTGTTCAATGGCAAAATTTTCTGAATGGCAAAGTAACTCGATGTTGTATATAGAAACATGGGATTAGGGAAAACACCCAGTAGAGAACACAGTCGATGTATTACAGCTTTTGTAAGAGAACTTACTTAAGAAGAAAGTTTGTCACTTCCCTATATTTTGCTGAAGGCCCTGTTAAGAGGACAGTGGCACTGAAGAGGGATAGTGACATTGACTTCCTAAAACATGAGAAGGAAAAAATTAAACTGGTGCTCTATCTCATAAAAATAATGAAAGCAAAGATTGCTCCTTTTCTTTTTCAGAAATTTCTCTCCTACATAATCATTTGTATTCCATAAGAAGTAACTTTCTGCTTAAGTAACTTAACTGGTTATTTTTTAATTAAGAAAAAACAGTTATTTCAAATAGTGGCCTCATGCTCAAAAAAATTGTTTGGTCATTCCCAGAAACACTGCTCCCCATCAGCGCTGTAGAAAAACTGAGTCTAGCTGTTTTGAACAAGAAAACCTACTGCTCAGCATTTTCAGAACTTTCTGTGTGAAAGATTCCACCTGGTGACCCTATTTCACTTGTAATACGGGTTGAGAATGTGTTGTGTTTTGGCCTATGAATTATGAGGAAAAAACCAGAAGCTCATTCTTCATGTCAACATGTGTTGAAAAGGATCTGTGTTGTCCTTGGGCCAAGTGAACGTGCATATTAGTTATACTTTGCTCTGAAAAATTTTGTGGGGTGCGCCTGAACTGAGGAGTATGTAAATGTATGCTGATGTAACAGCTATCATTTAACCAACACTTCTATCTGCTTTTCATCTGTGAACTCAGTACAGCAGTTGCAGAAAGGCCCATCCAGAGCTTTAAGCTTGTGTGCTTTTCATTAGTTTCTTTGGTCACGCCTACATGCACAGCTTTGACTCTGTTACCATTTGCATATGCAAAGAAGTGTTTCACCTTGAGAGGGAAGGAAGGCGGAGGTAGAGGCTGTAAAGTTCCTCAGGATGGAATCACGTGGCAACAATGAACTTAGCTCAGCTTTATCCCCAGGAGTAYTCTGAACAAGCTGTCTGGACTTCAGAACTTGGAGCTGCCTGTTCCTATTAGTCATCAGCAGGCCTACGGCCAGTTTTGCTTTGAGGGGCTGATGCTTCTCTTCCTTATGACCTTCTAGCATGGCTAGGCAACTCAAGGGTAGGAAACTTTGACAGCAAGAGTTTTTCTGCAGTTGGATTTCTTGCATATCTTTCAACTTATGAATGTGATATATGCTGAATATGTAATATTCTGGAGAAGTAGAAAGAGCTGAACTGTTTTTTTTTTTTACTTCCTGTTTTCCAGCTGTTCCAGGGACTCCTCAATATGTGGATGAGCAGTTCCTATCCCGCCTCTTCCTGTTTGTGGCTCTGGTGATCATGTTCTGGCTGTTGATTGCATAAATCTTTTCCATTATCCTGTATATTCATGGCCAGCAAGGCCTCTGAAACAGTTACAAACTGCATCCCCTTCACATTTTAAACCTCTTGGTGTCTGGTTCCATAACTAATCACAGGTTCCAGAAATTGGTGGTACCACAGCACAATGAGGAATCTCGCATTTTGCACCAGAGTTGGAAATTAAATAATAGTTTTAAAGCATATTTCAGCTCAGCTCTCTTGTACAGCAGGTTTCTGCCACAAACCAGGGGCCTAGCTTTGAGCTCCACTTCTAAAAGGAGTGCTGCTTTGAAATCCTGTGCCAATCAGTTACAACAGGTTTACGTGAAAGACAGTTGCCCCAAGTAGGCTGGGCAGGTAAGCAAAATTCTGCAGTCTGATCAGTATCAAATGTTTGGCAAGCACGATGGATCAGCTGGAGCTGTGGATGTTGTTTAATGTCTTCACATCAACATCCAGCCTTCTTCAGGAAGTCATCTGCAGCACTGCTGAGACTCCTTGGGCATGACTTGTGATGCAAATGGAACCAGCTTTGGAGATTGGTTCCTTTTCTTGCTGTTATTTGATGGAGTGATGGAAAACTCCCTGCTGAAATGGTTCCAGTGGCTGTTATAAGAAAGGAGACAAACTTACGCTGCATTTTCCTAAAGCCTGCGTTTCTTGGAGCCAGACACCGGAAGATGCTCTCGTCATGGAGCTGGGTGGGGTTGCTGAACAGTCTGACACACCTGTCTGCCTCATCCAGCTCAGTTCCCCACTGACAAAACAGTGTTGTCTTCCTTGGTTCTACACAGCAGTCTGTGGCTGCACTCATGGATAATCCCCTCACAACCTTGTCACTCTAGCTATCTTTCTTTTTCCCAAGGCTGTGAGACATTAAGCAAGATCGCGTAYTCCAAATAAAATCCTGTTAACAGATCTGAGATCAACTTCTTGGGTGAGAGGAACAAGGGACATTTTAAAGTGAGTTTTGAAGTTAAACTTGTCATACTGTAAAATTATACAGGAACGGAAATGAAATCCTACCTGTGCTAGCCACAGTAGGAAGCATTTGGAAGAGTTTCTTTCTACAGGTTGTACAGCTGCTCTAGGCCACWGCAGAATGGCTATAGTGCAAGAGTCATTCCAATATCTACCAAAGATATTCATTGGAAATACTGGAGGAAACTACAACCATTTCTGTGCTGAAGGAACAATGTTTCAGAAGGTGAGCACACAAGACTAGCTTTTTTGGAATCCTGTTGGGTATATAGTTTTAAAAAGTATTCCTGATGTATTTGTGTAGATTCCTTCAGAGCAGTAGATAAGAGGGGTTCTCTAGCAAGATGAGCAGTTTTGATTTTTTTTTTTCCTTCTGATCGGACAGTTCCAAAAATCTTTATTATTGCTTTTAGATCATTTTGATTCAGATCACTGGTAAGTCATGATTTCCTGCAAGATGAATATTGTGACTTCCTTGGCAGTAGACTGACAGTTGACAAAACAAATCAACTCATAAAAGCTTTGTTTCATTAGTTAGGCTTTTGCTCATGTATATGGATGAGGTTCCTATGCTGGGCACCTTGATTAATTGTTGTAGAAGCTAAGTTCTGTAATTATAAACTGTTCACTTCTAGTATCATCCTGTCAGAGGATGACCGAGGTTTAACTTGCCTGCCTCCAAAATTCCATCTGCCAAGTAGAATTTTGCAAACCTGCAGTGTTTTGCCACATCCAGTCAAATTTACACCTGACTTGATGATGGTAAGCTGGCAGAATGTATCACTCAACTATAAATAACTGAAGCGATGCTTCCCCTTCTGTTGTGTGGCACTTTTGAGAAGCTGCTTTTACATCTGCTGCTTCTCAAGTGCGTAACTCGGTGAGCAGGACCCTTCCTAGGAGACAGGCTGCTCACTGCATTCTTACCAGCAACCGGCCGTAGCTGGCGAAAGCCGTCGCAGCTCGGAGTCGCTTTCGCGAGCCGGCAGCACCGCCCGCCGATGGGAAGGAAACGCTCGCGGGGCTGCGCGAGGGAGCGCTCGGCCCTCCCGCCCAGGASCGCGCTGTGCCTCGCCACGCAGGGGCGGGGTGTCCCCCCAAGGCCCCTTTCCTAGAAGAGGAGGGCAAAGTAACCGTCGTAAGCTCCAGAGAGGTATTAAACGAGATTTAACTAACACTTAATGTTCTGAAATACTGAATTTTAATGGCACGGGGGAGGCTGCCGTGTGTTGACGCAGCGGCTCTAGACTGCGGTGGCTGCGGCAGCGTGACGGAGAGCCCTCCTCTTCCAGGCGACCCACCAAGGAAGTAGTCCGAACGCGTTARTGCTTTTGTTCCTACCTTTTCCTCGGTGTGCTTTTTGTACTACACCCCCCTCCCCCGTGTCCAGGCCGCGCGCGGCCCCCAACGGCTCGTTTAGTGCGTCACCGTTCCTGTTCACTGATTTTCACTGTTGTGAAAGTGATTTAGAATWAAAAAAAATGTTTTTACATTCACTCGAGCGCCCTGGGCCTTTCTCCGCGCTGCGCCGGGCCCGGCCGCGCCGCCGCCGCCTCGCGCGCGCCCCGGCGGCCGTTGGCCGCTACCTGCCGCGGGGGGGGGCAGGAGGGGCGGGGGGGAGCGCGCGGCACGTGGGGGGAGAGGCCGCGGGCGTGGCGGCGCCCTGATTGGTCCGCGCCGCGGAAGGGGCGGGAGGGGGCCCCCACGGCGCCTGGCGGAGCGCCGATTGGCCTGCGGCGAGGAAAGGGGCGGGGCGCGGCGGAGCGCGGCGCAGGGATAGAAGTGGGGAAAGAGAAAGGAGGGGAGGGGGCCGCGCGAGCCAGGTGCGGTGTGACCTACCGCGCGCTCCGTAGCGGCTGACGTCACGCGCGGGCGAGCCCCCGGGGTAACGGCGGTAACGGCCGGCCGCGGTGATGGAGGAGCTGCCAGGTGAGGGGGAGG
>NW_028186343.1:89080-97675 GCF_003343005.1 Rhea americana
GGCGGGAGGCGAGGCCGGGCCGGTGCCTGCCGCGGCTCCGCTCGGAGCCTCGCTGGTCTCGTTCGCTCCCCGCCGCGGGGCTGGCGCCCGCGCCGCGGCTCCGCGCCGGAGCGGCCTTGCCGGCGCCGCGGCGGCTGTGCGCCTCTTACGCCTTTGCCGCCGGCTGCTTCTGTAATGTCCCCCCGTCCTGGGGGGCTCGACAGGCCTGTTGTATCGATTATGTGTGTTTGCTTTTCTTTTGCACTTCCTGCCCCCCCCCATTTCCATCCCTTCTCCTGGTACCTAGGCAATTCCAGTGGGATATGGCGCTATTTGCTCCCTGTTGTGGAATAAACAGCCTTACTGGGTACAGTTAAACTTTCAACACTGCAGCTGAAAGTGAGTTGACTAGTGCACGGAGTTTTTTGAAGCTAATCTGTAGAGCTGTGTGATTCGTGTGGAGGAGTATCTGTTGCCTTCAGTTAGCAGCAGCATAACAATTAGTCCTTAAATTTCTTGAAGCAGGTTCTCTTCTTCTGGGGGGGGGAGTGGCACTGAAGGACGTCCGATTTGCAGACTTAATTGGCTTGTGGAATGGCAGGAATTCCAGAAGTTCAGCTGACTTCTAGGACTTGTGTTACAGTACTGGGAGACAAGTGTTCCTGCTCCCTGTCTGTTATGTCATCAGCATATTTGGATTTGCCTTTCATTTTGAAGCCTGCTGTAGTGTGCTGAAAAGCATTTCACTTTAGAGGCACGGGTGAAGTAGTGGATGCTTTTTGCAAGTGTCTCCTAGCTTTCATCAAGCAGTGGTGATCCTAGCTCAGCTGGAATTCATCCTGCTCCAGATAGCAGGAGGGGGTAGAAGCATTTCCAGGTATTGAGCTGAAGCTTTCTTGGGAAATGAAATAGCAACTTAGGATTTATTCAGATGTGACGTTTGGCGTATCTATAGTATAGCCTGCATAGAGACCTTTATGGGTACTGCTCATTGCCTGGCAGGGGTGGTGCTTGCTTGTGGTTGAGCAATAAGTCTTGTCTGAGAAACAGTTAGCTGTGAAAAAATATGAGGACATCTTCAGCTTAGTTATTTTTAAATGTCGTAACTGACCCACACGGTAGGGTGAGAATGCGTGGAAGTCTAATGACTTCTGCTTTGTGTAACTTCAAGGGACTTGCCCTCTATCTATTAATGTTTAGAAAACTATAGGCAAGCAAGGGGAATGTACTTTGCCTTGAGCACTTTTACATAGTTTACACTGAATACCTAGCTTTTATTTTACAGACTTTTTCTGCCTCTTGTTTTTACTTCTGTCTTGGTTTCCTGCTCTATTTGTTTTAAACTCTCTCAGGTTGTTTGCCCTAGCATTTCAAGGAAGACTTTCCATTGGACAAGGAGGATCGAGTTAGAGGCTAGTGGAGTTCCCCAGGGCTGAGTGCTGTGTCCTGTCCTGTTCAACTTCATCAATGACCTGGATGAAGAGACAAAATGCCTCCTTAGCAGGTTTGCTGATGATACCAAGCTGGGAGGATGGGCTGACACACCTGAGGGCTGTGCTGCCATTCAGAGAGACCTGGCCAGGCTGGAGAGTCGGGCAGAGAGGAACCTCACGAGATTCAACAAGGGCAAGTGCAGAGTCCTGCACCTAGGGAGGAATAACCCCATGCACCAGWACAAGCTGGGGGCTGACCTTCTGGAGAGCAGCTCTGCAGAGAAGGACCTGGGAGTGCTGGTGGATGCCAAGTTGACCATGAGCCAGCAATGTGCCTGTGTGGCCAGGAAGGCCAATGGTCTCCTGGGCTGCATCAGGAAGTGTGTTGCCAGTAGGTCRAGGGAGGTGATCCTGCCCCTCTACTCAGCGCTGGTGAGGCCTCATCTCGAGTACTGCGTCCAGTTCTGTGCTCCTCAGTACAAGAGAGACACGGAGCTACTGGAGAGTGTCCAGTGTAGGGCTACAAAGATGATCAGAGGGCTGGAGCACCTGCCCTATGAGGAACAGCTGTGAGAGCTGGGCCTCTTCAGCCTGGGGAAGAGAAGACTGAAGGGGGATCTTATCAGTGTCTATGAGTGTCTGAAGGGAGAGTGTCAAGGGATGGGGCCAGACTTTTCAGTAGTGCCATGTGACAGGACAAGAGGCAACAGGCACAAACTGAAATACAGGAAGTTCTGCCTGAATATGAGGGAAAAAATTCTTTACTGTTAGAGTGACGGAGCACTGGAAGAGGTTGCCCAGAGAGATTGTGGAGTCTCCTTCTCTGGAGATAAAAACTCGCCTGGATACGATCCTGTCCAACATGCTCTAGGTGACCCTGCTTGAGCAGGGGGGTTGGACTAGATGATCTCCAGTTGTCCCCTCCAACCTCAACCATTCTATTTTTTTTCTCCTCTAATGAGCCCATAGTCTAGTGGTTGTATGTCTTGAAAGTTATCATCTCCAAAAGATACAGTTCTCTCAGTTTAAACCATGAAGCTAAAGAGAGTCTATGAGATAAAGACATTGTCTTCCCTGTGAAACTGAGACTGACTGCATAAATGCTAACCTGCTGACCTTCTACAATTTTATTCCCTGGCATCAAACTACTGACTGCTGCTGCTGTTGCTGAGTCATTTCTGGAGAGTAAAAGTTAGCTGGGTTCTGTTTGGAGTAGCTATTTAGTCTTGACTTGTCCATTCAGAGTCTGGGGAGTAAGTCAAAAGTGTAACCCTAGAAGTAGGTTTTTTCTGTACTGGACTTGTGTATCCTGGCTGGTTTCTAGCCTGTAGATTCAGTAACAGCTGATCTGAAGTTCATTTCACAAATGATTAATAGGTAAGTGTTCTCTTTGTTTTCTGTGAACTTACAGAGGTAGTAACTGTAGGAAAATGGCTGAAAAGGATTTGGTCCATTTAAGAGCTATCTTATATCTGTATAAGTTACAGGGTGAAGTTACAGAAGGAAGCTGAGTGCATCTGACAGCTTACTGCTTGCAAGTGTGCAACTCCACCCAGTTGCAAATATTTGATACTTGCAATTGATCCCAGAGAAAAACTGTCTCCTTCTAATGTATGCTTTAGAAAGGAGGGGTAATTGAGTGACTGCTGAGTTTTTCTGTTCTTTGGAAACTGGAAGGCCGTAGTTAGTGSTTTTCCTTCTCTAAGCATGCTTCTTTTTCTCTGTGCAACCTTACTGCAAGTAAACTTCTGGTAGCGGAAAGAAACAAGTTTGAGATGTGCCAAGCAGGTATGTAACGTGTTCCTTGCACCATCTTGTTCCCATCCAGATCCTGGAATCTWCCTTTAAGATAGCATGTGTATCTGTTTGGATTTGGGATAGCATTTATCTGTGTGCCAAATGCTCTTTGTGTAAGAATCTTTATACAGTTGTTCTAGCTTGTATACCTCTGAAGAACCAGCTGTCTTGGAGGCTTTTTGGTGCTTCTGGCAGAAGCTATGTTAGTTCTTTGACTATCCACACCTTTTTCTGAAGGGATAATGAGCCAACAGCATCTACCCCTCTCCCTAAATCTGGCTACAGTCTGGTGTTCATTATACAGTCTTTATTGGAATATCTATTCAAGTGTGTAATTCCTTCCTGGTAGTCAAGTTGTTCGCTACTGAATAAAGTTTGCCTTTCTTTTCTTTCTGTTCTGGGAAATCCAGTTAATTATACAAATGAGTGCAAATGTTATGTGCTGAGTCAGTGGCATGGGGAAAACAGTAGCTTGGCTGCCTTGCCTTGTGAAAAATAATATTGCTTTTTTCTGCAGAATATGAGGAAGCTGATGTTGGTGTGAGATGTCAAGGGAAAAAAAGAGTATGTTAAATGTTCATTTTAGAAACTTCTCTCTGTGGGTTAGAGTGGCTGGTGCTGGCTTAACGTTTTCTGTGTGAAGGCTTTGTCAGTTACGTAATTTATGGATATTCTTTGCAGGGATGCAGGAATCCTTGTTTCCTTCAGTGTAAAATGATTACTCTAACTCATCTTATTCCTGCATACAGGTGAAGAGGTCTGGAGATGCCTAGGATGTGGGGACAGCATTGCTGCTGGTCAGCGCGTCTACAGGACTGTTAATGAAGCTTGGCATAGTTCCTGCTTTCGGTGGGTAAGATTTTTAGCCCATTAAACTCTTGTGCTAATAAACTAGCTAGGAATCTAGTGGATAAAGTACCAACATTAATAGGGAGCTAGGCCAGTGACAGTATCTTGCTGTCATCTCTGTGTGTAACCTGTTCTGGAGCCTCTTGCAGAACAGTTGCACTCTCCTGTTTGCAGCTGTATTTCACTGTTGGAAGTAGCACTTTGGAACTGACTTTCCATTCTAATAGCAGTCTGAAACTGTCTGGCAAAGTGTCGTCATGCTGACACCAACACACCTGGGAATACAGATAAAGTATAAATGAAAGCTCTGATTTGCTGGTGGTAGCAGAAGCAATGGGCTGCATATTTGTCTACAGCTGCATTCCACAGTAATGCCCGGGCAATTTGGATAGCCGGTTGCTGTTTCCATATCTGCTACAAGAGAGAGGTTGGGGTGTTACTGATACGGAGATCTTGCCTTTTTGTTTCCCCTCCCTTGCAGACTATACAAACTTGTCAGAAATCTCCTGTAACAGTGTTGTTAGCAGTAAGGACAAAAGGATCTCTGACATGCTCTGCTTCCTGACAGTAGGATTAATGCCTCCACTCTGTGTCTCATGAATAGTCACTCTGGCTTTCATGCTCCAGAACCATGCTTCTGAGGGGGCCTAGATTTTTGAGGAGTTGAGTACCTGCATCTTCTATGGGCTTCTTTGTAGGGGCAGCTGTTGGCTTGAATCTGGAAAGGCTGGTGTTTTGGACATTGTCAGAACAGCTGAGAAGGGAAAAGAAGCCAAAGTGTGACTTCGGAGGAGTGTTTGCTGTGCCAAGAGAGGAATCTACTGTCCTGTTTTTATTTTCTTTTTTTTAAAAAAAGACATCGCTGAAGTGAGAATTATGGCTATTGGTGTATATATATATCTTTTTTTTTTAAAAAAAAAAAAAGCCTATTAGGCTGCCAAAGTGAATGCCTAATTGGAAACTGCTATTATTTAGAATGAATTATTGATCATCACAATTACTGCTTTATATCACTACAAATCCCAATTCCTGGCATTAGGTTTGTATTGGTTTGAGTATTTTTGTGTAGCGATGTAGAATCGGCTTCTCTAAGCACTGGTCTGGTCTTCTCCGTAACAAACTCGCAGCCTGTTGTTGAGCTTTCCTAGATTCTGCCAGTAGTCAAACACAAATTTGCATGTGCTAGTAAGCCTTTCTTGTCTTGTCTTTGACTGTATTTCTGATGTGGGTCTTGATTTGCAAATCTAGGTGCTTCTTGGTATTGTGGCTGCTGAGGYAGGATAACAGCTGGGTTGGAAGGAAATCCTGCCCTTAATGAGAACTTATGAAATAGCACTTGTGTGGGGCTGAGTATGGGGTTTAGCCTGACATGCTCTAGATTATAGTGTAAAATGAAAGTCTGATTTCTTTATTTTTTTTTATTTATTTATTTTTAATACAAGTGAAGATGCTAACTCCCTTCTGAGATGTGTACCAACTATCTGCATTTGCTGGTGTCATCTGCTTTTCTTATGCCCTGTGCTTTTGACTAGCTCTGCCGTGCTGTTAAGCTGTCATGCTGAATGAATAACTAGAACCTGCAGCAAAGGAAGCTGCCCTCCCCTTTTTCCTAGCTTCAGAGTAGGACTGTACATGAAAACAAATTCCTAGTTTCCACTGTTCTCCCTTCTCTTCTGTCATCCCCTAGCTGTACTGGGCAGCACTCTTGTGCTTAATATCCCAGAGCCAAACTTTAAAAACCCTCCAAGGGTAGGAAGCCTTTGGCAGTTGGTAGCTGTGAGTTCCGGCAGCTCTAGTGGAGTGTTTTTTACAGGCTTCCTGTGGATTAGCTGACTCTTTGGCCTGGCACATAATTTCTGTAATGCTGATTGGCACCTCTCCAGCCTCGTTAGCTCTATTTATCCTTGGTCAGGCTAGGCTGCTGATCATGCTTGGCACTGGCGGTAGCTGACGTACATGCATGTCTCTGAGGATTTAAGTTTTTTGTCACTTCCCTCCTTCCTCAAACTGCATGTACAAGAGTTTTGTCCCAGAGTCCTGTATTTACTCTGGTGTGGCTGGAGGGACAAGCAAATCGCTATTTGTGTATCTTGGATATTTTAAGTTGTTCTTTGGCCAGCTGGTCCAAGGCTTAAATCCGTTGGTTTAGAGCTGGATGAGGAAGTTTCTTAGATGTTTCTGTCACAGAGTCCGTTGCGCATTAACTCTGAATGTACTTTTGTGCCTGCAAACTCTCCTGAATTCTGTTGTGATAGCATCCGTTCTCAAAGGTCATTGTTTTTCCACTGTGGCATAGTTCCACTGGGTTTGGAACTTACCTTGCTACTTCTCTCTCCTTAGCTTGGTGGAGCATTCAAAGTTTTATGTAATATATTTTCTTCCTAGGTCTGGATCCCTTTTATCCAAAGGGATTCTTGGAAGAATTTTTTTTTTCCAACCTTGACCGTTCTGTTCTTGCTGCTTTCAGTCTGACTGACTTTTTTTCCATATCACAAAATAAAGGGTGCCAATTTGAATAACAAGTTTGAAAAATTTATTGACACTTGTTTTGATGCCCATGGCTTTTCTTCCCAACAGATAAAGACAAGTTAAAGACTGTTCACTCTTTACATAGGTTTTTGCCCATTTGAATCAGAGTAGGACGGGATGAGAAGAGCCAGGTGTATCTGGTTTCATTTTATGGTAATAGTATTTCTTAAAAATGTAGTTTTGATCATTTGAAAACCATGAATTCAGATCAAGCTTGTTCTGGAGCCAGATTAACAAAACTTTTGGAAACAGTGATAGGAATTCCTACTACAGCAGAGTGCTTAAGAACTTTATAGGAAGGAAGACAACTGTTCCTTCCTAACTGTGAATAACAGAGGATGCACATCACTGTGGTCTATAAAAACTAATTTAAGTAGCCAGGCAACACAGGCTTGCTGCTAATACCTCAAAACAAAACACCTCATGAAGGAAAAACTTGGCAGTGTATCTTCAGCCAGAGTTCCTGAAGGTGATGCATTATTGGTGGTTTTACAGTTACAGGTTTAAATATATGCTATTTAGTTTATGCCACAAAACAGTTTATTAAAAGCTGAAAAATCATCATGAGTTTGAAAAGTGAACATGATCCTCTTTCCTATTCTGGAAGAGGAAAGGAAGAAAAGGAAATTCTGTATGAATCCAAAATTTGTGATTAGTAGGTCTGAAGTGTTGGACATGATGGTAACCAGAAACTGTTAATTCAGCTTGGACAAATATTTCGTTTTTGCTTAATGCACCAGATCTCTAATACATGTGCAACGGAGCTTGACATGGGGAAAAGCTGTCATGGCTTTCTGAWTTTTTTTAAATAATTATATAATGAAGTAGCTTGATACTAACTAAGTGAAATCTTTTTTTTTTAAAAAAAAAAAAAAAACTTTCGGTATCTGGTTAGATATACATTAAATCTTTTATGACAGTCAGGGACTATGTAATATACTTAAGCAATTGAAAGTAGCGAGTAGAAGATATTGAGTAGAACTAAATACGGTCTTGATACTTTTTAAAGGAAATGTTTATACATGCAAAAGTCTTAAGTTGATGAAATGTATTTAAATTGCAATAAAAATTGCCTTATCACTTCAGAGTTAAATCAGTTCACCTGACAGACCGTTTGGAGTTAGGTGCCTTCACTTCTTGATACGTTCCAACCATTTTGAGATTTGTTAACTGCACACAGTATCCTAACCACGAGAAGGTCATTTTCACTTAATGAATACTTAAAATGTGAAACAGTTCTGGCCAAGTGCAGAAGAATTGGCTCTGTCTGGTATTCTGAAGTGAACTTGAAACAGTTCTTCCACCTGTTTCTCACCAATGCAACAAGGTCAGAATCCTCTGTTACCCGCATGTTGTGTATTTCTATAAAGCGTGAGAATTGCCGATGTTTCAGAAGACAGAACTGAACTGGATATTCCATGCATTGAGAGGATGCCGGGTCCTCTAAGCTACTGAATAGAAAGAGAACCACTAGTAATTTGTCAGTTCTAATGGGCTAGTTTTCTTATAGAGCAGAGATGTATTCTTTTCCATACTGGAGGGCATATTTGGTTTGATATAGAAATATTTTTTGCTCAGCAAAACTTAGTGAATCACCTTAATTCTGTTTACATTTGGAGGGGGGGTCGGAGAAGAGGAGCACAAGCTAGGCAAATATGTTAGAAATTACGTATGTATAGTTAACTTAATCTGTTTGGGGGTTGGAGGATAGACTAGATGACTTACAGGGTATACAAGGGTATTTTCCAGATGTATTTTTCCATGATTTTCAGGATATTTATTAAACTTTACCTGTTTGAAGCAGATAACTTCTATGGCTTAGGAGTGTTCAAGAAACTGATTATCTAAGTCTCCTATCACTGTAGGTTTTCAATCCACTAGGCTATGTCTTCTAGCACTTAATTATCCTTAGTGTTGGACATTTCCCTCTACTATCGTCTGAAGACTTCCCTGTTGCAATAAAAATCTACTACTTCTGGCTATGTTTCCCATGGATGTTAAAAAAAAA
>NW_028186343.1:97695-129743 GCF_003343005.1 Rhea americana
AAAAAAAAAAAAAAAGAAAATTCCCCCTTCCTCCTCCTATTCTCCGAGTAACCTTTTCATATTTGAAAGCAGCAATCATGTGCTCCCCTAGACTAAATAAGCTCTAGTTCTAGCTTCTTTTTCATAGGCTGTCTCTTCTAAACTTTGGATCACTTCTGGTGGTGTGAATGGTTTGGCATAAGCCTTCATTTTCCAAGAGCTGCTTCTTCCCCACAGACAACAGGACAAATAAATCTATAGTGACAGAATATGAAACTGAAATATGCCTATGCTGACAAATAAAGACTTAAGTAAAGGTATATACTAAGCTGAATTTGGAATGTGAGGACCTCTGCTGCTTCAAAGCTTCCCGTAGCTTTTCTCTATGAAGGCGGTCAGGTTTGAACAAACAGTGGCTGAGTTGGAGAGCAAGGGGAATACTGGCTATCGCAGAGGGGAGTTGAATTATTGTAGAAGCAGGAAGGTGAGAATTTTCTCTTCTTCCTGGGTTCCTCTTCTCCAGATTGTGGCAGTTATGGACAGCTCAGGATAGGGTCTTAGAAGTGGAAGCTTGATGCTTGAACCTTTCCTCTCTACTAATCCTGCACATTCTTGGGAATGCCATTTTAATGGTGTCTTCGTTGTTATTGAAATTCAGCGGCTAGCTTGATAGCATGATTTAAGGGAGAAGTTCTTGCTAAGTGCATGTTTGCACACAGATCACCAAGAACTGAGTTAAGGAGCTTAACAGTCCTAAGTAACAATGAAATACTTTGCAGGTGGCAGCGGCCACATTCCTCAGAGGAGTCTCGCAGCTACTGGACGTCGGTGACAACTCCTTAAAGAGGAGCTGGGCTTTCCAGTCTGAACTTTGCTAGTTGACTTGTGCAGCTTGTCCTTTAGGGCACTGTTATCAAACCATTATTGTGTCAATTTAATTAGCACATACTGAGCTGCATGAGTAATTCTGGGCTTCCACGTGAATGCGACAGGATCCTTCCCTGAGGAGTTTAGCAGTCTGCAAAGACAAAGGCAGGGACTTAGGAAGCAAATGAAGAAGCAGTGGTGTAAGTGCCACTCTTAATTGCCGTAGGTGCCATGCTGCTTTTACAGATGAGAAGTCACTGCTTCTGTAAATAATGAAGTTTCAACAGGCTGAATTGCTGTGGTTTGCCTCCTGGCCTACAGATATTCATGAGATCTACAGCCATTAGACAAGTATGGAGGGGAGAGAAACTACCTCTCCATCTGGCTGTGTTGGTCTGAAGTTCTGGTTCTGTTCTGGTTGTGTTTAGAAGTAAGATGCAATGAAGTAAATGAGCTGAGCTTCGCTATTCATTTTAGCTTAAGAGCTGTGTGCAAGAACTCTCACTCACAGGTGAATGCATGTTGAAATGGTATTTATTTCAGCAACTGATGTCAGGAGTTGGCTCTGTCTTTCAACACCAGCAAAACATGCGCTAATGTGACTGCCTTGGAAATACAAGGAGGTGCTGGGATTGCATTGAAGTATTTGGAATGACTCCAAATTGTACCAAAGAAAACAAAGACTTGCTGCAGCCTCTTCAGGCATCAAGCAGGTGGCTCTTCCCCAGTTTATAACAGTCTCGTGGGCATCCTGAACTGCCCATCTGTGCCAGGATAAGTTTGCAGGTGTTAGGTTTGGAGATATGCTGAGCAATGCCTCTGTATACAAACACGTTGGTAGACACCATGAAACTGGAACAAAACTGTAAAAGCTATGAGAATTTGAGACTCAATTTGCAATAAACTTCCTGTTAAGTCCTTGTCTGGGTTTTCCATTTGTTCCCTTTATTTGGCACATAAATTTATGTTTATATATGTGTGTATATATATTTATCAGAGATAAAAGCCCAAACAATGAATATACGAATTCAAGTCATAGTAAGGAGGGTAACTGCTTATGATGGCTGCATGTTTGTAGTGGAAGTGCTGTCAGCATTTGCAAGAGAGAAGATGCTGATATCTGACTTTGGCTAGTCAAAAATAAATTTACTTCAATGTATTTTGATGCTCAGGATAGTATCAGTAAAACTATAGAAAAGAATTTTCTTCTCCCCACCTCCTCTGCCACCTGTTTATCTGTATTTTTGAAGTACAGTCTACAGACCTGGACTTTGACATAGTGAATTAATAGATCAACACCTTCTCCAGAGCCCTCTTATCAGGGCTGTTGTGTTCTCAAGTAGGTCATAGGGAGGATTTTATTTTTTATTTTTTTAAAAAAGCTTGAAGTAACATAAGAGAATTTTGTGTAGGAAAAACTAACTTTTACTGACTGCTGCTGGGACTTGCTACAAAAGTAAAATTACTTTGATAAGATGTTTCCTGTTTGAATAGACATTTGGCTGTGTGTCCTTTGGCTTTAAGGAAGTCTCAAACAAAATCCCTTTCCAGTTGCTTAGCTGTCTGGGTGGTTTTTATTACTTTGAAGTTAGGCTTTATCTGCTGGCTTCATTCACAGACTAGCTGGCTGCTTATCACATCTGTGAATCAAATCTTCAAAGGTTTTGTCTGAAGGGTTGGGATTTATGGGGTCACGTGGAATCCCCCTTGGTGGGAGCTCAGCCCGTGGCAGCAGGGCCGTGGGGAGAAGCTTTTGTCTGTAGGTGATGCCGGGCAGGGGCTCCGTGACGCGCCCGAGGTACGCGTGTGTCGTGGGGTGGTGCCGACAGCCAGGGGAGTGCTGGCCCGGGAATGCTGGCCCCTTTTCAGCGTGCAACATATAGAGAATGTGGGAGACCAGAGCGCATTCCTAGACACAGACTCACCGGGCTGCTGCTTCCAGCAGGGCTGTGTGAAATGTCAGAAGGAATTAGACCCGTGCTGGAACTGACAACCGCATCGGGCTCTGCAGCACTGGCTTTCACTGCACTTTTACAGCCAGGCTTAGTAACAGCACTGAATGGGAGAAAATGATGATTTCTTTTTCTCCAAAAATGTGGCTGCTGCTTGCCCTTGCCCTTGCCAAAAAAAAAAAAAAAAAAAAAAAAAAAAAAAAAAAAAAAAAAAAAAAAAAAAAAGCTAGAAGGCTGCCTGGCTTTCTGCTTACTGAAATAGCTAGCACCAGCTGTCAAACCTGCAGCCAAGGCTGCCTCATTGTCCAGGCCCCAAGCGTCCCTCGAACAGTGTGCCAGCTGAGATGAGCATCTCCAGTAAAAGCATATTTTAGTACTCTTGCCTCTGGAACATAGCGTGATTTTTCAGGCTGTGTTCAGGCATGCCAGGCTCTGCTGACTGTACAAAAATGGGAGGGCTCAGTGTAGCAATGTATGTTGCATTTCTGAATGTCTTGYAAACGGCTTTAGCTGATTAGGCCACTAGAGATCACGCTTGGCTTCAGAGTAAGCAAAGTGATATAGCTACGTGTCCTGCAAGCAGGAGAGAATACTTGTCTGGTCTGATTTATACCTCTCAGCTTTCACTCAGGAGATGAAGACTGAGTTAAATGATCACAGTGGTCTCTGTGCTAAAACAGTGTTGGAAAGAAAGTTATTTTTCTTTGGATAAAGCACACTGGAGTTACCTTCTGCAAGCAGAGCAAATGAGGTGATGGCACTGTGAAGGTGGTATATCCCAGCTCGCTATGTGGGATTTAGGAAGGTATGTAGTAAACATTAATTTGATGCGTTTGGAGACTTTGCTAGCAGTCTTTGTCAGACTCGGCTTTCCTCAACTTCTCCATCAGAACATAACGCTGCTGCACGGAGTAGTTTCATATTAATGCACTTGGCTCTTACTTTGGCAAAAGCTGTTACCTTTCAGCACTTATTAAAGCTCCTCCCCTTGTGAAGAAGTAGAGCTTATTAGAGCTTATTCAGTCTCCTTAGCCACCCGCTGTCCTGCAATGGCTCCTCCCTCCCTCCCACCCTTGGGTGGAACCAGAGAAGGGAAAACTTGACAATAGTTAGCAGGCAGCAGAGCTCATAAGAACTATTGCAGAAGCATGTCCAACTAGCCCGGTTAGCAGTTATTCTATCCTTCCCAAGGGTGCAGCGGCTGCTGAGTGCAGGAGAAGATGGTTATAACCATGGGAGCCAGGAAAAATCTGAGAAGGAATGAGCAGCCGAGAGACCTGGCATTCCTTGGGCAGCTTCAAAGAGCGATGAGGTATCTGAATCAGCGCAAGATGAAATGAGCACTTGCTGCTGCCATGTTGGCAGAACAGAGCTGTTCACAGGCTGTTGGACAGGTTTGTGGCTGAGCCGGTTTATCCAGTGTTGAAGATGGGAAGTTACTTGTCTGCCCCAGCTTACTTCACTTCCAAGGATCCCTTTCGGTAAGTCTTGCGTGGGATTAGCAGTGAAGCTTCAAATTCGCCTTTCTCCCCTGTAATGCTGTGTAAGCAGTTACGTGTGCAAGGTGTGAAGAATGAAGTCCAGTGCTAGTGTGCRGGGAATAGCCGGCCTCAGGCTGTGAGCCTGTCGTGCCCTGAGCAGGAGACAGGGAAGAGCCTTGTTGCCCACTTCTGTTGCCCCCCCCTCTGGGAGGAAGGAACGGCACCTGGGTGGTGAGGCCGTGTCCCCGTAGCCCGGATGAACAGGCTCCCTGGCAGAGCAACACTGTGGACGCTGCCTTACCCCTGCCTGCTCTGCCCCCCGTGCCAGAGGATTGCGACTGCTATGGCTGTTCCTTCTAGTGTCTCTGCCAGTAGTACGTGTGCTTGAGCATAGTGCAGGGTGAAAGAGTGCCACATGCCGCCGTTGCATGTTCAGGAAGGTGATGTAATCTGCAGCGAGGCAGTATATAATCTTGTTTGAGAAAAGAAATCAAATACTTTGCAGGTAACTAGGAACTTGCAGTACACTGCATTTGCATGGAAAGGATTCTTATGCCGTGATACTTGGTTTATATTACCATCCTTTCTTAGTCTGGCCAAACAAATAAAGCTTGAGGAAGGTGTTCGCTGTAGAATAAAGCTTTGCTTGCGTTGTATCACCATGGTGAAAACTCTTAGTGGGATTTGACACAGCCATGATGCTGGCTGACTGCTGATGTGCTGATAAGGTGGATGGGTTGGGAAAGGCAAGGCCGGCAGTTTCGTTGTCTCCCTCCTCTCCCCCCCCACCCCTAATATTTGCCTCTTGTTATTGATCCTGTTCGTGCAAACACTCTAGTACTAAATTTAGGGGTAAGGAGATTTTTGTTAAAACAATCTAGGAACTGCTCAGGACTCAGATTCCCATTTCGTAGGAGTATCTACTGTAGTGCAAATTGCTAAGCTTATCTGGGCACCTTCTGGAAAAACACCTGCTTTCAGAAAAAGGGAAGTGAGCAGCCCTTTGCTACTCAGAACTTTGTGAATATACATGCTGTGGCTTATGGCTATGTGCTTAGCCATGCAGAGCCATAGATATACCTTGTACTAAGTGATATGGAGATGATTTTGCATAATCAGGGTTGTCTCCTATGTAGCCAGTGCGCACACTTCTCACCCTAGCAGCCTTTGGGTTAGGCTGTAGTCTGCAGCCTGCTGTCCTGCCCCCGCCCTGCCTGCAGAATYGGAGCCGCAGCTCTTTGCTGCCTGTCTAGCATTAACTGATCTAGCCTGACAGTCTGGGGGGGATTTTATTAATGAGCCCTTTTCAAAGGGATCATTCTCTTTGGTGCCAGGGAGGTCTTTGCTTCCGTGAGGGTATTGGCTTTCGTTTAGATGTAAAAGAGATGCTTGCCACATCAGTTGAATCTCCCTCTTGCTGAAAACCAGGCTGGTTACCTGTTGTGACCTGATCCTCCTCCAACCCCCCACAAAACRGAGCAGCCATCAAGCAGCGATTTGTGGACTCTTTCTGCACCTGCTGTGTGTCTGAGCACTGGRGCTGAACACAGCTGTTCAGGTGCTGCCTGTAGCTCTGGGAGGATGGCTGTCAGAGGCAAACTAATTTATTCTCAATTGCCAAGGCTGRGAAATGAAGGATCACAGTGTATGGGACCGTATAATCAGTGAAGAGTCCCACCGATCTGAGAACAGGGACTGACAGCAAGAGGAAACGTGTCAAGTGTGGCTGCTTCCAGTCTTCCAAGAAACTCTTATTACCATGCTTTGTTGCTCTGTAAGAAAAATAGCAATTAATTTAGGAAAAGACTAGCAGTTTCTAATCTAAAAGATAGAGGAGCAAGAAGTCTTCCTTTCTTCTAACTGTGGTAACTGCCAAATACTAGCTTGCTTATTGCCCCAGATGTGATAGTGGTCCTGTCTTGGCTGCTGTGAGCCCTGGAAATGGCAGTGCTGTAGTGCCATGCTTTCTAGTGAGGAGGGGAAGCAAGGAGTAAATAACTCTTATCTTCTGTGGTGAGGTTCTGCTATATTTGTCCACTGAGTCTTGTGGGGCARTCACACGGCACCTTTATCGCTTGGGCGAAGGCACTGAAACAGTTCTTATAACTACGCGTGTTGTCCATTAGTTCTCCRTAATGACAAATCTGGAGCCTTTCCTGCATTGCAGAACGCATGGTAAATAACAGCAGAAGGTGCTGTTTGGTGGTGTGGGCCACAGCAATGTCCTCTTGCTGATTAATGTGATTAATGAAGTAGCCAGTTAGACCAATTAGCAGCATGTAGCATCCGCAGCGCCTGGCTGTGCTTTGTTCCTGTAGCCTCACTGCCCTGGGTGGGGTGCTGAGCCTTGAGCTGCAAACTTGTCCTGCCCAGATTTGTTTAATTGCATAGCAAAGAGCTGACTGCTTGCTGACTCCACCCCCTCACCTTCGTTTTGCTGTGGGTATGTCGCAAGTTAGATACCAGTGCTTATTTCCGGATGGAAGCAAACTGATTGAGTGCTGCAAGGTTGGATCAAATTGGGAAGAAATACGGGAAAAGTGAAGAGGGGACACATGCACATGGTCCTCTGGAGTCAAAATCAAGTGCAGAAGTGTTGCTTTTGTGATTTTCTTAGGGAGAAAAGGAAGTGGTTGAAGTGGAACTTGGAGAGGGATGAAGAAGGGAAAGT
This sequence comes from Rhea americana, assembly GCF_003343005.1. Taxonomy (NCBI): domain Eukaryota; kingdom Metazoa; phylum Chordata; class Aves; order Rheiformes; family Rheidae; genus Rhea; species Rhea americana. Next base: position 104,646 of record NW_028186343.1, read on the forward strand.
ACTGCATTTTTTTWAAAAATCAAAAAGTACTAAAAACAAGACAAAAAACCTCACCTACCTGATTGGAAGGACAAGTCCTAAGCAGTGGTGAAGCAGTCCTCTGTCTCCAGTATTGCTGTTTGCATCCCAAGTGCAGGTCTGGTCACAGCTCCCTGTTTGAAGATGTAATCGCTTCTGGAGCGTGCACTGGTACAGGCATGCACGCAGCAGTCGGCTGAGCGCGCGGGATCCGATTTGCCCATGCTCAGCCAGATGTTCCTGCCACAAGCTGATAGAAATCTCTGCTGTTAGCCTCCACTTGCTCTGTTCTCCCTCCCACTCACCTACTTGATCATTCAGCATGGGGTATTTACTGCAAATGAAAGCCAAAGGCAAGTGGTGGAAGGCAAAATGCATTGGAATGGCCTCCAGGTCTCCTGCGTGCCATTAGCAGGGTGTGACCCTGACAGCGCCCCGAGGCTGAGGTGCAATGGTGAGTGTACCCTGCATCCTAGCGTAAGAAGCCGCTGCTCCCCCTGCCTCAGACACGACTGGCGGGGGCTGTTGCACATGTTGATGTCCTTTCCCATCACTTAGGAAAGGAGTAGGGGGAGGATTTGGAGATCCTTAACTGGGAGAACAAACACTATAAAAACCAAATACACTGGAAGGAGCAGCTTTTGTGAGGATAGGGTACGGCACTAAATACCTCGTGAGGTGTGTTTTCCCCTCAAACTATAGGCTACTTACGTGCAGCTTCACCTTGTTGCTTTGCAGTCTCAGCAAATAGCTCTCTATGTTGGAGCACAACCTACTCCTTAGATCAGTGTGCCCATTACGAACTGGTGGAGTTTGCAAGGAATGTCTTCGCACAACTAAGCTGTCAGGAAGCCAACAGTAGCTCTCACCTTAGACATAGAAGCACAAAAAAAGTGCTTCCCCCACCCTGCTAGCTGACTGCAGTGCCTTTGGTGCTGTGGGGAGGCACACTCCTGGCTGAAAACTCCCCGCCACGTGATGGCTTCCCCCCCAGCGTGGTAGCTGAGCCAGTTGTTGTGGGAGCAGAAGAAACTCCTCCTTTCATCTTTGGGAAAGCATCATGCTGACAAAGACACAGATCCTGTAGGTGTTCCTTCGAAACGTGGCTAGTGGTGACTAACCTGACTTCCATTCTGCACTCAGAAAGGGCCTTTGCCACGCTAGTTTTCCTGGTGAGTCTGAGAACGTGCTGCCCAGGGCTAGTGGAAGGATTTATAGTGATGCAACTGCTAAGGGAGTGTAGTCCTGTCTCTGCCTTATCTCTCTATTCAGTCACACCTCTGTGTGGCAAACTTGAAGAAGGTGAACTCCCCTGCCCAGTGTGTCCTGTTAAGGCAGGGTGGTGTATGTCCAGGAAACCTGAAGATCTGGGTTCTGCTTTTGACTTGCTGAAATGGTATCTGCAATACCATTGCTGCATCTCTTCCCTTGCTTTTTGTAAATAAAGGATTAATAATGGTTTCTTGTTGAAAAGAGGGCTAACACTGATGTCTGAAGGGTTTTGAGACTCCCTTCCTGAAGTTAGAGACATACTTGGGTGTGGGAGTTTTGTGGGGTGTGCACGCGCAGAAAAATTGATGGAGAGAGGTGGGAGACTTTCATCACAGTGAAATGGGGGATGAATTAAATATGTGGAGCTGTAAGGGCAAGCTGCTTTGAAAGCTCTCCCTCAAAAGGATAATGTTGCAGCTGACCTTTTGGAGAGGGCTACCTACAGAAAATTAGAGGGGCTTTCCATAAAGGCTGCTGCAAAACTGGCTTTGCCTTGCATAGGGAAGTGGATCCAGCCTCTCTGTTCTCCCTCCTAAAGTGGCTGGAGAGACAGGTGCTCTGACACAAGATGGCGTGATGCTGCAGAAACACTATGTAGAGAGGCAGGGAAGGTGTCCATGTGCTGGRCAACTCTGCAAGTGCAAACTTGCATCCTCAAAGAAGGAAGGAGAAAGCAGAGGTGGGTCTTGCCGTTTGCAAAGAGAAACAAAATTTGTAAGGCAATGTAATACTTCAACTGATGTGTTTTAAGAAATGAGAACCTATTTGAAACTTCGTGTGTCTGAAAACATCTTTCCTAACTGTGGTGGCTGATACCACCSCTCCTTACAAACCCTGTTTTGGTGCCAGTCTTCAACTGAAAATCCATTGGCAAGCGGATTTGGTACATCTGTATCTAGAACAGCTTGGGGTAGGCTGCAGTTGAGATGTCAGTTTTATCCGTGCGTGGGAGGACCTTTTCTGTTAGTTTGTGGCTTGTTGCTAATTGGAACCTTGTTGCCTTGTTTCCTTCAAGGTGCTCTGAATGTCAGGATCCCCTCACTAACTGGTACTATGAGAAAGACGGGAAGCTGTACTGTCACAAAGACTACTGGGGGAAGTTTGGGGAATCTTGCCATGGCTGCTCTCTGCTGATGACTGGACCTGTGATGGTAAGGACTCTGACCTGCTTGCTCTCAATTCCTTGTCTTCAGATAATTATATTATATTCAGATAACYAAACTCATGTTAATATTCTACTTGTTACTCAGCTTTTGTGTAAGAGATTAAAAATTAGCCTTTTTTGTCTACCTTTGAGGTATAGATTTATTCTGAGTGGGGACAGCTCTTAAAGGTGGGAATTTTGAGGATATATAAGTGATGGGAGTATGGCTCTGAAATGCATGGGCATGCAAAATAGGAAGGTGACTGAGGGGACTTCTGTTCAGCTTCAGCACAGTGCCTCAGCCCCTCAAAGCAGTGGTTCTCTATGGCACTGTGGAGTCTTAGCTCAGGAGAAGCAGCAGTGCTGGTTCTGGCTGTGAGTAAGGTTGTCATCCAAGTTTCATCTGGGCTGTGGCCACAGTGGCTTTCTGGCCAGACTTGTCCTGAAGTAGTGTTAGTCCTGCTTGCTTGAAGCATTGATTTCTACCTGCACAGATGGCRTTCACCTGAATGTTCCCCTCCTTGCCAAAAACTTAACCTTTAAAACTAYCAGGAATGAAAGTAACCATTATTTTTCCAGGACCTAAATAAAAGCATCATTGTACTCAGTAACAGGTTTGCTACCTCAGAGGGAAGAACTGAGAAGAGCACAATTTCTCATTGCCTGTGGAAGTCTTTACAAAATACTGTCAATAGGGGAAGTTTTTGTAAGGACACAACACACCAGATCAATTAATAAAAATATTCTTTAAAGATATTCTATTTCCTCAGTTTCAGAGGTTTTTTTTTGTTTTGTTTTGTGTTTTTCCTGTCAGCTGGCTGGTAAAGTATCTGAATTTGTACACTGCCTGCCTGCCAAAAAAAAAAAAAAAAAAAAAAAATTTTAAACCCCACCCCAACAAAAAAAAAAAAAAAAAAAAAAAGCTCTTTCAGCCTTACTAATTCAGGCATAACATTAGTTATTGTGCCAAGTGCAACTGAACAGGAAGGCTTAATATCTTGTTTACTAAGCTGCAGCAGACTAGTATTTTTTATTGTTGAGCAACTGCCAAATATAGCAGAGATTCCCGGGGAACAAGCTTTGCTTCACATGTTGATGTTTGTTTCAGAGAAGTTTTGTGACCAGGGTGCCAAGGATGGGGTTCAGGAAGGGTAGAATGGGCTTATACTACTCTGTAGTAAAAAGCTACTACTTGGCCTTGATCTGGATGAACACACTAATGAGAGGGAAGCTCTATCTGCATCCCTTGATGAATATTTGCTCTACTAAGCTGCTTCCCTTTCTGTCTGTGTAGGTGGCAGGCGAATACAAGTATCATCCTGAGTGCTTTGCCTGTATGAGCTGCAAAGTGATCATTGAAGATGGGGAYACTTACGCACTTGTGCAGCATTCCAGTCTCTACTGGTAAGATGCAGCTGCACACTTCGTCACTGAAAATTTGTGTTGTGCCTGGCTGTGTGTGTAAGCCACATTCCCTGGTCTGTCAGCTGGCTCAGGATGGTTCAGTTTAGTGCTACGATAAGGAACTCTAGGAAGTTCCCTTTCAGGGGAGGAAAGAGGGGAGTAAGCACTAAAAATTATAGCTTAGGGTCAACAAGAGAACTTATATGCTTGGGTTTGGCAGGGAGAGGAGGGACACTGCCATGGTGACTTTCTCTGCTTCTTTTAGTGGAAAATGCCACAACCAGATTGTGCTAACACCGATGATAGAAAAACATTCAACTGAGTCTCTGCGTGAGCAGCTGCCCTATACACTGACCCTCATCTCCATGCCGGCAGCGACTGATGGCAAGAGGGGGTTCTCTGTGTCTGTTGAAGGTGGCTGCTCCAGCTATGCCACTGGAGTCCAGGTGAAAGAGTGAGTATGACAAGGCTGCGTGCTAGGTGCGTCCCTCTGCAGAGGGAGTTGGTAAAAACTTCCACTTCTGCTGCTGTCCTGCCAGCTGTTTTAACTGCTATGGGAATCTTTCTCAGTGCAACAGGGGCATACAGAAGCTAATAGCTATCTGTGTTTGATCTTCATTTTGCTCTTGTGGTAACTTTAAATTGTAGCTTTTTTTCTCAGTGATGTCTCCTTCAGTGAACATGCAACATTTGGGGAATTGTAACGAACTAGCAATTTTTGCCATTGGGCAAATGAAAAGCCCTCTCCAAACCAGCTCAGACTTAACCAGTTGCTGTAATGGTAACTCTGTCTTGGTAGATTAACTTTGCTTTATTTCAAAATACCAGTAGGAAGGGAGGCATCAGAAACCAAGTGGTCTTTGAGAAAACAGACTAAACTGACTTTTYCCTTCCATTTCTTTTTCTCCCTTTCTCCCATGTTTAGAGTTAACAGGATGCACATCAGCCCAGATGTCCGAAATGCCATCCACCCTGCGGATCGTATTCTGGAGATTAATGGAGCTCCTATTCGTACGTTACAGGTGGAGGAGGTGCGTAGAATTCTGTCCTGAAGAATTCTTCTTGTCTGCCATTGTACATTTTTTCTGTCTCTTGGCACTGTTCTCTCACCCTATATACAGTGTCTGTGTGTAGATCCATATTGCTTGTGTTCATTCCTAGTGCTGTACGAAGACAAGCTTTGCTACCCCTTCTGGCTGAGGAGGGAAATGTAGCTGATGGAAAGGCAGTTAGGATGTGGTTCTGAATTCATGGCATTCAAAGGTGAGGGAAGGTGATAAGGAAAGTATAGAGCTCTGGCATCCAAGAACAGAGGGGCTGTGAAGACTCTCTGTATATTGCCATTGAAGTSTGGTGCTCTGATCCCTTTAGAGGAAAGTCTGAATAGACAAAGGCTCAGCTGACTCTAGGGATGAGTTCCACATTGCAAAAAAATGTGTGTTTTGTGTCTGTATTTACAAGTAAATGTTTTATATAGATATCAAGTGATGTTGCAATGGTATAGTGAAACCACCATTACCTTCACTACACAAGGTTTTTATTTACTGTTGCTATTGAGGAGGATGTCAGGAGCACAGCAGATGTGTCTCAGATAAATCTCTGTGTAGTTTAATGATTCTTTTGCAAAATTGTTTTTTTCCTGGTACTGTTCAGGATGGAAATTCATGTAGTTTTTCTGGCCACTTCTCAGAAAAAAGGGTTTGGTCTTTTGTAGCTGACCAGAAGAGAAGAGAACCTGGATAGGATGAGGAACTTCTGTGTAGCTAGCTTGACTTGTCTGGTAGACAGCTGTGGTGTATGCAACTAAACCACAGCTATGGAGTGATCTCACTGGACTCGCTACTCTGAATCCTGAGGAGCATTCTGCTGTGTCTCCTATCTGTTGTCGTTCATGTTCCTCCTATTTGTTATCATCCTGCCCTTTGGTTTGATTTCAGGTGGAGAACTTGATTCGCAAGACAAGTCAGACGCTTCAACTGCTGATAGAGCATGACCCTGTCTCACAGCGCTTAGACAGACTCCGTTTGGACTCCCGGCTTCCTACCCACATGAAATCTCCCATCTCCCCTGGCTCCCTGTCTCCACTGGACATCAAGGAGAATCTGGAAGGAACACTCCGCCGGCGTTCCCTCAGGTAGAAATTTGGAAGAGCTGCCTCTGACCTAGCTTGGCTTGGCCCTGTGCTGCCTGGCTAGGCTGCACTGTGCCTGGGCTCTGTGATTGCAAATAACAGCAAAGACATGACTGATCGGTGGTATGAACCACTGGCAAAGAGGTGGAGAGCTCTTGGTCCTGCTGTTGTCATGTATGTTCTCCGTTCCCTTCCAGGCTGGCAGTCTTTCATTAATAAAAATAAGGACCTCTACTTTTAAGCTACCAAAGTTGCCTAGTTTTATAGCTAGAAAATGGAAAGGTCAGATTTTTACCATCCTTAAATGTTTGGGGGAAGAGGTGTTCTKTATGGGAGTATGACTGAGAGCTGGGATTTCAGCATTGGGAGAAATMTTGTTGTCTTACACTGGGGCCCTCAGTTGCTCATTCAGTCATTTCACAGCATTTTAAGTTTTGTTCAGAGCTAGCAAGAGCTGCCTCTTTACYGCTGCTTCTTTCTCAGGAACTCCTCCTCTGACTGACAGGGCAGAAGATGTGTTGTTGTTAGGCAGCTCTGGCTTGGAAGCTACTGGGGATTTGTAAAGAGCTTCCATGGTGCTAGGAGAGTGTCTGGCTTTTGAGATACGAAGAATATTGAAGCACCTCTGGAATTTGGTTCCTTAGGAGCGAGTGATAACGTATGTTGAACCAAAAGCTTCCTAGCAGCTTCCCTGATCTTCCTGTCTCCTTTGCTTTCTAGGCGAAGTAACAGCATTTCTAAGTCTCCTGGCCCCAGTTCTCCAAAGGAACCACTCCTTTTGAGCCGTGACATCAGTCGCTCTGAATCCCTACGTTCCTCTTCTAGCTGTTCCCAGCAGATCTTCCGGCCCTGCGACCTAATTCATGGCGAAGTACTAGGAAAAGGATTTTTTGGGCAAGCAATCAAGGTGAGGGAGCTCCCCAAACGTTGATCACATCACCAGTGTTTGTGTATTGCAGGAAGCTTTGCCACTGTCTCAGTGGCATTTCATTGCCCTGCTGATAATGATCAGTTTGGGAACTCACCTGGTTCAGTGAGATCAATTTCTCTGTCTTGATCCTTGTCCCTGGGTGTCTCTGGCAGTAGATGGGTTTGATTCTGTCTCTTTTGAATGCCAACCTTGCCCATGAACACCMGTCTCTTGGGTTAGATTAAAAGCTCCAGAGTGCCTGTGTTGCAGCCRCCATCTGGGTGAAGTAGGGGTAATGGGAAACTTGCTCTTACAAGAATCTTTCTTACAAAGAGGTGCATTCAWCTCCTCAGTTCAGCACTTCTCACTGCCCTTAGTGTGGGATCAGCCTGACATTCAGGAGTGTGTGGAGGATGTAGTAACCAACTCCAAACACCTAGCAGAGCCTAAGTGGTTTTGTCAATATGCTGGTAGCTGTCAGGGCTTGCACGACTCAGAATTAAAATCTCCTTTCATAGCAATTCTGCTGTCTTATATTTAAACTCTCTAGTCTTGACTGAGGGTGCTTCAGGAGCTCTTACCCTGGCATCTCTAATAGCATCAGGGAGCAGCTTCTCCTTGCGTTACCAAAGGTGGTGTGAGCTCCCCTTATCACCATTTGTCATGCTATGGGACTTCTCTCCTTATACCTGCGTGAACTTCAGGTGTCCAGCCACCATATCCATCTCATGCTTCCATGAGAGTTGGTGAGACAGTACTACAAACCCAATGCTTTTGATCTATACTAATGAGCATATTTCTCTTCTCCTCTGCTCATAGAGAAATAGCAGGTCCAGGTAAGCAGAACCTTTCCTCTGTTGCATGCTTTTGTCATCTATGTTCACAGTTAATGGCACAAAGGCATTTCTTTTCATTCAAATTGCCTGATAGCCATCCCGTTCTGGTGCATGCTCTAGGAGTTAAAATCTCCCTCTTGTGGTTCAATGATGGCACTTATTTCATTTTTGCTGGTATGTCAGCTTAAGAATTACACTTAGCCTTGTCTTGTCTTTGTCTTTCACTTCCTTTTATCTTTGGGTATTAGATGTCCCTGGCTTCCATGTCGCTGAAATGTGTAGTGTTCCCTGGCTGGCTATTTAAATTTGGATGCTTTGTTCCAGACAGGAGCAGAAGAATATCGTACTCTTGCTTCTCTTGCGTTGTTCTGTCATTCCATGCATTGATATTCCACCTTGCTAAGTCAGATGATTCCAAGCAGCACTAATGCCACAATATTTGCAAGAGCTCACCAGTTTCCTAAATACCAAAACTCAGTCCTGTGTTCTGAGTTGCAGACCTGGAGGTTTTGTGAAAGGCTTTTTATTTTAAAAGATGTGGAACAAAAAGAAATGACAACATTCCTGAGCTCCAGATTGAATGTTTTTGATGCAGCAAGTTTTGTATCTGGTCAGAATAGTTCCCTTCTGTTCCTAGAGAGAAGGTGCTTGTTTAATTATCCAAGGATCCTAGGTAGACTAAGCTGTCCAAGCTAAACAAATGAAGGGAGAGAGGATTTCCAAGAAAACCTGCTCATCAGAATCTGGCCCCGTTACGTTGCTTCCATGGGGTGTGGGAGCAAGCAGAGATGTAGTTAAAAGAAGCCTCCAGAACACAGCAAAATGCCAGGAACTGGTTGTATAAGAGCCAACAGCTCTTGAGTATCTAGAAATGCTTTCACGTTTAAGAGCCAGAAAGTGTCTTGGTCTGATGTTTATGGTGGATTTCTGGGTGTTTGCCACCATTCTGGGACCTTCCTTGCAGGTAGCAATACACTACTCCCAAGGAGCATGGAAAGACAACTGCTTCCTACCTTAACTGGATAGCCTATGCATCCCAGCTCAGCTTGCACAAGAATCAGTTTGATAAGCTTATCAGAAGCTAGCAGCTCCAGAGTCCCCGTGGCACTGAAGCATRTGTAAATATGTAGTTCTGGGTTGTTTGGTCAGATTTCTAATGTAAATGAATGTTGGTGCCTTTGCTGATACAGAACATAACTGTTAGAGTCTGTTTAAAAAATGTGAGCATCATGTTGAGCAAACCCTTTCTATAAGGGAACTCAAGGCTTGCACAAGTATGGAACTGATGCTGTCAGAGGCTTCAGTGGCCTGTGTGCATGCTGAACCCTGTGCAACCTAAAATGGAGCCTTCAGCTCTGGTGCTTGGGATGCTGCTGATCTCCTGGTATGACTTTGTCAACTTTAGGTAGTTTTTGTCTCACTTACAAATTCTTTGCTGAATTCTGAAAGGAGAAATTTTACGTTGTTTTCTGCAGCTCCCTGGGTTCTGAATTTTCTCCCATCTACGTCCCTCTCTGGATGCTGGGAGATGTTACCCTCTTTTTTGGAAGAATTGCAAGAGCATTGGAGCTATATATTTGAGACCTTCCCTGTATTTGTGGTGTCTGTTTCCACCAGGTGACTCACAAAGCAACAGGAAAGGTGATGGTGATGAAGGAGCTGATTCGCTGTGATGAGGAAACACAGAAGACTTTCTTGACAGAGGTAGGAGCAARTTTTCAAGAAGTTTCTGAGCTAATAGTGTGGTGTTACTTTCTTCCTTCTCTTCTCCAGTGGGAGAGTGATCATGCCAGCACCCTGGCAGGAATCAGGCAGCGAGAACGGAGGCATCACACTGGGAAAAGCCTGACTCTAGCTGAATATTTGCTGCATTGAAATGTGATTCACCTAAACTGAGCAGTAGACACGGCATCAGCTCCCAGTTCATTAATTTTTCAATGATAAAAAGCATTATGAGTCGAAGGCAAATTGAGCTGTGTGAATATATACAGGATTTGTCCCTTGAGCCTTGCGCAAAAATACAAATAGTAAGAGCTGATATCCATGCGATGTTTAACCCTCATGCTGTAATTTTCCATGTTTATCGAGGTCAGATTTAGCTTAAAGGGATCACTAAGCACCTGGTGCTGCTCTTCTAGCCCTGATGCATGCAGTACAGAATAGCTAGCTGCCCTGAAGAGCAGTCATCTCTTAAAAATTGACCAAACCTAAGGGCTTCTCCTTAAAAGCTAAGATCAGGCTAATCATGCAATATGGAAATGAAGAGGCAATAGGTAACAGACTGCCTTAAGGTTGAGGTTTGGGGGCACTCTGTAATCCCTGGAGGTGACTTCTAGGACTGGAATGCTCTCCTCTGGGGCAGGAGCAGTAAAAATATCACCACAGAAGATTTGTCAGGACTTGTTCCATTCTCTTCTATGGGACTAGGATATCTCTGCTTTCCAGGTGAAAGTGATGCGCAGCCTGGATCACCCGAATGTGCTGAAGTTCATCGGAGTACTGTACAAGGACAAGAAGCTGAATCTCCTCACTGAGTACATTGAGGGGGGCACCCTGAAGGACTTCCTCCGCAATGCAGTGAGTTTGTACTGAGAGAGTCTGGTAGACCTCTACATCCTCTAGGATGAGGGTGTTGCTGCGTTGAGGTCATGCCTACTTTATGGTTTTTGTTGCGCGGAAAAGTTTCCCCTAACTATAGGGAGCCTAGAGCATGGAAGTGCTTCCTTCTTGGGGCTGAAATATCTCTCTCTGACTGCTCTAAGAGCCTCTGCCAAGAAGGAATAGCTGTCACCACCTAGCTGGTAAGGTATTCCCTGACTGTTGAGGACTTGTCTTTCAGGACCCATTTCCCTGGCAGCAGAAGGTCAGCTTTGCCAAAGGAATTGCCTCCGGAATGGTGAGTCAGACTGCTCCTCCCGTTAAGGAGCAAACCTTCAGGGTCTGGGTTAGCAGCTTCAGCAATGTGGTATATGACRGCTTGCGAGTGTTGCCTGGCTGCTAGGAACTGGGATGTGCTGAAGGCTGTAAATGCAAAGGTGTTTGTCTGGCACCCTCTGATGCTGAGTTCTCTCCTTCTGTTCCAGGCCTACTTGCACTCCATGTGCATCATTCACAGAGACCTGAATTCACACAATTGCCTAATCAAGTTGGTGAGCTACACCTCTTTTCCCCACAGCATGCTGCTTCCCTCCTCATTCTCTTGCTTCCCTGGTCTTCTCCATGTGATGTTCAGTTTGGAGCCCTCTTTTGTCAGGATGTGGAACTGAGCTCAGGGTGCCTTTTAACTACAGTTTCATTTTTGTGTAGGATATTCCAATTTGTTTTCACTCTTTCTTCATCCTGCTCTCTCATCTTCTCTCCTGTGGTAGCATCTCCTGTTAATATGAGAATTAGCTCAGCTATATTCCTTATCTCAACTATGAACCATTCTCTACAGCTGACTGTTCTTTGAACCACTTGCTGACTTTTTTACTGCCACTCAGGATTCAGAAGTGTGTGGGTGTGTGCGCACTTGTGCGTGCTCCCTCTTTTTGAAGTGCTAAGTCACAAGGCTTTTGTGTAGCTTCATTCTCTCAAGCCCTGCCTCTGCTCAATGGCTGGAATATGAGATCGGTATCTAGGTTTCAGATGACCTAGCCTAAAGTCTTGGTTAATTTCTGGCCAGGTAGAATAGGAAGGTCTGAAAAGTCCAAGCTTGCTCTGGCAAGTGTAGCCAAATTAATGGGATTAGAGTTGATGACCACACAGGAAAAAAATAGACAATGGAGAGAGGAAAAGACAAGTTGGGATTGTGAATTGGGTGTCCTACACCTGTCCAGATGGCTTGTTGTACTCATCTGGCTGCAAGAAACCTTGCCAGTAGCCCTTCTAGTRTAGTCAGTAGTGAACACGAATTGCAGCCTTTTGCCCTTGAAGGGAACTGAGAGGAACCTGTGGCTTGTACTAAATCCCTTGTGTAGGATAAGACAGTGGTGGTGGCTGACTTCGGTCTGTCTCGGCTGATTGTGGAGGAGAGAAAAAAGCCCACGCTGGAGAAGCCTTCTGCCAAGAAGCGAACGCTGCGCAAGAGTGACAGGAAAAAGCGCTACACAGTGGTTGGGAACCCATACTGGATGGCCCCAGAGATGTTAAATGGTAAGATACTGATACCAGATGCAGATGAGGAGCCAGCCTGTGACAAGGTGTAGAGATGAGAGGATTACTGAAAGCTCCTATCCCTTAGTAACAGTCAAACCTATTAGAGCATATGGTTTTAGACCTACTAATATGTGAGCTTATTTGTACACAGAAGTGCCTGGCTGCACTTCCTCTTGCTGTACCTGCCCTGATGAGCCTTTGTACCAGCAGAGGTAATCTTCCTAGCAGGACTCCTCAGGAGAGCAATCGACCTAAACTTGCTATGGCCTGGGTAGACTTAAACTTGCTACGGTCCAGGGAAGAGAAAGAGGCTTGAAACAAGATTGAACCTGAAATAATTTCTGTAATAGCCTCGTGCTTTATGAGTGTCCTTGTGAGGTAGGGAGGTATTGAACTCCACGGTGAGGCTTACTTGTGCTGTTGCATAGATCCAGGGAGAGGCCATCTACTACCAGGTTTGCTGGAGCCTCAGGGCCAGGGGTGTCTAAGGGCACTGGAAATTTATTTTTGACATACGACAGTCATTGCGTTAGGGATGAACCACATCCCTCAGGGACAAAACTGTCTCTGCAGGAGTTGAGGTATGGATGAAAAACAGCAGGCACAATTTTCTCATAACAAACAGATCTTCTGACAATTCTGGGCAGTTGGGCTGGTTGTGACATTGCCTAACTGGTTAGACATAGTGTACCAGGAGGACATGGATCTTCTCCCGCATACTCAACCCTTCTCTGTGTTGCTTTCTTGTATGCTGCTCCGTTCTGCTTCTCTCAAGGCCCTGCTGGAGTCTGAGCCTGCTTCTCAGAGGCTGCCTCAGACCTGGCATTTGTCAGGCAGCAAGAGAGCAGTCTGACATCACCTCTCGAGGCAAGGCTGTTTACCAGATTCACTGCTCTGTACTCCTAGCTGTTGTTCCAGTATTGGCTGGGGAGGGGGGAGTGTCCATAAACGGAGAATAGCCTGCAGGAGCCGGTATGCTTTCCCAGATTCAAAGTGCTGCTAGTGTGTAATTTATTACCTCTGCAGTCACTGCAGCAGGGACTGGGCACTCACTGACTGCCGGGGAAGCTGAATAACAGCTCAAGTGCTCTGTGGGGAGGCACGAGAACAGCAATCAATGGGACTGGGCAAAAGCTTTCCAGAGGTGTCCTTAGAATTTGCTCAAACCTCTGACATGTGAGGCTTTCCCATGTAGAAGTAAGAAGCAGAGTTAAAATATGTGGTGATTGTGTGTGGGAAGATGCAGTTGGCATACATACGTCATTTCCCATCTTGGGGCAACCACCCCAGCCCAGATTTAAGCCCTGCTGTATCTTCTGTTGGTAGGGCCCTCAGGGGAATAGGTTTAGTTAAGCTTTGGAGGCCAAGCCTGGGATACTGCTGGCAGGTCCTGGAATAGTTGGATGGAGAACTGGCTCATAGAGCTGCATTTCTTACGTTTCCTGCAGGACAGAGCTATGATGAAACCGTGGATATCTTCTCATTTGGGATTGTTCTCTGTGAGGTAAGGCCTGGGTCGTTACGTGATATCTTTGTGCTTCTCCTTCCCCATTGTCATCTCTGCCACGCATTGTATCAGACATTTCCYGGTGGCTGGATCTGTAGCTTGTGACTTAACAGCTCAATGAGTTAGGCTGGAGTACAAACAAGCTCCTTCTGCCTCTGTCCCCTCCAGGAAGATGCCTGTCTTGTAACGTTTTGGTCTCAGAGGGTGTTTCCTTCTGGACTGAAAAAAAAATAGTGAAGTTCCTTTTGGACTAAAAGAAGCTGTAAAGAAGTCCAGCTGGTTCTGACTGAACCCTGGTGTCCATTTTGCCAGAGTTGTTTTCTAAAACTTGACTTTTTTCTCCTGTTGCCTCAGTAAAAGAACATTCAGCTGTATAATTACCTCARCAGATTCAGAGCCTCCATCCTGGGTGGCAGTTGATTTCAAAGAAGTTAAAATCTCTTTGCGGATTGATTAATGAAGCTTTCATCCTGAAATCTGTAGGCTTAGGCTATCTCTGAGCTCATGCATGATCTTATTGCTGTCAGGCTTTTCTGTCTGCAGAGCAAAAAACACCCTACCCTTTCTTTGCATTTCTACTATCGTATACATGTTTTAAAATGAAAATAGCTGGTGGCTTTTTAAGGTTGCTGTGTGTACAGATAACACAGCAGTTTCAGGAATGTGAGGGGAGACCAGCATGGCTTCCTCCTCCATGCTTGGATGAAGGACATGAAGAAAATATCTGAGTCTAAATCTTTGTGGCCTCATCTGGAGCTCTATTTACACTGGGCTCTCCTCTCAGAGAATGTTGTGGTTGTGAGTGATGGGTTTGGGAACTTGAAAAATCTATATGACGGATTAAAACAATTGYTGCTTCTAGAAAAAAAAACAAAGGGGTGGTGGCAGGTAAGCATTTCCGTTGTCACCAAAATAAAGATGCTAAAAAAAGAAGTAGCRTACTTAGATAAGGAAATAACTCTGCCAGAATACATAGTGGGTGTTCCACTGCCTTGTTACAGGACCTGGTTGTCCTGCTAAGTTATTGGCATAGGAAAGCTGTGGTGTTTATAAATAAGAACACCCATTTCTTGATACCTGATGAGGCTTTAAATTTGATACTTTTCTGCATGTGAGAGACTGCAGGAATGCTGACCTTTTCTAGGTCCAGATTACCCTACAGCTGCCTGCTGAGGGCTCCTTCCCTCTTCCTAGCCCTTGTGTCTGTCTGGCACTTCTGAGCTTTGCTCGATGGCACCTAGTGCTGGAGGTGGTGAGTGCACCTCAGTGGAGTATGGTGTTGAGTAGTGGGAATTGCTGAGTGCTGCAGCAGGCTCTCTCTGTTCCGCCCATCCTTTTCCTTCACTAGCTCTGCAACCCCTGAGCATTTGTTATGGTTGTTCTTTCCTCCCTCTCCTTTCTGGCTGTGGATGGGGTGAATTTGCCAGTAGCAGAGCGCTCCATTCATGGTGCATGGTTCACAAGCTCTGTAGGATAGTGCTTTGCTGGTGATATGGTAGGATTGTGTGGGAGGGGGAGGGAAGGAATGGTGATGCAGGTTGTGTCCGTTACCTGCGATGGAGAGGGGCTGCGTTGTCCCCAGCAGCAGACAGCAGAGTAGCTGACCTAGCAGTTAGATGCTGTGCAACTCTCTGGAAGATGCACACAATTGTGTACCTTCCAGCAGACAACCCTGGGGAGAAACAGAAGGTGGCTGGGCCTCCCTCCACAACTGTAGCCACGTTGCCAGGTGTTGCAAAAATTTCTCATTAAATTTGTCCGTATTCAGCGCCTTGCTTGATCCATTGTGCAGCCAGGGCCTCCCCCCACCCTTAGGAGGGACTCATGCAATTTCAGTGTTTCTGCTCTTTCCCTTTTGCCCTAATACTTTGAAGAAGCCCTTGCCTGATGCTGGAGTCTCCTGCTTATGAGCACTCCAGGACTGTTGCTGTACTTAAGCGTTCCTTTCCTCCTCTCCCACTAGATCATAGGCCAGGTGTATGCGGATCCGGACTGCCTCCCACGCACACTGGATTTTGGCCTTAATGTCAAGTTGTTCTGGGAAAAGTTTGTTCCTGCTGACTGTCCTCCAGCCTTCTTCCCTCTGGCTGCCATTTGCTGCAGACTGGAACCAGAGAGCAGGTAGGTCTCGGGCAGGAGGACTCTTTGTAAACCTGGAGGATGTGTCCTTACATCCTTGGTGGAAGGATTGCTTAGCACAGAGGATGGAGGAGGGCTGTATTTCTACCTTCTGTGGGACTGCTCAGAGGCTTCCATGTGAAGGGCGACTAAGAACACATCAGCTTGGGAGACACTGCTGTCTATGACAGACCTCTGAGGCAACATCTGAGATGAAGATGGTAAAGAAGATGTGATTGTTCAGTTTCTCATGTGTGAAAAGTAGGGACAGTCCTTAGCAGCAGGTTTGAAATGCAGATATTTCACRTGTGATTCCAGCTGTGAAACTTGTAGCTTCAAGACAGTATTGATGCCAGGTGGGTTCAAAAAGGGCCAGGCYTGTCTGGTCAGCACCTGTAAAAATTGATAGTCCTGGATAGATGTGATCTCTGCAGTCTCTGAAACTAAATGGGGAAGGATCATGTCCCAGTTCACACTTCTCTGCAGGGGACAGTGGCCTGGATAGACACCTGGCCCAGCTGTTCCAGATGTTCTTCCTCTGCTTCCCCACTCACATCTACTCATTTTTTCCTTCTAGGCCCACTTTTTCCAAGCTGGAAGATTGCTTTGAAGCGCTCTCTCTCTTCCTGGGAGAACTGGCGATCCCCCTCCCATCTGAGCTGGAAGAGYTGGACCACAACGTGAGTGTGCAGTATGGACTGAGCCGTGACAAGCTACCTGAAAACACAACCTAGTCAGTCCGTCCTACTGCCTGCACCACTTCCGTGAGATCTGACACGAGCGACAGGGAGGGAGATGCACTTCAGCCATTTCCAGGGCATTAATGGTGCACCACGCTGTGCGTTTGCTGCATTGCCTCTCCCCCCCGCATCCAACACACCTGCCCCTCCTCTTGGACCTCCTGATTCACTGTGGATTTGTGGCATCTTTCAGAAGAGAAAAGGGCTGTTTCCTGCCAATTGCACCTAGGAAAGCTGCTCAACACTATTTTTCTGGCTTGAGAAATGTGTTTCTCTGGCTCTTTCAGGCTTTACTGTGGTGCCTTAGAACTTGGCTGCAAGCTGTGAAGCCATCCTGGCCTGTCTGCCAGGGAGGGAACTGCTTTAGGAGACTCCTGGTAAAGACCAGCACTTCTGGAACTGCTTCTCCCAGACTGACTATGCTCAGAAAGCTGGGGAAATCAGGCACCCAGCAAAAGACCCCACCAGGACAGTGTGTGTGTTCATGTGTGTGTTTTCCACATCTGCCTATTGAGATTTTGGCCTCTAGTGTGTGTGTCAGGGGAGGGAGTGAAATGCCCCAGGAACTGGGCAGCTCTCCTGAAACATCTTGTCTGTGGGGAAGTGTGTATGATTTTTTTTTTGTGAGTTTTTTTTTTTCTGTCTCTTATCTCTGAATACCTCCAAAAGCCTGTCCAGAAACACTAAGGTTGAGCTCTGCTTGCCCCTCCTGATGGTGAACAAGGCAGGCAACAATGAGCCACTTGAGCATCTTCAGACCCTGAGCCTGCACAATGAGTCTGCCCACCCAAGGACCTTAATCCAGATGAGAGGATAGGATTTGAACCTGAATGTGTGGAACTGCTGTGAATGTCCCTGGACAGCTAAGATTGCTGGTGCCCTAGGCCTGTGAAGATGAGGTGACCAAAAGGTTGGCAGAAGGTGCTCTGCAGAAAGCTGAGGAATCCTACTTGAGGTCTGAAATAGTGCAGACCTCATGTGTGCATGACGGTAAAGGGGTATGTGCCCAAGGTTACTTCAAGGACAGATTTGCTGGTGAACAGGAAAGTGCTGGAGATTGTCCCATTCTCCTGGGTGTGGCAGCTGAACTAAGAATGTAGTTGCTGTTACCTCACCCTTCCCTGCAGGCTGTGAGAGTTACTCTCTTTGAAGATCCCTTCTTGCAGCTGCTCCTGCACCTGAGCTGATTCTCCAAGCAGAAACTGTAGGGGTCATGCCCTGCTTTTGGGGAGAAGAAAGGGATGGGAGTCAGCAGGGGTGTTGTCTTCCAGCACTCACCTCCACCCATCCTGGGGGAGAAGAAGAAATAAGCTGCTTCTGCAGTAGCACATGGGTTGGCAGAACCAAACAAAAAGCTGGCTCAAGTCCTGCTCCTAAGTTCCACAGACCTCGTGGTTTAACTGGATTTTGTGTGCTCCTTTCCTGCCCCCCCTTCTGTATTGAATGGTGGGGGATGGGTGTTATGTCTTTACTGTTACTTTGATTTCTTCCCCCTACCCATGAATTTAAAGTACTGTGTAAAATAACATGGGATCAGCCATCACCTGGCAAAAGGTGTGTGTGTGTGTGAGGGGGATGTTTTTAGTTTGTGTAGTGGCGTTTTAGAAACACTGGGGCCTCCTTGTGCTGTGAGTCAGTGGGGGAGCCTCACTAAACTGGATCCAGTGGATTCAGTGTTACTATAGGACTTGCCCTGCCTTTCCCCCTCCCAGGCTGGTTTGTGAGGGGACCCCTGAAGGGGAGAGTCCTGGGTGATGTGTGGGTGGGGTTTATGAACTGTGATTTGCACAGCTCCGTGTTCTAACTAAATTAAAAGCAATAAATGTATGCTATGGAGAGAAGACTGTGTTGTCTTTGTGGTACATAAAGCAGGAAGTTATAGCTTTCTTGGGGTTTCTAGTGTTGTTGCAAAACAGTAATATCAGAGCTGCAGCGATTAGATATGATCCAAGAGCTCACTTTTTTGAGCCAAACGGCTGCCACTTTCACAGGACTGCACAGAAGCTTTGTAGCACTGATGCAGTGCAAATGCTCTAAGCGCTATCTACCTGGAGCAGTGGAAAGGGAAGAAGCTGTTAAGTTTGCTTTTGTTAGCATGGACTGAAGCCTCTCTCCAGTGGCCCAACCACTTATCTGGTCTGAAGCAGGGATAAGAATACAACCCATTTTTTGGTAACTGCGCTCTCAAAATACATGGTTAAGGTGCATTTGTCGATGCCAGGACCGATGGAAAAAGCTAGCAATGTCAGTGCATCCTGTGACCTGCTGTGCTCTGTCCACCCGGCCCCCAAGGACCAGAGCTGCTGCCAAGAGGCACCAAAGCAGAAGCAACCTGCATCAGCGCAGGAAGGGGCCGTAACTGAGCACGTCTTCCCAGGGGCTGCCTGCTTAGTCAGTGCAGCTCACTGGCTTGCACGCCCACGGCYGCTTTTCAGGAACAGCGTCCCAGTCCTAAGCCAGCTGCTGGCAGCAGGGGCATTAGCTCCCTGCCCCTTGTCATGCTGGTGAGTAGAAATACTGCTCGTARGGATTTACCTCTGTGCCTGGCAAGCTGAAGTAGCGTTTTTCCCTCTCCTCACTTTGAAGTTGGCAACAAACAAAAGGGTGGTACTCCAGCAGGCAGGAATGTACAGGTGAGCCACAGCCCATACAGGTGTCCACACAGCATTTTTCTTTTAAGCTTTAATACAAGGTAGCATAACCTGCACCTTCTCATTATGAGGTATTTAAAACATTTTACAAAGAAATGGTATTAAAAGGCATTTAAAAATAAAATGTTTCCCTTTTCTGAATCAAACACTGACTAAAACCCCTGCTGCCAAGTGCTGTTCCTGGTTAGTCCCTAAGCTATACAGCAGAAGGCTAGAAAACTTAMTTGAATGGCTTGAATCCCCTGAAAGGGGGAAGGATGTTTCCCTGAAATGGCCTTGCCTCAGTGCCGCCTGGGAGATGCTGCAGCAGCCATCCCTTCCAAACTCCCTGAAACGCTGATAAAAGTTGTTACAAAACCACTCCAAGGGGGCCAGGGTCTGCAAGCGAGTCTTGCTGACAAGCAGAGCATGTGTGAAGGAGGCTRGGCAAGAAGCCCTGCCCCAACTTTGGGATCTTGCAAAAGCAGCTGCCCTGTCCTGCCCCAGAARCAGGAGCTGCTGTGTCTGGGTCACCCCCCACAGCTGGCTTGGCCACTCGGTCCAGAGCTGGCCCCCAAAAAAGTCAAGGGARTTTGGAAGCTGATGCTAGCTACCCTCAGTGCTCAACTTGCTGTAGGTAACTGAAGGGCAGGTTACTTTTCTTCACTCCACAAATATCTACTGCTGGCCTTCTGGTTTCCTTGGCTGTGTAAGTGAGCAGGAGGCAGAGACTGCCTGGACACCTACAACTCTGGCTGTGCATGTAGCACCACAGGGGAATGGAGATGTGGCCTCAGCCTTGGAAGACCTGGATTTGTCAGCAGCTTGAGAACAGCTTTTCCAAATTGACACTGGGCTAGGCATACTGCTCCTGGCCATAGCCATCCCTCCAATAAACTCTTCCTTCAAAAAGAAAAAGATTCAGTAGCAGGATGCTGGACAGTGTCTCCAGCTCTCAGTCACTAAAGCAAAAAGGCAGGAACTATAATCAGAGTGTAATTATCTAGCTACGTCTGATGTGGAGCTCCCCTCAGTCCCTGCAGTACTGCTCCCTCCTGGGGTTCTAGGCTGAAACGCAAGTAACAGTGCACACCATTCAACAGGAAAGGAACAGAAAAAGAGGAAGCCAAGACCATGCTCTGGACTATGGGATCTGTGGCCAGGTGTGAACCTGGCCCATCATCCCTGCTACCCCCTCGGCACTCCATGGAGATAGGCGGGAGGAAGCAGCAGGATCCACCACACCAGTCCCCAGCTGGTCATGCACTGACTGGTTCCCCCAGAGAGATTGTGATGAACAGCCCATTGCTCTGTCCCTCTGCATCACCTCCATCTGGCTTTCATCCAAAAGAAAACAAAATAGAAATGAACACACGCACTGCCCCCCGCACACAGTGGGAAGCTGGGGGCTTTGCTCAGCCTGTACCTCTCCTGCCCCAGCTGCTCAGGCACCAGGGGTACCTGCCTGCCCCATAAGCGGGCCGCTACCGTCGTGCGTGTCCTCCACAGGCGTCTCGTTAGTGTGCACCACGATTGTGTTCTCATCTACAAGCTCRCAGGCAGGGTTGGTAAATGCCGAGAGTGGCAGTGTGATTCGCTGCATTTCGCGCTCATAAACTTTCTGCTCGTGCTTCTCCTTCAGGTCTTTCCCCCTAGATAATTAGAAGAAAAAACGTGCAAAGGGTGAGTGCTACTGCTCTGTGGAGTCCCAACAGAACGATGCAGCTGAAAGAAAGAAGTTCAGCTCCTTAACAAACAGATGTTCCACACACACAAGACCCAGAAACATTCCCTGCTTCTCAGTGCTGTGAGCAGAGTACCCTACATGTGTAGCTCTACAAGAAGCAGCCAAATAGTGTCTGTTCCTCCCTCATAAACGGGCTTATTCACTGACAGAACTATGGCTAAACCGTGACTGCAAAACCAGGTTTCTCCTTCAAGCCACAGCACTGACAATTATTTCCTAAYACTTTATAGTCTCATGACATGGGCTAGTGCAGGCCCAGGGGAGCAGTGAGACAGCACAGAGCCTGCTGCTGTGCAGAAGAGCTTCCGTAGCCTGCTTCATCTGACAGGAACAAATACATCTAGGGTGACAGATTCTGCCTTTTGTTACAGCAAACAGACTTTTGTAGCAAATGAATCTGTTACTGGAAGCATTAAACCCTACTTTAGAGCTGGCCCTGCTTGCTGTGGCTGCAGCTAAAAGCTTTACACCATAACTGGCTCCTCARACCTACCCACTCTGCAGCCTGTTGCCAAGGGAGGTGACACCTCTGTAAACTGTACAGCTGAAGAACTGCCTCGCTTTAAAAGTAGACRGCATTAATAGCATGCTGTCTCCAGGAAAGTTGTGTACACCAAAAGCCACAGAGCTACTAAACCCATTAAGGGCTTCTCGTCACACCCACCCACACCTGCCAGCTTAGACACGCAGCGTTGAGAGCCAGGCACTGGGGAACGAGGGAGAGAAGGCAATCTCGCACCGCAGCCCGCTGGAGGGCTGCGTGGGGCCGGACAACGAAGGGAAGCTGCATTCGGACWAAGCTCAACCTCAGACCATTGCTCCTTCCTGCCGATGATGCTGTGTGAGGTGGGACAGGCACCGCCCGCTCCCCACCGGGCTTGTGGTCCCCAGCAGGCAGAGCTGCTGGGGGTTTCCAGTCAGCACATAAGCAGTTTGGCTGCTTTTCAAAGCTGCCTACAAGCGCGCAGCAGCGGCTGCCATTCCTGCCAGCACACCAGACAGCGTTCTCTGAAGCGACACCTCGAATCAGATTCCTCGACAAGCAGCGCTCTGTGTTTTGCCCCTTATGTAACACTCCTCCCTGTGTTTCTTCTATCCACATTTATTATAAACACTTACATAAGGACATGTCCCAGCTTGGGAAAGCGCTCCTTCTGCTTGGCTGTGTCAGACTGCTGTCAAACAGCCAAAATACAAAGCAAACACTCCCGGAAGAGGGAGCCTGGGCTTTCACTTGCAACCATGCTCTCCGATATTTCTTAATCCTGCTCTCTCACAACTAAGACGCTTGCTATTAACACTAACACTTTTGATGTTCAAATGCTGTTAAGCTACAGAAAGGTTTATGCCCAACACAATAAAGTGGCTGCACAAGTCATAACTTAAGGGTGAATCAAAGTGACCTCAAAGCAGATGATACGAGCTTTAGCAAAATATAATTTGTTTGCCAATAAAAGTGCTAAGAAGTGGGACACAATAAATGTTCAGAAAAGATTTTGCCATTTATCTTTCTCCTAAGGCTAGCTAGACTAGTGGAATCAGAAGACCACAGGGGAAGCTGGCCTGCTAGGGGAATGATTTTTTTTTCTGATCACCAAATAAAGTTCCTGTGAGGGCACCTCACACATTGCTCCCTCCAGCTTACACCTAAAATTCAGCTCCCCTGGAAACATCTGAGAAAACCACCATGAGGGACAAAAACAAACAAACAAAACACATATATGAGCAGTTTGAAAGTTTAAATGGGACATACTGATGGACTGAAAGGAGAACTGGATTAATTCTTATTATTTTCCCAGTTTGACAAGACAAGCTCTTGCAGCATCAGTAATGTATGAGAACTTATGCTTCCATCTGCCTTTTCATTAGAATCTGGCTGGCTCTCCAGGAGCTCGGACTTCTGATCTGTACAGATTGTTTCACGCCTACACTAGCTTTTGGACAAAGGAGAGAAGCCACTGACCTCTTGTAGATGTATCCCACGACAATACCGGCTCCAATGGCAATGATTATCACCATCATGATCAGCCCCAGCACATACCCTGTAATGAAAGGAAGAGGCAAAATCAGAGGCTGTAAATCCAGCTATGGCATTGCTGTCAGAGCTTCAAAAGAAATCCATCCTGTCAGAATTGAATGGATCCAGTGTATGATTCTGGGTTCGTACCTAGTGTCCCTAAGTCCTTCTTTTCTTTGGAGTTCATCTGCACTCTCTGACTGATCCCAACGACAGGCTGCACAGCGGCTGCCTCGCTCCGGGAGGGTAAAGTATCAGCCGGTTCAAAGACCTGGTCGACCTCCTGAGAAATATCAACCTCCGTTGTAGGGACTGGGGCTGCGGTAGAAGTAGCATCTGTTGGGTGGAAAACAGAGACATACTAAATGCTAAGCAAAGGTGAGTACTGCAAAGCAACATACGCTTAGTGAGWAGGACAGATCTAGTCTGTTATCACTTAACTGCCTTTATCGTACACTGTCAAAACACTTGTTCCCTCTTCCACTGTTGCCAGAAATCCTAAATCCTACCAAGACAGGAAAGAAACACATTCTTCCCCCACTTTGCTTTGATCTGAATCTGTTTAATGGGGAGTGCGAGGCACCACCACAGACAACACAGGAGTCAGCAGAATTAAAACCCAGGTTCAGAGCATTAGTCCAGGGGGTGCACAATGACTTCATTTAGTGCATGGATCAATATACAGGCTGCAACTTCAATCATACTGAACAGACACAAACAAGATGATAAGAATCTCCATCCCAAGCTTCCCAGGAGTCCATTTATCTCTCTTCTGCCTCAATCCTSCTGACACAGAAAAGTTTGATGGAAGGAGACTCCAGGTGGTGTGAAAACAACCCAGGGATATTCCTCTTTCCCAGTCCTTCCTTGCGGCCATGTAGCAAACTCCTTGAGCGTGGCAGGCAGGTTAACCCACAGCAACACTTCAGGTTGCACAGTCACTGACTAGCATAACTACACCAACTCCTTCCTCAGCCAGAGCTCTGCAAAAGGTATGCAAGGATGCATGTTCCTGGCACAGATTCATTCCCTTTTCTCAACAGCCTTGAGATCTATTTTTCAAGACAGCTTCCTCTTTCATGCCACAGTTTAAATAGGAGCTGTAGAAGAGCAAAAGCTATGCCAGGAGAACACATCTACTGCCTGGGCAGGCCAGCCCTAAATGAAAAAACATACCTTTTGGATATGCCATTCACAGTATGCATCCACACCTGAAAACTCCCTCCACCTCTCAGTAGGCTCTGGATTTCACCCCATAGCTTGCAATACCTCCACATGGGTTTGTATCTGCAGCCATTTTGTGTCCTCAGCAGAATGTGAAATGGAAGTGCAGAAGGGGAATGAGAGACAGGAAATCAGGGCTTCCTGCACTGCATGATTACTCTGCATCAGGTCAGCCAGAGAAGCTCAACTAAAGAGAGCAGCAGGAGATGGCTACAATAAAAAGGTGCCCACTCTGAGACACAAAAATGGCCAGATTCCTTAAACACACAAATGGTGAACTGGCTGAAAGGTCAGTCAACTTCCCCAATCCCAAAGCTGCAGGACTGAGTGTTTGGAGTGAAGATCTTGGCAGCAACGTTTGTTTTGCTTTATCTTTAGGGAAAAGCAGGCAAAAGATGAAGAGTGAAAGAAAGTGGAGGGTGAATGTGTGGGGGAAGTGTTTACATGCAGAGAAAGAAATCCGGAGGGACAGAGGAGTGCAAACATCTTAAGGGGGCTCAAAGGGAAGCAAATAGCTCCAAAAAGTAGCAGTTACTTTGGACTTGGTCAATACAAACATCTCCTCTCCCTGAAATAGGCTTCAACTAGAGTTTTTCTCTTAGCACATTATTTCCCATGCTGACACACTCAATTACCCAGGAGGAATTTATTCTTTGGGGTTTCCTTCTTTTACTGTCTTCCCCTCAATTCTCTTGTTTTCCAAGTTCTCCCACCCCTGCCCRTAGCCTCCCCCTCTCCCCCCAGCTCAGTTCAGCACTCACTGTTTAGACAGCAGTAACCGCCCCAGCCTGATGCTCTACCAACATCTCTGCAAATCCTAGATGTCCAGACCTCAACCTTACGCAGCGTGGGCCAGAGCTCTGCGGTGGTGAGGGAGACGGTGCAGGGGTCGAGGCTGGCACAGCCCTTTCCTGGTGCTAAGGGAAGAGCTCCAGGGGTGGAGCACAGCACAGCTGGGAGGCAGATGTGTGCCCACAGGGCGAAGGGGAGCCCTGGGGACACCTGGTCCCTGTTCCCAGGGATGGAAGTAGGGCTGCCGTGGCCTGGGTTGTTTATGTGCAGGGAGCCGTTGGTGTAGGGAGGGCTGCTGTATGCAGAGGGGTGTTAGTGTGCAAGAGGGATACATGGAGGGTGTCAGTGTGCACAGGGTGTTTGCAGGGGTGTTGTTCATGTGCAAAGGAGAGGGCATGCAGGGAGGGTTGTTGGAGTGCGGAGGAGTATATGGGGATGTACAGAGGGGATATGCAGGGGGGTAAATGGTGT